>NW_021703768.1:148544726-148853772 GCF_005190385.1 Monodon monoceros
GGGGGAGGAGGAGATGGAAGAGAAGATGGAAGAGGAGATGGAGATGGAGATGGAGATGGAGGAGGAGGAGATGGAGGAGGAGGAGAAGAGTAGGGAGCATATGGATTTCTGGGAGAAGAGTTGTTTTGAGTAAAGAGAGCAGCAAACTAAGAAAAAGTAGGGGTAACCAGGTTTGTCAGGTACAGTTGGAATCTTCCCTCTCAGCCCACTGGCCCTCGCTGCTGCATCAGGCCCCAGCTACTGTGGGTAATTTTCTTCTCAGGCTCAGTGGCCACCTGCCCCCAGGTCCAGCTGGCGTGTGGGCTGCAGGAAGGTTCGGAACCAGCCGGGCAGCAATGCTGTGAGCTGGCGGGCGTGGGCTGGAGGCAGCAGGATGAACAAGCGCAAAGAGGCGGGGTGAGGGTCACATATTAGTTCCCTGCTTCAGCCTTTGCCATCACCCCACTCCCAGGCAGTACACCGGCATCTGCTTGTGGACATTAAGCTCAGAGGGTGTGGGGCTATCCTGATACCATGGCAGGTTCCCAGGTGACTCTCACAGCCAGTATCCTCCCTCTCCAAGCCAGGGTGAGACCAGGCCTTTTTGCACAATTAAGATGTTCATGAAGACACAATTTACCTCCCTCCTCCTGGCTCAGTCCCGCTCCCTGCTTCTTCCTCTCTCCTAGGTTTTCCTTTGTCAAGAAGAAGGCAGCTGGGGTGGGTACCCCATCTTCTGAGTCTTTGGGTCACAGCCAGCAAGGAAGGCCCATGAATGCTGCTGGAGGGACCATGTAGTCCCCCAGAACCCAGCGCCCCACAGCACGAAGAGCCTGTTACTACAGGCGGGTCGTGCTTTGTTTCTGCGGTGGAAATGAGCAAAAGGAGAATTCCTGAGTCTGAAAGAAATTAAGAGACTCTCATAGAATCACAGTTTTCCTGGGCCTTGGCTGGGTCTCATCTGGAATTTTGCCCAGCATGGCTTAATTATGCCAGTGCCATTCATTTGCAGCCTGAGGTGGGGCTGGGGGCGGCCAATCCGCCCACAGAGGAGATGACAGGATTCCAGGAGGGAGGAAGCCGGGATCACCTGTTCTAGGGCGGTTTCTAAAGAGCAGTGTGTTAATTCATAAATCCAGCCCCTCCCCACTGCTCCCCTCCCCCCGCCCCATTGAAAGTTCCTGAATGAGAATTTACCACCTGCAGAATAAAACTCAAACTCTTTGGCGTGACCCTTTTGAAGACCTCTGTGGTCAAGCAACACTGGGCCTACCTAATCCCACGGCAATGTTGTTATCTATGTTACTCCCATCACCAAGAGATCTGCCCAAGAATCCCCATTCATCCTTTAAGTTCAACCTTAAATTTCCTTTCTTCTGTGAGGCTTTCCTGGCCTCCAAATGGTGAGGTCCCATACCGTGTGTTCCTATTGCACGAGATAGTAATAACTCACACATCTTGTATTCACTGGGAATCTTTCAGTTGTAAGTATCAGAGGCCCAACTCTGACTGGCCTTAAGGAGTTTCACCTTCAGGCGTGGCTTGATCCAGGTGCTAATGAAAGATCAATGAGAAATTGCTTCATTGTTGTGTGGGGCTCATTCTCACATAGCCACTGGTAACTTTAAACTTATATTTCACCAGATAAGCAATGCCTTGAGGAAAGAAAAATTCTTTTTCCCAAATGTTCCAGAAAAAATCCTAGGACTGCTGCTTGCTGGTCCCCCTTCATCAGGTACCTGAACAGACCCAACGACTGTGACTTCAAATGACCAGATAAAGATCACATGCCTATCCTGGGAGGATGCAGGCAGCCCTACCAAGCTACACGGTTTGAGCATGGGGAAGGGGATGCTTCTTTAAAGGAAAACAAAGGGCTGTGACCCAGGGGAGGAAGGTTGGCTGCTAGATAGGAAACAATAAGAGCAGAACCAACCACAACTTGGTATCCATCAGAATCCATTTCCCCCTCTAGGCTGTGAATACCTTAGGGAAATGCCTAAGTCCAGGTAAATTAATAACAAAGGGCAGAAATAGTGTTCGCAGAGAGAAGGGCACTGCATAGAGTGTCTCTAAACATAGGTATCCCTAGGAGCCTGGGTCTACCATGACTAAGCTGTGTGACTTCAGGCAAGTTACACAGCCTCTCTGGGCCTCAGTTTTCTCATGTGTTAAAATGATGAAATACCGGCCAAGAAAGAGACAGGCGAGAGGCTTCAGAGCAGGTCGTTACACACTGAGGGTCCAGCAAGTGTCAGAGAGGTTCGGGCTGTTCGAGGAATATAGAGATGTCAGGGGTGGGAGGGAGTCAGATGGGTCCAGGGGAGTCACGTGGGCAAGAGCTGGGTCACTCCATTCCCCCTCCCCCCCGCCCCCCAATCCGGGACAGGAAGGGACTTTGGCTTCTGTTGTAGAGGGATGGCAGCTATTGGAGGGTTTTAACCTAAGGAGAAATGATCAGATTTACGCGTTGACCTTTTATTACTTTTTTTCCCCCAAGTTCTGTCACTTCGCTTCATCTGGCAACCAGAGCAGGGAGGAGGTGCTGAGGAGACAACCCGCCCCCTTTTCTCCGATCTTCGATCTTCGCAGGGGGCTTGCGGTTCACAAAACGCTTTGCACACGTCACCTCATCTTACCTTCAAGCAGCCTGGGGGAACCAGTGGAGAAGCAGATCAGCTCTTTGAAGCTCGCAGGCACACCAGACTGTCAGACTCCGCCAAGCCTTTGCCCCAATGATGTGCACAGGATTCCCTCGTCTTTTAATTTCAGACCCCTCCCCCTCGTTAATCTTACTTCTATTGCTGCCCTTATCAGACTGTGTTGTATGTAGTGGAGGAAAACGTTTTCCTCCACTCTCTTAGGGCTCCTGCCTGCGTCTGGCAGTTAAACGGACCAACACAGATCAACAGGAGAAAATGTCCATGGGAATGAAGACCTGAAAAAGTGACCAGGGCAGGAAACTTTTATACCTTTTCGACAAAGAAGCAAATGAAGAATTGCCGGTGGCGTCTGGACTTGGGGTAGCAAGTGGTGAAGAAGTAACTAGAACGATAAAGGTGAATTTAACACGTTTTTTTACACAGCCAGCTCAACCCCAAATTTCCTATCTCTGGTGGTAAAAATATCTTCCTTCCTCCTGGTACAGGGAGGGTACCTTTTGCTTGGGAGTTTCATGGCCTGTTTCAGGGAAGAGGGGCAAGGGTTGGGGGCAGGTCAGAGTGACCCTGCGTTTGTCGTTTTCTCAAACTCCTTCAGCTTAAGGTATTTAATGTACCAAGGTGCCATATTTTGGGGTAATGTGTCCTGAACCCCATCATGTACAATGGGTTTTCACTTCCATCTCCCCAGGTGGACTTGGGTTATCCTTGTGGGTCCAGTGTAATTCCACGGAGGATGGAGGGCGAGTCAGGTCAGAGGGGAAGTTGCTGTATGACAGAAGCAGAGATGGGAGTGATGTGGCCACATGCTGAGGAATGAGGGCAGCCTCTAGAAGCTGCAAGAGGCAAGAAAAGATTCTCCCCTAGAGCCTCCAGGATGAGCCAGCCCTGCCTACACCTTGGTTTTAGTCCCATAAGGCTGACTTTGGACTTCTGACCTCCAGAACTGTAAGAGAATAAAACTGTGTTGCGTTAAGCCACCAAGTTTATAGTAATTTCTCATAGCAGCCATAGGAAATGAATCCACCCACCATGTCTTTTGTTCTAGAAGTGGGTTTTTTATAACAAGAAAAATGGTCTTAACAATTCACCAAAATGTCAAGATCAAAGACATATGGTTCTTTTTTTTTTGAATTTATTTATTTTTTCTTTTCCTTCTTTTATAATTTTATTAACTTTTTTTTAAACATCTTTATTGGAGTATAATTGCTTTACAATGGTGTGTTGGTTTCTGCTTTATAACAAAGTGAATCAGTTATACATATACATATGTTCCCATATCTCTTCCCTCTTGCGTCTCCCTCCCTCCCACCCTCCCTATCCCACCCCTGTAGGTGGTCACAAAGCACCGAGCTGATCTCCCTGTGCTATGCGGCTGCTTCCCACTAGCTATCTATTTTACATTTGCTAGTGTATATATGTCCATGCCTCTCTCTCGCTTTGTCACAGCTTACCCTTCCTCCTCCCCATATCCTCAAGTCCATTCTCTAGCAGGTCTGTGTCTTTATTCCCATCTTACCCCTAAGTTCTTCATGATCTTTTTCTTTTTCTTCTTAGATTCCACATATATGTGTTAGCATACGGTATTTGTTTTTCTCTTTCTGACTTACTTCACTCTGTATGACAGACTCTAGGTCCATCCACCTCACTACAAATATCTCAATTTCATTTCTTTTTATGGCTGAGTAATATTCCATTGTATATATGTGCCACATCTTCTTTATCCATTCATCCGATGATGGACACTTAGGTTGCTTCCGTGTCCTGGCTATTGTAAATAGAGCTGCAATGAACATTTTGGTACATGACTCTTTTTGAATTATGGTTTTCTCAGGGTATATGCCCAGTAGTGGGATTGCTGGGTCGTATGGTAGTTCTATTTTTAGTTTTTTAAGGAACCTCCATACTGTTCTCCATAGTGGCTGTATCAATTTACATTCCCACCAACAGTGCAAGAGTGTTCCCTTTTCTCTAAAGACATTTGTTTTTCTGTTAAACCTAATGCTTTGCATTTCCAGCCCACTGCTGGAGCAGTAACAGCAGGCACTTCCAGATGTAGCCAGCGTCACAAACACACCTGGCATACAAGTGATTGGAGGAGAAATTATCACGTGCTTGGTCTGGGCTGGGTAGTATCTTCTACTTTGCAGAAACCACACGCAAGAAACTCCTAAACAAAAGCCACATGGAATTGGATAAACTGTGGGAGACCCAGGGGCACGGGCAGCAGCTCTGTACATCCCTTGACCATTCTCAGAGCGTTGATTGGGACCCATCTTAGCTGGCCTCCAAGCCTAGACGCCAGGCCCTGGAGGATGCTCTGATGATGGCAAGATGAGGGTGAAGTCTGCAGGACCCTCCTAGCTGGACAAAGCCGCCCCGGGCCATGGCTATCTCTTCCTTCATGTCTGCTATTTCTGCTTGGACAAGTGTCCTTTTATTTAAAGTAACATATCCTCGCTTGTTTCAGTGGCAAGGATTTGTGATGGCTACTATTATTTCTGAGAGAAGCCCTAGAGGGGAGGGAGGGGTCGGAGAGCTTTACCTGTTCCTTCCGATGGATACTTGTTTTGAAGGCAGAGCTTAATTCGATGGTGAGTTTGCTGGTGAGATTGGGAGACCAGGCTGGGGTTGTATTTCCAGGCAGAACCACTTCAGATCTTTAAAACCACATGCGAGGGCTGGGGAAGCCCATGGAGGCCTTGCTCTGATGCCATCGTGGCTGGGACACATTCCAGCATCACTGGTAGAGAAGGAGGTCTCCTTGAGGGTCCCCAGCTCCTCCCTCCCCCTCTTGTTTCCTGGTTGAATTTGCAGCGGCCCCAAGAGTGAGCCCTGGCACTTTAAAGAATCAGGAGAGACCCATGCTCGGCAGGGTCCTGCCACAGACGGGCTCCTGCTGGGGGATGGCCTGCAGCTCCTGCAGGGCTGCAGGAGAGAAAACAGTTTCCCACAGTGCCCAGAGGGATACGTCCTGCGTCCTGCGTGATTTCCAGAGGGGAAGCTGTGAAAAGCCACAGCTGGAACAAACACATCCCTACAAAGGCATTAATGTGATGGGGACAAGAGACACCACTTCCCCATCTGGGACAATAATCACTGTAGGGGAAGCAAGGGGATGTCAGGCACAGCTGGTTCTAGGCTGGTATGCTGTCAACTGGTTTTTCTTACACACACACACACACATGCAAAACCAAAGCAAATTCTGTGAAGCGAAGGGCTTTTGTTCTGTTGAGGCTGGGATGGGTGTGGGCTTGGAGTTTAGGGAAGAGGACTGAGGGTGAAAACAGAGGCAGAAAATCTAGGAGTCCCCGAGAATTTGGGTAGGAAGGAGACAAGAAACATTTGGGAACGGGGAAAAGAGAAAGGAGAGAGGGAAGTGGCAAAAGGTGGCCTGGGGTTTGATCTGACTCCTTTCTGTGACCTACAAGTGGTCAGTAAAATCCACAAAAATGCAGGAAGTATGTATTGACATTTTGGTTGGGACTGGTGAATCTGGGAGGAATTTCAAGGGCTGTCAAACTCACGTAAAGGGGAAGGTTGCTGGTGTTGGCTTGTCAATTCCAGGATGGCAGGGCCAAGGTCATTGTCACTAACGGCTGGTGGGAACTATAGTTTTTAGCTGGTGCTTTGCCAGACCTCTTAGTCAGGGTTCCATTCCTGGGAGGAAGGGGAGATTGGAGGTGGCAGGTACCCGGCAGTCCCTGCACTGTGGGGAAGGATCAGTGTCTGGTCTGGGGAACATACGACGGCATGTGGATGCGCCTTGGGTGAAGTGGACCCAGGAAAGAGAAGAGGCCAGACAAGAGAGGCCCTTAGGGAATTTGCAGGTATCCAGGGAAAACTTTGGATTTCAGTTCAAGTCAGTTTTCCCCAGGATTTGAGCAGCATGAAGGCCGCCATGGCGTGCTTTTCCCCCTTCCAAGCCTCAGTTTTCTCATCTTTAAAAAGGGGATGATAGTCCAATGAGATTGTTTTGAGGCTTAAATGGGATGATGAATGCCAGTGCTTAGCCCAGTGGCTGACGTCTAGTAAACAGTGGTTTCCCATCTCTGGACTTGGCTTTCCGGGCTGGATGTATATCCCTTGTCGCCTCCCCCTCATCCTGGAGGAGAGGATGGTCCATGGTGGCGGCCTCCTCCCAAGGTCTCTGGCTGCTAATCTACGTAAAGTCTTATCTCAAGCACCAAGGTTACGGTTGCTGGGCTTGCTGCTGCCTTTACTTGTTGCATTGCTGGACCACAGTGCTGCGTCCGGTGCCTGGAACGAGAAACACTCAACTTTCCAGATCCCAATTAAATGTCACCTCCTCTGTGAAGCCCTCCTTGACCACGCCCCCTTCCTCAGGGGACTGAATTGGAAGCGCCGCCTTCCTCCTCCTTCGGTCCATATAGAGACCTTAGAACACACCGCCTCCGCCTTCATCTTCCCATTCTTCAAGATGACACAGTTGCAGAAGCTAGTCCAGACAAGGTGGGGTATCCGGGTCCAGAATGAAGCTCCATCCCGTCTCTTGCTTTTTTCCCTGTTGTTTCCCTCCTCACACTCCCTTCCTCCTACACTTGGCACCAGTGGACTTCTTTCAAAACCATGGAAACTAATATACATCTCAAAGCCTCAGAAAAGCTTGAGATAACACTTTTGGGTCAGGATGGCTGTCTTTAGGCCATATCTCTGCCGAACAGCAAGCTCCAGGTCAGGTCCTACGGCTCTTTAACTCCACCTGAAAACAGATGGCATCACCTTAGTCTTCTGGTCCCAGAAGGCCCTTGTCCCTGAGTCCACTATCGAGTAGGGTGGTTCTGCCTCGTTTCAGGCCCAGGGTCCTCCCGGCCCCCTGAGCCTCAGATCCATCCTCCCTCACCCCAGGATACCACACTCTAGTGCCTAAAGGCAGCTGAGCAGCCCCATCATGCTCCAGTTTACTCCCATGAGGCCCTAGAAGCATCAAGGTCAATTATGCAAATGAACACTCCACGGGGTATATTTAACACAGCGTGCCAGGTATGTGTTCATAACTACCATTTATTCAGAGTTTATTATAATTTTTAAAAGCCCTCAATAACAGTTACTCATTTTCTATATGAAAAAACAAAATGACAATGAATGATTTGTCCCAAGGTCCCCACCTAGAAATATTAGGACAGAGATTTGAACCCAGGCCACTGGGCTCCAGTACTCTGGGGCTAACCACTGAGCCATGACACAGTCCCAACCTGGTACCTTCAATTCTCATAAAAGCAGTGGGAAGTAAAATGTGCTGGGAGAGGTGAATAGCTTCAAGAGAGGCCTTGAACGAGGCTTCAAGCCCAGGCCTGCCTGAATCCAGGCCCTCTCCTAGCCCACCCGGCCTTGGCCTGAGCCTCTGCCATTCGCCTGCCGGTGGCTCTGGGCTTACCCACCAATACTGATGCACATCTGCTCTTCCATCTGTGAGTAGCACAGACAAACTGTTCATTTCCCCAAGACTGATCACTTTTGTCTAACATCTGGTACTCAGAGAGCAACACATCTGTTTTCTTGAAGGGCTACGCACTCTGATAAGGATTGTCAACCCTTTCTCAACCCTTCCTCAAAGCTGGTTGCAAGGAGGTAGAGGCCCTCCAGGGCTCCCCATTTCATAAAAGAGCTCATTTCATTGTGGAGGAAGCTGACACCCGGAAAGGGAGCTGGCCAAGCCAGAACCCGTCTCTTCAACTTTTATCCAGAACTCTTTCCTCCCACCATCAAATGTCTTTGTTGGCTTATTTATATCGGCCACCAAATCAGACAAACTCAAGGCTAGAGCAGAGTGTGGCCTACTGTAGCTGTGGAATATTCATCACATGAATGAATGGATCCGGCCTTCGTTCATCAGACATTTATGCTCTGTGTTTGACCTTGTGCACGGCGCGGAGAGGGATGCAGCCAGGTTTTTGCCGTCCAGGAACAGTCAGGAGCTCACATTCTAGGAAAAAAAGGCAAGTAGACACTTGCCACCCGGTGTCATAAATAAGTAGGCGGGATGGAAGTCGAATGGGCTACAGTGAATTAACCAACGGTTTAAGGAGCAGGCTGCACGCCTGGCCTGCTGAGGGGAAGGGAGATTCATGAATTACTCAGACTGCTTGCCAATTAGCGCTGACCTCCGCTGGATTTGTGACCCCCTCGCTTGAAATACTGCCCTTAAGTAATACATTCTGAGAAAGAAAGAGTCCTTTTCCCAACTTCAGAGGGAGAGATTGAAAAGAGCCCCAAGATCTGTCTTGGTTATCTCCTTGCTAACTGGGGTCCTCCAAGCATCTCCAAGCCAGAAATGCGTTAGACCTCACTCGTGGGAGTTGTGCTTGGGTCTGGGTCATAGAATGTGCTGACGCTGAGGCAGCTTTGCCCCAGTTGCAGCTGCATCCTAGATGGTTCTGTAATGCGCCTTGAAGGAGAATGACAGTCAGCTTCCTGCTTGTCAGGGAGGCCCACGTGGCGCGTTTGTTTTGTTTGGTAACCTTGACTCCAGACTGATGGGTCGATCTGGTAGTTAATGCCTCCGGGGAGGGGCTGCCCTCAGGAAGCTGGTGATGGGGTCCAGGAAGCAGGGCAGAGACAGCGCTGAGCCTCTAGGGACAGGGACGCACCCATTTATGCCCACAAGATGCCTGGTTCCTCCAAACTCATTACCATGACAACGGAGACTTTTTCCAATCCAGGCTGCTGGGTACCTATTTATCAGGCCTGGGAGAGGCAGACATGAATTCAAATCCTGTCTTCCACTCTAGCAGTTGGGGGTCTTGGCCAAGTCCCTTTCCCCTCTAAACCTCTGTCAAATCATTTACAACATGGGGATGTAATAATGCCACCTTTTTGTAAGGATAAAGGGCAGAAGCTATCAAAATTTGATCCAGAAATTCCATACTCCAGAAATATAAAAATGCACACACACACGCACGCGCATGTACTCACAGAGTGTTCACCGAGGCATTATTTTGTAATGGTGGGGAATGGAAGCAATGTAATGTTCAGAATAGAGGGTGTTTAAAATTTTTGTTGTTTTCAGATTATGAATTATTTTGCAGCTGTAAGAAAGAACAAGGTCATCTTCTAGGTTCTGACAAGGAAAGATCTCTAAAGTGTTTGATGAACTGGGAAAAGCAGGCCTCAGATCAACACACGTAATTTGATTTCACGATGATAACAAAATAAAAGTCCCCAAATCCAATGAGTTAGGAAGTCAGGTACGTAATAATAGGTGAAGGGGAGACCTTTGCCTGCCCCTCCATCCATGCATTCTGTCCCAGTGATGCATGGATGGAGGGGCTTTTTGGTCTCCATCAAACCTTCCCCTGTCTTCCACAGCCTACCCCACATCCCAGGAAGGGGTGCTCATGAGGGCCCTGGGAAATTGAAGGGGTGGTGGGCTGTCCAGGTGAGTCAGATGGGGGCCAGCACAGATGTCCATGAACATTGTGGGGGCTGTGAGTGATGTGCCCTCCTCTGGCTTGTCAATGACTAACCCAGCTTCTTGGCACTGCCAACCAATGGCACCCATGGCTACAGAAACTGAACTGCCCGTGGGTGGGTCGGTGGTCTCCCAGGCTGACCCAGCTTCTGCCTGTGGCCCCTGGGTTGGCTTCCTGTGTCTCTGAACCCTGGCCCTTTGTTATCCTGCGGTCACCTTCCCCTCCACTCCCCATGTCACCACTGATGCAGAAACTTTCAGCAGCGGGAAGGTGGGCTCTGACCATTCTTCTCTATTTTTTATATCATTGTAATTGGGTAGCGACCTTAGAAATTTAAAAGCCAAGAATGAGATACATTTGTTGTCTGTTCCGTCGCCATGATCTGTCTTGGGATCAGGTAAGGGATGTTTTTGTACCAGATTGTATAAATGGGGGACGGTCACCCCATAACAGAAAAAAGAAGGGAAGCTCTGATTATACAAACAGGATCTTGTTACTATTACTACCGGAGGTTTACCATACACAGAGCGAAGTGCACGTATTTTTGTCCCTTCTCAGTGACCCCAACATAGCAACTCCGTCTGCCTGTTCCCTGCAGGTTTCATCTTATGGGTCCTTACGTTTCATCATCCATTCATGGCCATCATCCGGTAGAGTCAGTTCCCAGCCTTCAAACAAATCTCTCAGTCCTGCTCTTAGTAATTAAGATAAACTGCCTGGATATTTGGATGCCATCAGAAAGCACGGTTCCCCGCTGACTGCTTGGGGAAGGGAGAAGTGGCCCAAATCCTGCAGCCCGGCCATGGCGTTTTCCTCCCCATCTCCGTGGTTCCTTCATTTCGCCCTCCAGCACCCTCTTCCTGCGTCAACACTAGGTCACTCCCTCTCCACGCACCAGTACCTCTTCCCAGAGCAGCTGAGACATCTTTTCAAAACAGGCTTCAGATCGTGTGACTTCCACTTAAAACCCTTCAGCAGCCCCAGTAGCTCAGGATAAAGATCAGAATCTTCAGCCGGCCTCCTGGACCCGCACAGCTGGCTCCGGCTGGCTTCTCCCAACTCAGCTCCCTGCTCCTCCCCACCACAGCTGGCTGGCTTTCTATCTTCCAGAGCCAGATATGCCACTCAGGGATTCTTGGCAAGAGGACTCAGGGAGACCCTCCTTGCTTTGGGACCAGTACCCACCCCTCCCCAAGCAAATGACACTTTCTTTCTGCAGTTGTCAGAATTTTCCTAAAGCGTTTGAAGCCAACCGAAAATTGTTTAAGGAGAGCACGGGGGCTGGGGTGAATGGCTTTTGATGTGTTTTTATGATAGTGGAAGGTTATGTGTGCTCCAGCCATCACCTGATCTCTGCAAAAGAAGCGAGAACTTTCACCACCTGGGCCTCCACAGCGGGACGGCGGGGCGGCCTGATGGCATCTCTCACGCACAGCCTAGGCTGACTGGCCGTGCCTCCTGGCCGCTGAGGACCAGAGGCTGCCACAGAGCCCTCTGGCTGCCTGCAGAGTGAGGGACTCCCCTCTCTTTGCTCCCCAGGAAGCCTGGGAAGCTGGGAGGCCGCATGGAGCTTGCTGTTGTGCCTGTGGCTAGAGGCCCTAGTTCCACCTTGAGACCCAGAAGATTAGTCCTGGATCAGACAAGACCGTGTACAAGATTTCCCTCCTCCTTGGAAATTTTCTCCCACCCAACCCCCTTTCCCTGGGTAACTTTGACTCCTCAAAAAGCACCATTCACTTTGCCTTCGGGGCACCCACCCATCCCAGTTTGCAATTACACAATCATCCATGGTTATTCCATACACATCTGTCTCCCTCACTAGGCTACAAGCATCCTGAGGGGAGGCTCTTATGTCAACCAAAAAAGCACAGAAGGCTACAAATAAGAGTTTATTTGGGGTCTTAAGAATTGCAATTTGAGAGACTCAGATATGGGTAAAACAAGAAGAGTATTCCTGGGAAGAGAAAGAGTCAAGGTTTATTAAGGCAAAAGCCACGAGGCTATACTCTAACACAAGAAGAGAAACATTTGTCTTTAAGGGAGAGGTTGTCCACGTTATTGTAGGGTAAGTGTTTCATAAGTATCTTGAGTTTCTGGAACACTGGGCAGATGTTCTAGATGCCTGCATTAAGACAAAAGTTCAGATTCCATTTGGGCTGAGATGTGGGTAAGTCACACTTCCCAGCTTCACTTTCGAGAGCTCTTTAGCAATACCAACTCCATTTTGGTTTTCCTTTCACACTTATAAAGGGCAGGTAGTACCCTGGTCACTAGCACAGAGCCTGGCACATAGGAGGGGACTACTTGATATCTGTTGATTGAACGAGCAGGTGAATCACCGAACAAATGTGCTGCTGATGTCAGAGTGACCTTTACCTCTCCAAGCCTCAGTCCCTCCATCTGTCAAATGGACAAGACAATGGTTCCTGCCTCACTGGTTATCATGAGCGTTAAGTAAGGTAACATTCCAGACCCCAAGCTTCCAGACACATTGGCCAAATCAAGCATTAAAGACGTGTTGAGTCTTGTCTTGGTCCGTTCCGCTGCTATAACAGAATCCCAGAGACTGGGTAGCTAGTAAACAGCAGACGTTTATTTCTGACAGTCCTAGAACCTGAAGTACGAAATCAGGTGCCAGTGTGATTGGGTTCCGGTGGGAGCCCTCCTCTGCCTTGCAGGCTGCTGATTGGCTGTGTCCTCATGTGGGCGAGAGGACAAGAGAGCTCTCTCTGGTCCCTTTTATTAGGGCACTAATCCCATTTGTCGGGGTGTTGTTGGACCCAAGTTCACGTGCCCAACACACAGTGAAGCCAAAAAACCCCAAAATGTTGGCGTTTGGATCAGAGAAAGTTTTACTGCAGGGCCGAGCAAGGAGACCAGGTGGATCGTGCTCAAAAGACCTGATGGGTTTCAGGAAGTTTTTAAAGGCAAATTGGGGGTGGGGGTGGGGCTGCAGGGTGTGTGACTTTCTTCTGATTGGTTGGTGGTGAGGTAGTGGGGTGACGGTCCTGGAATCTCAATCTTCAGCCCTGTGGTTCCAACCAGTCTGGAGTCTAACTGCTTGTGCTCAGCCTGAAGTTACCGTCCTCCACCGGGCTAGGGGCCCCAGCTCCTATAAAAAAAACTCAGAGCTATGTAGCAGATTGCTTTGCACACCCCGCCAGGGGAACCAGCACCCTGTGCATCACTGCACTATTGTTTCTTGACTCCTTTTCTTTCATTTCTGCGTTCCCTCGCTCCCCTAATTAGTAACTGAATCTGCCCTTTGGAACTCGGGGAAGGTTTAGGAGGCTGAAGCCTTTTTCCTACAAACAGGAAACGGGGGACACAGAGAGGCTTTTGTTCCCAGAAGGGCCCCATGGGGTCCTGCTCGGTGTCAGGGGCTCTACCGTCATCTCCTATCACCTCCCAAAGGCCCCACCTCCTAATACCGCCATATTGGGGGTTAGGTTGCAACACATGAATTTGGGGGGAATCACAAACGTTCAGTCTACAGTAAGCCCTGTGCTTTAATTTCTCCCCTCTTCCATCCTCCTTCTCCCCCTGGGATGCACATCTTACCCCTGGGGACCCCCAGCCAGGAATCTGCATTTCTCTTCACCTACAACAAAGTAAACTCTGAAATATGACTTGTCAGGCTGACTTAGCTGCCGGGCCAGCATGCCTTTTTAACTATAGCCAGACTGGCCACTGGCTTTAAAATTAAGATTAAGCGCCGACTGTATGCCTGGAACTCGAAATATACTGTCTCGTTTAATCCTCACACCCACCCTATGAGGGTGTTATTATCTCCAATGTCCGCAGGAAACACGGGCTTGAAGGGACGAGGGGATTTGCCCAGGGTCGCACGGCCGATGAGCGCCCAGGGCAGGATTCAGACGTAGGTGTGCCTGGCTCTGAGCTCGCATTTGGCCCGTCCTTGAGGGCTGGGGCTGCGTCTGTCCCTGTTGGAGGACACAGCCTGCCTGCCAGATGCACTTTACCATACAAGAATAATAGGCAAAGACAAGCAATTTCTGAACAGATCCAGAACGTCAGAAATCCACGCATCCTCAGGAAGAGGTAAGCCATCCTCAGTGGCTTCCCAACGCACAGTGCAGTGGGGACGGGGATGCCATTGTCCCGCCGTGGGATGGCCTCAGCTTCAGCAGCTGACGTGGCCTCTCTGCTGAGCTCTCAATACCTCCCTTTGAGACCATGGTCATTTACTCTATTTTTCCAAGCTTTGGTATCCCCAAGTCTAAAATGGGAATGGCATTACATTGGGTTAATTAGAAGGGTGTTTTTAAAGCACCTGACAAATGATAGGTTCTGAAATGCAGGTTCCTCTCCTGGATCTTCAACGTGGTCATTTTTTTTTTTTTTTTTGCACATAAAGAAGAGCTGTATTAATATTAAAGCTTTCATTATGTTGGCTCAAATCTCAGTAGCCAGTCCTGCTGTTACGACCCCCTCACCCCACGCGGATGCACATGGCAGCACTGACGCGGGTTTGCCCTGTGCTCAGACCTCACCCCCAGGTCCCACTGAGCCCCCCATGGCCTCAGGATCTCAGTTCTGTGTGCTTTGTCTTGAAGGCCTTTTAGGGTATGGGAGGGAGCTCTTAATCACAGAATTACAGACATTTGAGATTTCTTTTTTTGTTTTTATTTTTATTGGAGTATAGTTGCTTTACAATATTGTATTAGTTTCTACTGTACAGTAAAGTGAATCAACTATCCTTATACATGTAACGCCTCCTTTTCAGATTTCCTTCTCATTTAGGTCACCGCAGAGCATTGAGTAGAGTTCACTGGGCTATACATAGCAGGTTCTCATTAGTTATCTCTTTTATACATAGTATCAGTAGTGTATATATGTCAATCTCAATCTCCTAATTCATCCCACACCCCTTACCCCCTTGGTAGCCATACGTTTGTTCTCTACATCTGTTTCTATATTTCTGTTTCGTAAATAATTTCGTCTATACCAGTTTTTTCAGATTCCACATATATGCGTTAATATACGATATTTGTTTTTCTCTTTCTGACATTTCACTCTGAATGGCAGTCTCTAGGGTCCATCCACGTCTCTACAAATGACCCAATTTCATTCCTTTTTATGGCTGAGTAATATTCCATTGTATATATGTACCACATCTTCTTTATGCATTTCTCTGCTGATGGGCATTTAGGTTGTTTCCATGTCCTGGCTATTGTAAATGGTGCTGCAATGAACATTGGGGTGCAAGCATCTTTTTGAATTATGGTTTTCTCTGGGTATATGCCCAGTAGAGGGATTGCTGGGTCACATGGTAGTTGTACTTTTAGTTTTTTAAGGAACCTCCATACTGTTCTCCATAGTGGCTGTATCAATTTACATTCCCACCAACAGTGCAAGAGGGTTCCCTTTTCTCCGCACCCTCTCCAGCATTTATTGTTTGTAGATTGTTTTGATGGTGGCCATTCTGACCGGTGTGAGGTGATACCTCATTGTAGTTTTGATTTGCATTTCTCTAATAATTAGTGATGTTGAGTGTCTTTTCATGTGTTTGTTGGCCATCTGTATGTCTTCTTTGGAGAAATGTCTATTTAGGTCTTCCACCCATTTTTTGATTGGGTTGTCTGTTGTTTTGATATTGAGCTGCATGAGCTGTTTGTATATTTGGGAGATTAATCTTTTGTCAGTTGCTTCACTTGCAAGTATTTTCTCCCATTCTGAGGGTTGTCTTTTCGTCTTGTTTAGGGTTTCCTTTTCTGTGCCCGAAATGTCAAAAAGCCCCAAAATAAGCAAGCGGAGAATCTCTGTGTCATGCACCCAGCCAGCTCTTTTCTTTTTGGCCTCAAGGATGTGGTGCCCCGTGGTCCCACCTGAGCCAGCTTCCTGGCCCTCTTCTGTGAAAAGCCACGTCCATCACAGCACTGATGGTGTGTGGCAAAGGATGTCCCAGGGTGCTGAGACCCAGGAGCTCCTCAGGCCTCTCCTACAGGAGGCCAGCGGGCTGGGAAACCAGCTTTCTTCATCCCAAGAACCCACATCAACCCTCTAAGGAGAAATCATGGCTGCAGACCCTCCTCTGTTTAGGCCTCTTGTTCCCGTCTCCCTGTTGGGGGTGTAAAGGGAGCTCGCTGGGGCTCTGTTCTGCTGTGTCATTTTCCAGCCCAGAGAGGGGGGCTAAGCAGGTGTCCCATGTGCTTCTCCCTGCTGTATTCTGCAGGCCTTTCTAGAAGGGACCCTGTGCCAGGCCTGGAGCGAGTGCTGGTGCAGCCCCTGTCTCAGGGAGCCAGGAAGAAAGCCAGAGCAGGGAACCGTCCTTTATCCAGCCCTTTCCATGTGTCAGAGGCTACGGTGTGCACCCAAAAGCAAGGATGGCAAAAATGATAACAGATGAGAATGCACTGCACTCTTCCTGAGAGCCGGCACTCTCCATGTCTCCCAGAGCCCCACTCAGCACCCAGCACACTGCAGGTGCCCCAGAAATGTGGGCCATTGAGCAGAAGTGGTCCTGATAGAGTGCCCAGTTGGTGGCATGCTTTGTGCTGGGGCGTCTCCTGCTTGTTGAATCTACTTGACAACAACCATACGAAACAAGTAATATTACCCCCATGTTACAGAGGAGGAAATTGAGCAACAGAGAGGTTGGTCCAGCCCCCAGGGTCACACAAGCTGTGGCTTGCGCATGGCCAGAGCAGGATTCTAAGCCGTCTCTGTCCAACACCACAGCCCGCTTGTGAGCCACCCTCTGCTCAGACTCACTGACGAATGCTTGTCACTTTGTGTGACTTGAGTTATCACAGGTCCAAGTCAAGGTGCGACTGCTGGAGAAGGAAGGGTCAATTCTTCCGTTAGTGGGGAGAAGACAGGGGGTAACAAAAAGCAAAGCAGTGACATTTCATCTGTGTCCCTTCCCTGTACTTATCTTCCCTCCTTGCTGGCACTGGTTCAATTTAGATTCATTAAAGAGAATAAAAATTAATTGGATGTATTTGGGAAACTATTAAAAGGCTCAAGTTTTGCCTGGAGGATTAAGCCACAATTAGGGCCTGTAGCCTGATGGTAAGAACTTTCTTTGAGATTGTATATAACTTAAATAGGTAATTTTTCCATGTAGAAAAAACTTTAAAATGTCTCTCTTTTGAAATGCAAATCAAAACTACAACGAGGTATCACCTCACAACCAGTCAGAATGGCCATCGTTAAAAAGTCTACAGATAATAAATGCTAGAGAGGGTGTGGAGAAAAGGGGACCCTCCTACACTGTTGGTGGGAATGTAAATTGATACAGCCACTATGGAGAACAGTATGGAGGTTCCTTAAAAAACTACAAATACAACTACCATGTGACCCAGCAATCCCTCTACTGGGCATATATCCAAACACAACCCTAATTCAAAAAGATACATGCACCCCAATGTTCATAGGAGCACTATTTACAATAGTCCAGACATGGAAGCAACCTCAATAAATGTCCATTGACAGATGAATAGATAAAGAAGATGTGGTATATATAATATATATATACAATGGAATACTACTCAGCCATAAAAAAGAATGAAATAATGCCATTTGCAGCAACGTGGATGGACCTAGAGATTATCATACTAAGTGAAGTAAGTCAGACAGAGAAAGACAAATACCATGTGATATCAGTTATGTGTGGAATCTATATGAAACAAATGAACTTCTTTACAAAATGGAAACAGACTCACAGACATAGGAAACAAACTTATGGTTACCAAAGGGGGTGGGATGAATTAGGAGTTTAGTATTAACATATACACACTACTGAATATAAAATAGATAAACAACAAGGACCTCCTGTATAGCACAGGAAAGTATATTCAATATCCTGTAATAACCTATAATGGAAAAGAATTTGAAAAAGAATGTATATATAATATACATATATATGTACAACTGAGTCACTGTGCACTGTGAAACAAACACAGCATTGTAAATCAACTATACTTCAATAAAAAGTCTCTCTATCCCCCCATCCCTGACCATCCTGTTTTCTTCCCAGAAAGTAACCAATAATACCAGTTTTTTGTGTATGACTATCCATACATGTTCCATATACATGCAGGCTTAGATTAGGTTTTCACACAAGTGATGGTATATTTTGCACTCTATTCTACATTGTGCTTTTCTTTTCTACTTTTTGGTTCACATAAATAATTTTTTTATTCTTTTTAAAAATGGTATTCCATTGTATGGCTCTTACCACAATTTATTTAAACAATCTCCTATAAGCAGGCACTTAGGTTGTTAGACTCTTTCAGTATGGCAACGCTGAAGTACAGAACTTTGTACCCACAGTGTTTCCCACAGGTGTGATGGTAAAGCTGTAAGAAAACAGTTTTAATTTTCCTGTCTCTTACTATAAGGTCTAGGGTGTTTTCACCTGTTTCAGAGCTGCCTAAGCTGCTTTTCCTGCAGATTTCTCTCTTATTTGATGGTGTGACTTGGAGAAGCTGCAGCTATAGATGAAATGTTATCCATTTGGATGGTCGCATTTTCCATGCTTCTGGGGGACACAGTCAGATTCTGCTCCTGACTCGTCAGTGAAACAGTCCCTGAAGATCAGCACCTGTCCTTGAATTTGCCAGGGAGGCTGTAGAATGTGGAGGGGAGAACCCGGGCTTTCACACTCATACACCTGACCTCCAATCTCAGCTCCTCCTCTGTTAGGGGTTAAATTGTGTCCCCCAAAATTCATGTGTTGAAGTCCTAACCTCCAATATCTCAGAATGAGACCGTATTTGGGGATAAGACTTTTAAAGAATTAAATTAAAATAGGGTCTTTAGAGTGGGTCCTAATCCAATATGTCTGGTGTCCTTATAAAAGGAAAAATTTGGACACAGATATGCATAGAAAGAAGACGATATGAAGAGACAGGGAGAAGACAGCCAAAGCCGAGGAGAGAGTCTGGAATAGATTTTCCTTCAAAATCCTCAGAAGGAAACAACTGGTTGACACCTTGATTTTGGGCTTAGAGCCTCCAGAACTGTGAGAAAATACATTTCTGTTGTTTTAAACCAGTGATTCTATGGGACTTTGCCACAGCAGCTCTAGCAAAATAATACACCCATCCACTGGCTGGTGTGCTGGGCAAGGGATATCACCTCCCAGAGGCTATTTCCTCACCTACAAAGTGGGAGTAAGGACCCCTTCCCCGCAGATGAATACAAGTACCCGGCTCATGTCCGCGGCTTGGGGCTTTAAGTCTGAAAGATGGCACACACCTGCTCCCTGGAGGACCCAGAAGACGTCTTTGGAGCCTGAGAAGGAATTGACTTTAACCACCAAAGAGATATTTCTAGAGTCTCATATACCCAAGGCCAAAGCCATGCAGCAGACCTAATGATCTCAGGCCAGGGTTCTCTCTCACTTCCTCCATCAATTGGAGGCCTCCAAACCTTTCTGAGCCTATTTTCTCATCCGTACAATGGGCAGAGGAGTGAATATAATGATCTCTAAGCACAAGCTGACTGCAGTATTCTGTAACTTGCTTTGAAAAAGATAATCAGACAAATATATTCATTCTCTGCAAACAATTCCATAAAAAAGTCCACAATTTCTAATGCTGGTGCTTCATTGGAAAGAGCTTTGACCTGGAGGAGTGATCTGGAAAGGGGAAGCCCACAAATTGAGTTATCTATATAGATAAACCACTCTGTCTCAAAAAATTAAAAAATCAATTATTTACATATAGCTGTTGCACTTACTACAATTGTCCCTGAATTCTATTCCCTGGTGGGTGGGTTAAGATGTGGCAATATTTCAGGACTTCCCTCGTGGTGCAGTGGTTAAGACTCTATGCTCCCAACGCAGGGGGCCTGGGTTCAATCCCTGGTCTGGGAACTAGATCCCACATGCATGCCGCAGCTAAGAGTTCGCATGCCACAACTAAGGAGCCAGCAAGCCGCAACCAAGGAGCCCAGCTTCTGCAACTAAGGAGCCCGCCTGCCGCAGCTAAGGAGCCAGAGAGTTGCAACTAAGGAGACTGCCTGCTGCAACTAAGACCTGACGCAATCAAATAAATAAATATATCTTTTAAAAAAGATGTGGCAATATTGCTCTCAAACCTTGCATAGCTTAAAATGTGTGAATTCGGTTCAACAAACATGGACAAGGTGTCTAGTGGGTACAGGAGGTCATTTGGACCCAGCTCAGAGCTGCACAACATCCTGCCCCTGCTCAGTGACAATCGGCTATAATGATAAATTCTGCTTCGTAGGACTGGGGGGATTCGAGGTGACAGCATGCACTAAGGATCTGGCTCATAGGAAGAGCTCAATAGAGGTGGTTGTTTCATTTGCCCAATGTCACTTCTTCACTGTAACAAGGCTCCAGCACATCCTTTGGGGAGTAGGAAGATCTAATTAGTGTCCAGAGCCTGCTGCTTCCATTTCTGGCCTGGTCTGTGAGTCATCATCAATCATCCAGCAGCCAGGGGCCAGAGCAAAGGCTGATGAGGCTGGACAGAGCATCTCAGGGTAGGGACCGCATGTCTGTCACCTGGGCATCGGACAGAGGTGGGAGAGGTGAATTGAAGGAGCTCAAGCGTGGATGAAAATGCCTGTCTTCTTGGATACTTCCCACCTCTGGGCCTCAAGTGTTCCCTCTGGGAATAGGCCCCTGCCAGTGCTAACATTCTTGGATTCTAGCTCTTCTCGATGAAAGGTTTAGAAAGCGTTTCTTTTTCTGAATTTTAATGGTGGTAAACTACACGTAAAATTTACCTTCTTAACCATTTTTAAGCGTACAGTTCAATGGTAATAAGAGCATTCACACTTTTTTTGCCACCATCGCTACCATCCATCCACAGAACTCTTTTCATCTTGCAAAACGAAAACTCTGTACCCGTTAAGTACTAATCCCTTTTCCACCCCTCCCCCAGCCCCTGGCAACTACCATTCTACTTTCTGTCTCTATGAGTTTTATTACTTTAGATGCCTCATGTAAGCGGAATCACACCATCTTTGTCCTTTTGTGGCTGGCCTATTTCACTTAGCATCCTATCTTTAAGGTTCATCCAAGTTGTGGCAAGTGTGAGAATTTCCTTCTTTTTTTAAGACTGAATAGTATTCTTTTGTATGGACACACCTCATTTTCTTTAATCATTCATCTGTCGATGGACACTTGGGTTGCTTCCACCTTTTAGCTTCTGTGAATAATTCTGCTATGCACATGGGTGTGCAAATATCTCTCCAAGACCCTGTTTTCAGTTCTTTTGGGTATACAGTTTCCCTTGGTGTCCATGGGGGGGGGGTATTGGTTCCAGGATATCCCCCCCCAACAGATGTAGAACCTGTGGATGTGAAGGGCCAACTGTATACCCCAAAGTGAAATCATGTGGGTAATTCTATTTTGAAGTTTTTGAGAAACCCCCATACTGTTTCCCATAGCGGTTGCACCATTCTACATCCCCACCCAGCAGCGCCCAAGTGTTCTGTTTTCTCCACATCCTCACTAACACTTGTTATTTTCTTCTTTTTTTAAAAAAAATAGAAGCCCTCCTAATAGGTGTGAGATGGAGGTATAGATACATTGTATTTTACTTGTAAATGCGAGCTTGTCTTTTGTGAACCAATCTTGGGTCATTAACTCAAGCATTAGATGAACGTGACTTTCTGGAATTCTGTATTAACTATTTAGTGTGTTTCTGGAGTCACCACTCTGCTCAGTGATGGAAAGGTCATCACAGGTAATGCAGCCGCCCTTCCTCGCACTGAGGTCGTATCCAGGTTGCGTCGTGTGGATGATGAAGTGCTCCTCTGGTCCTCACCACTGGCTTGTGCTGACACTTGCTGGGACATCCTTGTTTCCATTGTTGATGACATGAGTTCCTGCTAAGCCATCGAGTCGGTCAGTTATAATGGCCGCGAATAGAACGCACTCCGGTAATTTAAGCAGAGCAGGATTTATCAGGTCTGAAGTTGCAGAGTCTCTGGAAGCGCCTGGGAATAGACTTAGGTGTCTCACATCCAGGGACAACACAGCCAGGAGAAATGTCCTACACCCTGAGACGTGCATGATGGAAAAGCACCGCAGCCGATGCTGCCTGCCGCTTAGCACAGGTGGCATGGGGGCCCAACTCATCACAGATGTCCCAGAAGGAGCAGACCCATCCCCAGTCGTTTTCACCACTGGACACATTCTCTCTTAGAGACCTTTGTGCTCTGACACCTACAGGTCAAGGCAATGAGGGAGCAGACTGCGGGCACCATCACCCACCATTCCCAATGAAAAGCCCTTCATGTATCTTTGAGCTGCTTCCAGGCACCCCCGAGAGGCTGTCTGTGCAGTCAACCACATGGTTTCTTCCCTCGAGGGCTGTTACCTCCCAGGGCTCTACCTGCCCACTGCTGTCAGATCTGGGTTTTCCCTCTTCTGCCTACTCTGTTCTTTGTTTGTTTGTTTTTGCTTATTTGGGCTTTTTGGGGCCATACCGCATGGCTCGTGGGATCTTAGAGCCCCGACCAGGGATCGAACCCGGGGCTCGGCAGGGAAAGCACCGAGTCCTAACCACTGGACCGCCAGGGAAACTCCCTCTTCTTCCCTACTCTGGACAGAATCCACAGGAAACCTTCTAAGGGACCCACTGACATCTAAACTTTCCTCTCTTCTGCCCCCAGCACCTCCTCTTATCCCAGGGGAACCTGGATCTGGCTTTGTTGGTGGGGAGCTAGTTCTTCTATACTTATGGATTCTCCCAAGTTTATTGTATTTTCTAGAATTTTTGCACGTTCCCCAGAAAGCCTCTACTTCTGAAACTGAAAAGCCTCTTCTCCATAGTCCTTCTTGGGGGTGACGAGTACAGTATACCCACCTTGGCTGTTTGGACGAGCAAGGGGATAATGGTTACAAGGAAATGCAAGGACAAGAAAAATCTCAGTTAATCTTGCAACATATTATTCTGCCAAGTTGCACTGTGTCCTCCCCATGTGTCTGGCTGATCCCCAGTGCAATCGTCATAGGTGGGTAACTCTTAAAGGAGGAAGGAAGGGTTGCATCACTCCCTAGGCAGTGCAGGGCAGGGGCCAGGTGGTTGTGCATGTCGTATCCAACCTTCAGTACCACCCTGCAGGGCAGCTGTTATCACCTTATATTAAAGATGGGGAAAAGCTCATCTCACAGAGGTTACACAGTTTCAGGGCAGGAGCTGGAATCCTCTACCCTGTGTCTGTCTAATTCCACATTTGGAGTTTTGCCAAGAGCTCTCTTTGTGAGTTCGCTTGTTTTGAACTTTTCTGACATAAAGCGAGAATTCATTTTTTAAACCGTCTCTGCCTTGGGAATCCAAGAATGCTACACATTTAGAGTCTGAAGGCGAAATTCCTCTTGGAGTTCTTTAGATAATTCTGAGTCGTGCTCATGCCCCTGGCAAAGGAAAGCAGGAGTGTAATTAGAACTACGAAATCTGAAGATAAAAGAAAACTCTCTTTTCTCCTCCTGGGTCTAAGTTTGGCATTCTTGGCAGTTCTCAAAACAATGGGTCGTCGGGGGAGAAACTGGAGAGCAGCGGGATGCACCTGCGCTGAGGACGCTCTTCTGACATCTTGGATCCATTTCCTTATTCCCCATTCATCAGTGACTTCCAGCTGCTCTGCATCCCTCGGCATGTGCAGTGGCCAATGCTGGTACTCCCCAGTGTCTGGCTCTCCTTCCCTTCCAGAGCATGGAACACTGCACTTCTCAGCCCCTTGCCCTTGGCTAGGGCCCTGTGATCAGTCCTAGAAAATGAAACGCGAATGGAAGTGACTGTCACTTCTGGGCCAGCATACTGAAAAGCCCATATGTCCTTCCCCGGTCCCTTTCCTCCCGGACAGTGGCTGATATGGAAGAGACTTTGTGTTAGGGTGAGAGAGCCACAAGTTCACAACAGCCAGATCTGCCGAGTCGCTTGTCATTTTCCCTAGAGAGACGCCCAGATCCCACTAGACTTTGCAAAAAGCATAAAACAGGTCTTTGCTGTATTCAGTCTCTGAGATTTGGGGGACTGTGAATTACATCAGCGTAACCCTGCTTCTCTGGACTGCATGCCAAAGCAAGGTTTCCCCAGTTTTCCCTGAGTGCTAGGCTGCCGGGCTTCACTTAGAGCCCGAAGTCCAGTCCCAGCCGTACAGATCTCAGCCTGGGGGCTAGCCAGAGCCTCTTGCTTCCCAGCTAATGCACGAGAAGGACTGGAAGACAAGTTCCTGACCCAGAGAAATATTCGTAAATTTTTGGTCCTCGTGGTAGGCCTGCCAGATGGCCCCTCCAAAGAGGTCCACATTCTAATCTCTGAAACCTATGAATGTTATCTTATCTGGCAAGAGGGTTTTGCAGATATGCTTCAGTTAAGGATCTTGAGATGGAGAGATGATCTCGATGATTCTGATGTACTCTCCATGCCTCTTATAAAAGGGAGGCTGGAGAGTCAGAGTCAGAGGAGAAGACCCGGTGATGCTGGAAGCAGAGGTTGGAAGATGCAACGTGAAGATGGAGGGAGGAGCCACCAGCCAAGGAATGCAGGCAGCCAATAGAAGCTGGAAAAGGCAAAGAAACAACGCACTCTCCCCTCAGACTCTCCAGAAGGAACCAGTCCTGCTGACACGTGGACTTCAGCGGAGTGTGACCGATTTCAGACTTCTGTCGCTGGAAGAGAACATATTTATGTTGTTTTGAGCCACTAAGTTTGTGGTCCTTCATCCAGCAGCTGTAGGAAACTGGTACAGTTCCCCAAAGAACAAACACCTTTATTATGGAGTCAACCTGATGATGAAATCCAGGCAGTTTCTTTGCCTTCCGATTCACTTTGGAGATGCTACCGCCTGGAAATAAGCCGCAGATCTCAGATCAAGGAAGATGAGAATGTTGTCAAAGACGAACTATCAGGATTGACCATGACATTGAGGCGGAGGGAAGAGGGGACATCCAGGGGTCAGGGACAATGGAAAATTGCTAAGGCTATAGATCCCATGGGCTGGAGGATTATTGGGTCTGGGGTCCTGGAGGGAGTGAGTAGAGAGGTCAGGGGTGGGAGAGGAAGATGAAATGCTTGCAGCTGAAATTTTGGAGGGGTGGTTACAGTGGCTGCTGATGCTGTGGACGAGGTGTGGGCCTTGGAGCAAGCTGCTGAGAGAGGGTAAAGCACGAGCTAGCGGAGGGGATCTCAGGTCAAGGACGCGAGACCAGGGTGTCCTAGAATCGCCTACATGGTCTTTGAAATCGCTAAAGGTTATGACAGAAGAAATGTTGAGCAAAGGGACAGTAAGTGATACAGGCAGTAAGAGATGTAGATGGTGCAACCCTGGGAGATGGGTACCGGGTGCTGTAGTCTAGTGACATGGTGGGAAAGCTGGGCGGTTCCTGGGCAAGAGGACATACGGTCATGAGGAACAAGGAGGACATCTACCAGCCTCCAGATGCAGAGGCTTGGGACCACAGGCGCCTAACGTGGTCAGGGTTAGAGGTGTGATGGCATTAGTCCCTGACGGTCCCAGAGTCGGCAGATGGAGGCTGTCAGCACTGAGGAGTGGTGGAATCTTGCCGGGGTAGGGAGATTCCTGGGACTCTTAACATCAGCTCTGGATGTGGATCCTGCGGAAGAGAGAGACCCCCAGGGAGCGGACCCTCCTGACCCCTGCTAAGGGCTCCCTCTGGGAACTGAGTCCTGCCCGACCCCAAACCCTAGGCCTTCCTCCCGTTGCACCAGCTCCCCGGTGAGCTAACTTTAGTTTTTATCTCAGGCTGTGTATTAACTTAGCTGATATATTAACTTTCACCTGAGAGTTGGACCCTAAGTTTTATTTTCAAAGGATCTGCTGTTGAGATTTCTCATTTTCGTCCTTTCACGAAGATGATTAGATATAATCACCCAACAGAAGCTACAAGAAGCTTACGGGGCCATCAGTTAGGGAACAGAAAATATTAATAGCTGAACATAGCCAATGACTCCAGACTAAAGTTTTTGCTTGTCTAAAGAAAGAGTATCTTTGTGATCCTTCTGCTGGCCCGTGGAACTCTACTGATTTGTCTTGGAGGGGAACATCTTGAAAATAATAGCAACTATTGAAAACTAATATGGAAGGTCTAGATTACTGTTGATCAAAATTCATTCTCTTCTTCTCGAGTAATAGAGTTGGAACTGGGTACATGGCTGCCCCAGAATCTCTGTGCCCAGCCCTGCTGGGTGTTTGTATTTGGGGGGTCTTAAGACATTGAGGATGCCTGCTCCATGTTGTCCTTTACCTTCCATTTGGCTGGTACCCAGAGAAGGTGGGGTCTTAGCTCCAGCTATGCAGTTAACCACCCAGAGTGCCAGTGACCTCGTCCCTGGATTATGTTACAGAAGCGGAGCTGCTCAGTCATTTCAGGACTATTCTGGAAAAAGAAACACACTCCTGTGTTCTTTAAGACAGTGAATGTTTCAGCATCTTTTTTTTTACAGTAGTTCATTGCTCTCCCCAGTACCAGCAGGATGAGCTAGGCCACGTGCTGGCCGTTTTACAGATATTGTCTCATGCGATACCTACCAACTCTGTGACGGAGGATCACTATTTCTATTTTATAGATGAGAAAACAGGTTGGGGGGAGGGAATGTGATTGTCCAAAATCTCAGAACTACTGAGTGGTAGAGGCTGCCGCCGGAAGCCAGGCTCTTGTTTCTTAAACACATCACACTGGGAGAAACAAGGAGAAAGCATTAAAACCACATACAAACTGGAAGGGAAAGATACACACCCTACCCCAAGCCTACCTAGGAAGGACGATTGCTCTGGGAGATCAGCCTGCTGGGGTCTAGGGATGGAAGACAGCATAGGGGCTGTTAGGAACAATTAGAAGGTCGGCTGCAATCTCTTTGACACCCAGGAGGGGGCACTGTGTGGTGTGACTCAGCTAAGATCTTTTCTCCCCAGCAGGTCTTGGTGAGCAGCGTCTGGTCTGGTCTGGCTGGATTCGCTCATCTCTACAGATCAATGTAACTTGTTGCTACAGGATCTGAGGCCCATGCTGGTGAATCCTGGGGACCCTCGGTCAGGGGTGGGACCCCCATCCTGGCCCTGCTGCTTTCTATGCTGGGGGAACTGGGGCAAGTACTTCTCTCTAGATCTCAATCTCCTCACCTGAAAGACGCAGATATCAATGATAAAACCTTCCTCACAGACTACTGGGAGGGTAGATTGGATAATTAATTGCACTTTGTACAAAATCCTGGACCCTGATGAGTCATTTTTCTTTATCTAAACCCAGCGAAGTTTTGCTTCCTTATGTTATACAAAATGAATAGCTTGGCTTTGGTGAGAGGAGGTTAAGGGAAGTCCTATTGATCAGGCCTAACCTTTCCTGAGGACTAACATGAAGAACCCTAAAGCCGCAAGGTGGAGAATATTGTCCCCACTTTGCAAGTGAGTAAACTGAGGCTCAGAGAGCTTAAAGGGTGTAGCCAGTTTTGATGCCAGGAACTACGCTGCTTGTGACTCTGGGAAGGATTTGACACTTGTTGGAAGCTTCCTGTACCCAGTGCAGCGCCTCTGACCAACAGCTGGAACAAGAAAACATTGGGTTTATCACCCCAAGGGTGGACTTTACCAGCCAGGTCAGTAATCTCCTCACTGCCTCTCGTCTCTCCCGCTACTGTCCATCCTCCACACAGCCCCATCCAGGTGGTCTTCCTAAACACAGATCTGACTTTGCTGCTGCCCTGCACAAAATGTCTCTGTGACTCCCCCTTGCCCTCAAGAGAAAGTCCAGCTCCTTAGCCAGCTGTTCGGGGCTCTCATTGAGATATCTGCAGCCCCTCCCATTCCTCTTCCTTGGGATCTTATGTCCCCATCAGTTTTGATCAGACTTGTTGGATCTTCTCTTTCCTTCACCCCAAGGATTTTGGCTTTCTCTGTACCTCCGGATTTGTCATTCCCTCCACGTGGAATGCTTTCCTAACCCTCTTCCTCCCTCGTCCCTCCATTTTCTATCTTTCGAAATCCTACATACACTTCAAAGTATAAGTCCTGGTGTGATCTTCCTATGAAATGACCTCAGATCTTGCTAACAGAAGAGACCTTCAGTGGATATCTGTAGATTGCACGCTATGCCAATCCCCCTTCCCAAGTGTACGTGAATTTTCCAGCTGTTGAAGTTATGTGGGATGGACTCCACCCATGGCTCTGAGGTTGAGGCCCTATTAGCTGAAGCCTGGCCACAGTGATAGGTTCAAGGATGGGCACATAACCCAACATGGTTCAAGTTTAGATCATATGTTCACATTAATTAGTAAGGCAGGTTTTCTTTTTTTACTACTAGATTTGAATATAGAAGCACATGACCCAGAATATTGCTGGCAGACAACTTGCAACCCTGAGCCTGTGAGGTTGAAACCATTCTGAGGGGTAGGGATGTAAGATGCTAGGTTACATGCCTCTCCTGAAGCTGACATAAACAATTCAGTTAGGCAAGGCACTCAGTTCTCTTTATTGTTAATGGCTATACTCTTGCCCACCAACACTCTCCCAAATCCAATGGTCCAAAACCTCCAGAAAAGACAGACTCCTCTTGCCTTTGATAATCACTCCAGTCTTTTGGTTTTAGGCTCCTGGAATGTACGCAGATAAAGTCGCTGAGAAATTTTTCTTTCCTATAGCATTTCTCTTGAAAGCAAAAATGCACAAAGAGGATATTAAAAGGAAGTCCTGAGACTCAAAATAATTATGTAACAAAACTTTTGTTGTTGTTGTTTACATTCCAAACTGCTTTCAAAGGAAAAGAAAAAGAAAGAAAAAGAATGGATTCTGTTAAATGAAGCAAGAACTGGATAGAAGTGAAACGGATGCTGTTAGATGAAGCAGGAGCTGGAGAGAAGTGAATTATTCTGCTAAACAGAGGGAGAAGAGTTTTGAGTTTTCAGAGAAGTTCAGGAGGGAAGGGGAAGTCTGTGAGGATGCAGATGGTATGGGGAAGAGGTGTCAGCAGAAATTCTCCACGGGCGGTAAGATGGAAGGGGTGGGGAGAAAAAGATATCTGTAAGGCCCTTGCTCTGTTCCAATCAGCACTCCCCATCTTGAATAAGGTCTACTGCCCCCACGGAATAGGTGTTAATAAATATTTATTAAATAAATGAATGGATGAACAAACCAAGCAAAGTTACAAGGACTTCACAAATGCACATCAAGAAAGATAACTTGACGGTTAGGCAAATCTCCAGGTGATAAACCTTGAAGGTGTCATTTTCAATAAGTGAGTGAGGGTGAAACCCATGCAAATGCTATTCCCAAATGTAGATAAATCTACCTAAAGTTACACCCTAATCCTTTATGCCTCAGTAATATGAAGATAGAATGAGAGAAATGGAATTGAAACTGGCACCAAGTCTCTTTCCATAGAGAACCACCCACAGCTGGCTTTACCTAACAGATCAGTTCCTCCCTAGGTGACTGTATGGGAAACTGCAATCCCCCAGGCTGGAGGCTAGGGGAGGTCTTGATGCTTAAGGGATGCAAAGCTGCAGAAGGACAGACATGTTTCAGGACAAAAATTAATAAAATTCATTCATTCATTCAACCACAGCTGCGTATAAGAAGCTGACGATTCCTATACTCACAGAGTGTGTAGACTGGCAGGGGAGATGACAATTATAAAAACAAATGTAAACATTTAAAAACTTATTAAAACAATCATAAACATTTGAAGAAGAATGGAAAAAATTTCTGCAGTCAAGGGCACCAGGAAAGGTTTCCTTGTGGGAAATGGACAGGCCCACATCCTGACTTTCATGGCCCTAGGCATATTTACCTTCCAGGGCTCCTTCCTCCATTAAAAAAAAAAAAAAAAAAAATGTATATATATATAAATAATTATTTTGGACTGCATTGGTATGTTGGTATAAAAATCAATATAATTCAGAATGGATTCATAATTATATATCCATTATCATATCAACTTTGTTCTTATTTTAAAATAAATTAAAACGAAGCCTTTTTTTTCCTCCCAACTTTATTGTGGAATAATTGATAAATGTAATTGCATTTATTTAAAGTGTGCAACGTGATTATTTGATATGCATTGTGGAATGACTACCAAGATGAAGAAAATTAGCACATCCACCGCCTCACATACTTAACTCAGGTTTTGGGGGGGGTGGGTTTTGGTGGTAAGAAAGCTTAAGATCTACTCGCAGCATCTTTCAAGTGTACAACACTGTATTATTAACTACAGTCACCATGTGGTACATGAGATCCTCAGAACTTAGGCTTCTTATGACTGAAAGCTTGTACCCTTTGAGCTGACATCTATCCATTTCCCCCTCCCCTCAGGCCCTGACAACCATCTTTCTATTTTCTGTTTCTGTGAATTTTTCTTTGTCTTTGTCTGGCTTATTTCACTTTGCATAATGCCCTCCAGGTCCATCAATGTCGCAAACGGCAGGATTTCCTTCTTTTTCTCTTTTTTTGCCATGCCTCGCGGGGGGATCGAACCTCTGCCCCATGCATTGGGACCGCCCCAGGGGGGGTCCCAGAATTTCCTTCTTTTTTATGGCTGAATAATACTTCAATATGTAGATCATGTCTTGTGAAATGAAAACATTTTGTGGGTGCGTGATACTTTTAAGGCTCCATGCCTTCTGTGCTTAATGGATACGCCAGCCCTGGAAATGGCTTTGAGTTGAGATTATAAGGAGTTGGGCAAGGGGGTCTCTCCACCACAGAGGCAGCCTGTGCCATGGACCTTAATGATGGAGCCTGGGGAGGCAGAGGGGGCGAGATGAGGCAGGAGATCCCCACAGGGACCACACTATGGCAGGTGGATTTGCTTTTGGCGATTACTCTGGTGATGGCACACAGAAGCAGCCTTCTCCTTTCAATGTCCCCCTCAGATCTTCCCATCCTGGATGGCTCTCCACTTCCCCCTTCTCTGAGTTCCCACATCCCTTGATCTGTCCTGCTCAGATCTAATATCTGTCCCAACTCTGTGTACCTAATCCTTCTGCACGTGTCTGGAGTCTTTGCTTTTCAAAGGACAGGCACCCGACCACAACTGGCATAGGCAGAAAAAGGGGTTTCTTCGCTCCTGTAAGGGGCATTTCCAGGGTTTGAATGATGTTTTCAGCATCCAGCTTCTTCTCCTTGTGCCACCGCCTTGTACGGTAAGTCCAATTTCAGCGGGTTTCCTTTTGTGGTGGTGAGAACTGCATCTGAAAGGATCATGAAATTGCATTTCATGGATTTTGGCAGTTTGCATGCCCATCCCTGAGCCAATCATGGGGCCAGGAGATAGGATGCTCTGTTTAGCCACACCTGATCATACACCCACTCCTTGATTCAGGAAAGAACTCAAATTCACCCAATGCCCAAGGACTGAGAAAGGGGGAAGGAATTTTTGAAAAAGAAAATGGAGGTGCTCTTCCCAGCAGAGGGGGCCCTGAATATACAGGCAGAGCAAAACACGATGCGTGCTCTGTGCTCTCGTGGTCAATGAGTGCCAGGAAAGAAGGACCACATTACTCTTCTCGGATGCTCGGAGTAGTCATGACAACACTGTGTCCAAAGTGCAGTCAATACTTCCTGTAGATAAAATGCTGTCTTCACCTCTGACAACTTCAGGAAAACTCACCAGACTCTGGTTCTACTCCAAGTATACACTAACTTGCTTGGTAACCAAATATATATCTCTTAAAATCTTCCTGGGGCTTTATTTCCCTATCCATAAAATAGGGATGCTAGTAAAGAGCTGGCTATGAGGGGAATTCCCTGGTGGTCCAGCCGTTAAGACTCCGTGCTGCCAATGCAGGGAGGGCAGGTTTGACCCCTGGTCGGGGAACTAAGATCCCACATGCCGTGCAGCATGGCCAAAAGATTAAAAAAAAAAAAAAAAAAAATCTGGCTATGAGATAGCCCAAATGAACACACTGGGAAAATGTCATCTCTTCTGCTACATCCATATGAGGATACTGGTGTGTTCACCTCCTCTATTAATGTTTGGATTCCTTGGAGTCACGAATTGCATCTCTTTCATCTCCAAACCTCAGTTTCCTTGCCTGTAAAGTGAGGATAACTTCAACCTTGGAAGACGATTGGAAGAGTTGAATGACATAATGCATGCGATGAGCTTATTGAAAAAGAATGAATGAACAAATAAATAAAACATGAAATGATACTAAGATGGTATCAAGGAAGGATGAGGGGAAGAGAAGTGGAGAGGGGAGGAAAGAACCAGAGTGATGTCCCTTGGCTTTCTTCATGACGGCACTCAAAGGGAACCCCTACCTCCCCACTGGCGTCTTCAAACTTCCGAGGGGTGTGTGGACTGCCGGCAGTGCTGTGATTCCCAGGCTGTTCATTGCTGGAGCGTTTGCTTCTGTTCCCCAGGGCATTTTGGCTCCAGTTTGAGCATTGTTCCCCACTCTGTTTAAAAAGTTGCAAAAGTGTAAATATCTCAGAGAATGGTATATCCCCATAGGAGGGAGGGGTCAGAGGGAAGTGATGGGACGGGCTTGGTAGGCAAAGAGATGCTGTTGGTCCGGTATCAGAGGACTTCAGATGGGAAAGAGGGAAAGGGAGGGAAGAAGAGAGACGATGAGAGGAAAGGCAGGTGGGTGGGCATCGCCCCTGTGGCCAGCTCCGCAGCTACCCAGTCCCCACCCCTCCCCACTGGCCCTGCAGGGCACGTCATATAGGGTAAGGCAGGTGTCATTGTAACCTTGGCCAGGACCCACTTTTCTAATAACACTTTGGAATCATAGAGTAGCTTAGGAGAAAACACAGTGAAAAAGCAAGTCCATCTCTCAGAATCTTAAGAGAGTCCGTTTATGACAATTGCTATGTGACCTTCACTGTTGGCAGGCACTGGGCAAAGCTCTTCTTTCAGTCAACCTTTGTAAACATGACCAAGACCAGGGAGAGGCCAGTGAGGGGCCCTGGGTACCAAATCTAAGGAACGCTCATTGTGTGCACATGGTGAGAGCAAACGCCTCCTTACATTTTGTGTCCAAGACGCATTCTCTCCTTCCAGGCTTATCACAGTTTGTAAAAACCTTGGAGAAAGACAGGATTCCCGTCCCCCTGCTACAGAGGGAAGGCTGAGACACAGAGAGCTTGAGTAAGTGATCCAAGGTCACACAGAAGGTGGAGATCCAAGCTTCAAAGCCAGACCCACACTCATGCCTCAATATAGCCAGAACGTCCTGCCCGAGGCCAGACCTTCTAAACCAGAAATGTTCCCAAAACATTTCTTGTCCCTCTGTGACAGTCTGCAGCTAGGTCTCCATTTCAGCCCAGTCACAGCTCCCCAAAGGGATGGGAAGTGTGGAGTGGGTACAGGGCAAGGGCGTGATCAGGAGAGACAGAGCCTTTATCCTGGAGGTGATGGCTTGGATGCATCCCCATGTCACCTTACCAGCCCCACACTGAGGCCTTCAGGTCCACCCTGGCTCAGGGCCCCCTTTCCCAGGTCCCAAGTCCGAGGATCAGGTAAACACTTAGAATTTCATAAGACTTAATTGCCACTTGGAAAGAAAGGGAAATGCTCTAAAACAGAGGCAGAGTGGCTTTTTAGAAACAGTTTATTGAAATATAGTTCACCCACTGAAAGTGTAAAATTCAATGGCTTTTACTATATTCACCACTATCGATTTTAGAACGTTTTTGTCACCTTCAAAAGAAACCCTGCATCCATTAGCTACCACTCACCAAACCTCTCAGCCCCTGGCAACCCCTCTTCTGCTCACGTACTCTCTGTCTCTCTCGAGTTGCCTATTCTGGACATCTTATGTAAATGGAATTATGCCATATGCATTCTTTTGTGCCTGGCTTCTTTCACTTAGCACAATGTTTTTAAGGTTCATCCATGTTGTCACAGGTGGCAGGACTCCATTCCTTTTTTCCTGTTGTTTGTTTGTTTTACGGTACGCGGGCCTCTCACTGTTGTGGCCTCTCCCGTTGCGGAGCACAGGCTCCGGACGCGCAGGCTCAGCGGCCATGGCTCACGGGCCCAGCCGCTCCGCGGCATGTGGGATCTTCCCGGACCGGGGCACGAACCCGTGTCCCCTGCATCGGCAGGCGGACTCTCAACCGCTGCGCCACCAGGGAAGCCCAGGACTCCATTCCTTTTTACGGCCAAATAATTTTCCATTGTATGGATGCACTTGGTTTTAATCCAGCATCAGTTGATGGACATTTGCGTTGTCAGGTGGCCTTTTTCTGGATAAGAGAATACATACAGCTGGCCGAGGCAGAACCGACTGTAAAACGGTTTAATCCTAGAGCAGCTTTAACCCCAAACCACCTGAGCTTAACCAGGGAGCCCAGGACAGCTCCTGGCACTGTGAGCAAAGCTCTCGCACCAGTTACTGGCCCCCCTTTAGAGATAAGGGCGCTGAGTCCTAGGAGGACAGAGAATTGGTGCTCAAGGTGACAGAAGGGCCGCAAAGCAGCGGAGTGTCCAGGGCAGTGTTCTAGGCTCATTGCCTCCCACGGCCACCCCCGCCCCCCCAGCTCATCACTCCACTTCGTACAGCCTAAGATGACATCGGCTGTGGAAACACGTTTTGGAGGCCACACTAGGAAAGAGAAAATGCAGCCAACTGAGTGATGGACACGTATGGAACTATGGCTTTCTGGACACAGCAATGGTAAGATGCCTTCCAGTTTCAGAGATGCTGAAATATAAGAGAACACGTGTCCTAGAGTTGATGAAATCCAGTCCCCTTTCAGCAAGTATTGGGCGATCCTAAACACGCCCACTCATTGTCTCCCCCTCTACCCAGTCCTCCTTCCTTCTCTTTGAGTCTTGTCTTCACGTGTTACCATCCAGGGACTCCGAGCTATGGTCCCAGAGTCCTCCTTTCTCCCCCTCTTTCCCTCTACTTGCCAACCTGCTATCTAATCAGTCACCTCGCCTGGCTAGTCCTCTAAAGGGCTCCTCACACTGGCCAGCCTCTCCGTCCCCACTGCCATGGCCCTTGCTTTGGACCCTTCCTGGTCCGTCAGCGCTCCTGCAGCCTCCCCCATCCTCTGCACTGCTACTCTCACAGGTGGGACAACTTAGCTTGGCTCCCGGTCAGCCTCTGACATAGTTCCCCAGCACCTGCAGAACAAAGTGGCAACTCCCTAGCACAGCAACCAGGGCCTGGCTTGCCTTTGGGGTCCCCCTCCAGGCTCGGGGGTGGGTCCCAGACACCGCGTGTGTCCCCACTCGGGGAGGCTCGCTGTTGGAGGTCATGCCCTGACTCCCCGCCCTTGTCTGGGGTTCCTCCCCCAGGAATGCTCTTGCTTTTGTTCCCATTCAGGAGATCTGGTTCAAATGGCTCTGCCTGCGTCTCCCCTTCTGAGCTGAACTGACTGCGCGCTACGTTTTGCTCCGAAGCGCCTTGCCCAGCACCACTTTATTGTACTGCTATGACGCACGCAGAGGAGGGGCTCTGATTTGCTGGAGGCTGAATTCTACTTCACAGGCTAGCCACTGTGTAACGCTGGTGAGGTCACAGCATCTCTGAGAGCTCTGGCCTGAGTACCAGCACACACCAGAAGACGCAGGGCAAAAGCTAAGGAACTCTTCCCAGTTGCTCTCCCAGGCACCACTCCTGCCCCGAGCCACTTTCCAGCTCTTGGAAGAGAGGCAGACCTGCTGGTCCCTGAGAGCCAGAGCCCTCCCTGGAGCTGAGGGGCACTTTGCCCCCCGGATCAGCACAGAGGGCACTGCACTTTGTGGCTTTCGGCTGTCAGACGGGTGAGCCTGGCTCTCAGGGCCTGACGCTTCTCTCCCCACCTCCCACTGCCCCTGTCCCCAAGGAGGCTGTGTGGGTGAATGTGCTCAGGCATTTCCTCTTCGAAGCATCCCCAGCTCATGCTGGCCCAGGACTTAGATTTGGAAGCGGGTGGTCTGTTGGGGAAGAAGAGGCTTATTAAGTTCTCCAACCTAAGCTGCATGTTTCAGCCCAGGTTTCACCAGAAAGCTCTGTTCTCAGGGAAGTGGGTCATGGGAGCTTGGTATCAGATGGTTGCCCAGTTCATTATGCGTTTCTAGCTTCCCGCTTAGTTCTCGCTCCATGCACATGGCTCTCTTGCTTTAGAAACCTGCAGGTGGGGAGGTGACAGCAGGACTGGACTGAGGTGTTCCTGGACCTCTGTTCTTATGCTACCTGGGTGCCAACCCGGGTGCCAAAAAACATCTTCTCTCACCTCCAACAGGAACTGCATCATTATTGCCACCATCCTCATCTTCATCCTCCTCATCTGGGCCTCCCTCTGTAGACTGTGGGTTCCTTGAGGAAGTGTGTGTCTTGTGGATCGCTGTCTACACAAGGCCCAGAGCAGAGGAGGTGCTCCCCACGCTGGAGGATTTGAAGCACAGGATTCGGGCAGAATCATTATTCTAGTGAGGGACAGAGGACAAAAAGGACCCTGTCCCGGAATGTGACCCTATTGCACTGTTGCAGAGGAGGGGATTGCCATACAAGTCATTAAGGAAGGAGGACCTGGAGGTGTGACATCTGTGTCTCAGATTGGATTGTGTCTCCTCGGAGCAGGGCTGGACCAGAACCTCATAGGCTCCGACTGCCGGAAGCCCCGGGCTTCCCTTTGTCTCCCAGGATGAAATCAAACCCCTTTTCTTCTTTATCAGACTGCAGCTCTTGGCACCTCTGATGTTCATTGTGAGTTTAATGAACTGAGGGAACCGGTGAGCCCAGTGATTCCCATGTGTACTGTAGCTTTATGAAGGAGGAAAATGAGAAAATGGATAGAAGAGGGAAGGATGGCTGGAGTATTTCTGGACTTTTGGCCCTCCTTGTTCTCTCTTCTTGGAGAATTCTGAGATAAATGAGACATGATCCACACTATTGTAACAGTTTATTATTTGTCATTTATTATGGAGACTTCTGTTTGGCTGGGAAAATTGTGAAGAGTTCAGGGATGACGGAACCAGATTGGATGTGCTCCATTTGCCCGGTGAGCACCCTTGGGTGGGTGCCTCTCAGAGTTGAGAGCAGAGACCTAAGACTTAACTCCTTTTGCAGGCTCACGAGGTCTCACTCTGGCTCAGACTGATCTTGAACAAAGAACCTGTACATCCAGTCCTACCCAAATATCCACTGGCTCTTTGAACTCACAATGTGCAGATCTGACCGTCCATCTTCCCTTTGGTCATCCTCTCGTGGGTTAACGGAGTCACTATTTATGTGGTTGTTCAATTTAGAGACTGGGGAGTTATTAGAGATTCTTCTTCCTCATCTTCTGAGGCAGTGGCAATGTTCTGAGTCCCCATTCCTCCTGGGCACACAGCTTAGACACACTTCCCAGGCTCCTTTGCAGCTAGGTATGGTCATGTGATTGGCTCGTAGCCAATGGGATGTGGCCAGAGTGATGTCATCACTGCTAGGCCTGGTCCAGCAGGAAACACCTCCGACGTGGGAACCCTTTCTCCTTTTTTGCCATTCACCTGTTGGAATAGAAGGACTCTGAGGGCCTTGGGGATGGAAGAGCCTCAAAAAAAAAAAGAAAGAAAAAGAAAGGAAGGAAGGGAGGAAGGGAGGGAGAAAGAAAGGAAGAAAGAAAGAAAGGAAGAAAAGAGTCTGAGTCCCTGAATGACTACATGTAGTACAGTCACCAACTGGATTTCTTATAAATTAGAGATAAATGTAAGACACTGAGATTGGGGGATTTAAGAGCACAGCAGATGTTATCATATCTTAAACACTCTCCCAAAATAATCTGATCCTAAGTCTTGAATTAAGGTAGAGATTAATATTCTTGGATATGTTCTTTCCTTGGGACCCTTCCTGTCACCGCCTCACCTCAGGCTCCCACCCTTCTCACTGGAACTGTTTTATCAGCCTCCAAACTGTTTCCTGCCTCTATTCTTTCTCCAAATCCACCCTGCACCCTGCCTCTGAATTTGATTCTCACTGTGCTCCTCCACCCCAGCTATTAAAACCCTTCAAGGACTCTGGCAGGCAGGACAAGACCCAAACTCCAGGCTTGCTTCAAATGTTTTACACAGGGCAGACCCAGCAACCTCTCCAGCATGGTCTCCGGGCACCCCTCCTCCATCACACTAAATTACCTCCTGCCTCCCTCCGTAGTCTGGAAGGTCGTTTCCTTTTTGTCCCTAGACAGGTATGCATATTTTAAAAACCTATTTAGAAAGCATTTCCTGGTAGCTTTTCTCTGATGCCCCAAAATAGAAATAATCACACTTACTTTTCCTGTCACTTGTCTCCTTGTCTTAGGACACTTCCCCCTTGAAATATCATTTTCTTTGCCTGCATCTCCTCCGTAGACAATGTTTCATTTTCACATCCCATTGCCCTGCCTGCTGCCTGACACTAGCGGCGCTCAGCAGAAATTTGCATGTGGATGAGTAGATGCTTGGGAAACAGAGATTTCAGCCAGAGGCTAGGATGCATCCTTTGCGCAGGCTCAGCCATGCCTGGATGTCTCTCCGACACTCACAGGACAGCTGTGACAGGCACTTAGTGGCTGGAGATCGCTGTCTGCTCATTTGGCTGGGAAGCCCGCTAGTGGGCTAACAATGAAACAGGATGGGACTCTGAGATGCTGCCGTGGAAAGGTGACTTCCAAGGAACCCTCTTGAGTGCTGTTGGTCTGTAGCCGCTCGTGGGCCTGAATTTTTCTCCCCTTCCCCGAAGTACATCTAAAGAAATAATCAGAAGCTAATCTTTGCTGCTGGGACCATATATGGATCATAGTTCCCCAGCCAGACAACACTGAACCTATCTTTTCAGGGCTGACAGACCTAAATGCTCACAGAGGCCAGATAATAGCTAGAATGATTGAAGAGGGTCTAGGGTAGTGTAGTAGGGAGTGGTGGAGACTGGGGCAAACTGGAGTGTAATATACCCCATTCAAAAGGAGGAACTGCCTCTCAGCTCTCTGGCTAATGACTGCTATGCAGACATAAAGGCCCTGTATTATTAGACTTTCTGATTTTTTTGGATGACAGCTCAAGAGACAGCTTTGTTTTTGGGGTGGGGGCAAAGACCATATCTCATCAAATTTAAGACATCATTCCTTGTAAGTTGCACCATTATTTTATGTACCACTAAGAAAACAAAATTTGCTAATTAAACTATGACACAGGCCTTTCTTATCACTTAAAGATTTATTTTATACATACAGAAAGAGCTATTTTAGACTTATATAGACACAGAATCTTTATCACACATCCAGTTTGTGCAGCTCTGAGAAGGAAATCTCATGCAAAATTAATCGGTTAAAGTTCCCCTAAAACATCTTCCCACTTAAAATCTGACTCCTTTGTGTTGCTTCTACACCAGCATCATGGGAATCTGCTTTCTTCCACACAATATCATCCTCTGTGCCTGCTCTACTGTTGCCTCCAGGATCTTTTGCAAGCCGCTAACACCCGTTCTGCAAGTTTTGATGAAGCAATAACAGGCAATGATGTGTCACGGCTTATGTGTCACAACAGTGACCTGAAGATGCACCTTGATTTCAGGGATGCTAACATGAGAAAACAGAAAAACAAACAAAAAAGAAATACAGTAATTCCAATTAAAAAACAAACAAGCAAGCAAGGGAAGCACTGACATTGCATGGAAAGAAATAATACATCTCTGGGCCAAATTGACCAGCAGCTGGAGGTTTGGAAGCCATGATTAGCAAGCCCAGTCTTAGAGAGTCTGTGAGTTCTTAGTGAAATGGTGTACTGCCTTCACCCATGGGTTTCTCCAGGCATGACGATCCCCTCTTCAACTACGAGCATGTGAGGATGTGGTCATGAAGTCCATTATCCCCTGACTTTCAAGTAGCAGCAAAAGAGGGCTGGCAGGCAAGGACAAAGAATCTACTCTAGGACAGGGCAAGACAGCACATTCCACAGAAGGTTTGGAATCAGAAAGAACTGCATCTGTATCCTGGTCCTGCCACTTTCTAGCTAGGCGAACTTTAACTATTATGTCCTCATCTACAAAATGAGAAGAATAATAGTACTTTCCTTTTATGTTTATTGTGAGGATTAAATGAGGCTTGCACGTGAAGCACGTGGCACCTGGCATTTACCGGGTGCTCAGTAAATGTTAGAATCATTATTCAAATCTGATCAAGAATGTTTGGCTGAGTAGAGGAGGTTCTGGGAGTCTCGATGGCATATAATGGGCCTCGTTTCTTATCTTCTGCTCTTATGTGTCCCTCTCTGCCAAGTGTAGGGAGCTGAACCCAGTCTCCCTGATATCCGTGGAATACACTCTCTTTACATCCGAGAGCGGTGTTTCCTTGATATGACAAACCTTGCTCCTATGGTTATTTTGAGATCCTTGTCCAGGACAGAGGCAGAAGAACCCCTTAGAGACAATATATCAGACAGTGCCAGGTGGCACTCACTGACACAGGGGGGCACAGTCATCGTGGAAGAGAACGCCATGTCCCAGGAGGGCAGCTCAGCCCAATTCCTGGCCACACCCTCTCTGACTTCAAACATAAAAATTGAAAACACTGCTTCACCTAAGTTTCGAAACACTGCTTTGGGAGCCCCCATCGTCAGGTGCTACTCAAAGGGATGCAAGCCGTTCTCCGGGTATCCCCTCCCCGCCATCACCACTTTCCAAAACAGGCAGAGCCAGTCAGGGTATTAGTTTCCTAACACTGCTGTAACAGGCGACCACGAATGTAGTGGCTTAAAACAGCCTGAATGTATCCTCTTACAGTTCTGGAGGTCAGAAGCCCCAAATCAGTCTTACCGGCTAACATCAAGGTGCTGGCTGGGCTGTTCCTTCTGGAGGCCTCAGGCGACAGTCCATTCTCCTTGCCTCTTCTGGCTTCTAGGGGCTGTGACTCATAATCACGTTACTCTAATCTCTGCTTCCATTTTTTCATCACCTTCTCCCCGCTCTCATCTCCTGCCTCCCTCTTATTTATTTATAAAATTTTAAAATGTTTTTATACAATTTTTAAAGGTTACTTTCCATTTACAGTTATTACAAAATATTGGCTATATTCCCCGTGTTGTACAATACATCCTTGAACAGGTCTTACTAGTTTGTGCCTCCCATTCCCCGAGCCCTACAGTGCCCCTCCCACCCCCACTGGTAACCACGGTTCTCTGTATCTGTGAGTCTGCTTCTTTTTTGTTATACTCACTAGTTTGTTGTAATTTTTAGATTCCACATACAAGTGATATCATACAGTATTTGTCTTTCTCTGCCTGACTTATTTCACGTAGCATAATGCCCTCCAAGTCCATTCTTGTTGCTGCAAATGGCAAAATTTCATTCTTTTTTATAGCTGGGTAGCATTCCACTGTTTATATATGCCACATCTTCTTGATCCATTCATCCGTCGATGGACTTTTAGGTTGCTTCCCTATCTTGGCAATTGTAAATGACGTTGCTCTGAACGTTGGGGTGCACGTATCTTTTTGAATTAGTGTTTTTGTGTGGTTTTTTTGGATATATACCCAGGAGTGAAATTGCTGGGTCATATGGTAGTTCTATTTTTAGTTTACTGAGGAACCTTCATACTGTTTTCCACAGTGGCTGCCCCAATTTACATTCACACCAGTACCGGGGTTCTCTTTTCTTCACATCCTTGCCAACATTTGTTATTTGTGTTTTTAGCTGAGAGCCATTCTGACAGATGTGAGATGATATCTCACAGTGGTTTGTTTTTTTGTTTGTTTGTTTGTTTTTGCGGTACGCGGGCCTCTCACTGTCGTGGCCTCTCCCGTTGCGGAGCACAGGCTCCGGACGCGCAGGCTCAGCGGCCATGGCTCACGGGCGCAGCCGCTCCGCGGCACGTGGGATCTTCCCGGACCGGGGCACGAACCCGCGTCCCGTGCATCGGCAGGCGGACTCCCAACCACTGCGCCACCAGGGAAGCCCCTTTACACTGTGGTTTTGATTTACATTTCACTGATGATTAGCGATGCTGAGCCTGCCTCCCTCTTATAAGGCCCCTGTGATTACAGCAGGACCCCCGGGATTATCCAGGTAACCTCCCCAACTCAAGATCCTTAATTTAACCACTTCTGCAAAGTCCCTTTTGCCATGTAAGGCAACATATAGATTCCAAGGACGTGGATAACTTTGGGGGCCAGTATGCAACCCACTATAGCCACGCTGGTGCCCATGCCAAGCTGGTCAGCAGGGGTGCCCCTAGCACCAGCGTAGCTGTAACATCTACCCCGGGCGACTCCAAGAGCAGACATGAAGTCCTTTCCAAAGAACTCTGAAGAAGGCTTAGCTGAAATTAGGGAAGGGCTGGGGAGGGGCTGGGAGGGGCAGAAGAGACAGATGAGTGAGTGCACCCATGAGCCACGCAATGGCAATAAGCCAGTAACTTCACCTTTACAACCAGCCCATCAACTCCAGGGTAGAGACGTTTTTCCAGGTCTTAGGATAATGTAAGAAAAAAGGGAAAGACAGGGCCTCCTCCCGCGAGCACTGGCTACACGTGTTTCGGAGAGCAGAGCAGAAGGCCGTCTCCACAAATATGACCTGGGACCGCTGCTTCGCTGAGCTCAGCTAGTGGAAGGCCTTGGGTGGCCTTCACCTGGTGTCTCCGATCAGCCGCCCAGACAGAGCTCTCATCTCAGCCCCCATGAAAGGCCCAGTACAGGCAAGAGAACCAATTAATTAGAGGAAGCGGTCTCTGTACACGCACTTTCTGGAGAGAAGATAATTGGATTTCTGTGGTTAAGAAGACAACTCCCATTCAGTCTCTCCCAAGAATGGGGCCATTTCCATGCTGAACACAGCAGATTTCTTCCTGTTTCATTAGTTGTGATTCCACTGCATGATGGGGTGCTTGGTTTATAATTGGGGTGAAGACTGCCAGGGGACTTGAGGTACAGGGACAAAGACCTCATGCACCCCCAGAGTGAGGCTAAGTCTCTAGGGGGTAGGGGAATCTTCTTGGACGTCAAGGCCACATAGGGATCAGGCTCTGGGACACAAATACTTTTAATTGACTCTCATCATTGTGGAATAATGGGTCATCATATGTCTGTCCCGTAGCCCTGGACCCTACTGGAGGTAGCAGTTCCTGATTCTAATTTGGGGACCCGTCCTTGAGTCTTGGACCAAAGCCATCAAATTGGGTCAGGGCAAACCCTGGATCAAGCAGTGCCTGAAGATGTTAACTCCAGATTTTTAAATTATAGGCCTAATAAGTCATTTTGGTTTTTGTCAAGTCAGTGTGGGGTGGCTTTCTATCCTTAGGACTTACCAGGTACCAGTCACTGTCTCAGAGTCTGGGATCCATGGCAGATTTTCATTGCCATTACAAGGTCACCAGTTTGGGTGAGGCTCAGGGCCACACAGCCAATGAGGGGCAGAGCTGTGCCAGGTTGGCCCGGCTCTAACAGCATCATCTTCTTAACTGCTCTGTAGACAGAATCGGCCCTAGATCCTAACCCCAGCTCCTGCCTCCGCATCCACTGTCCTGTCTGCCCTGCCAGGACCCCACGTCTTTCCAAACCTGGTTAAGAGAACCGAGCCTTCTGCAGTGATGAATGGGGTACCAAGCCCCTCTCTCACGTCAGGGCCTGAGGCCCTCTCCTGGGCACTCAGGAAGGAACCAACTCTCCTCTCCATCCCCTGCTCTCAAGGAGAGGTCAGGGGACAGAGCTCCTCCTGGGTTAACCCTTCTCTTGGAAGTAAGTGAGACCATCACAGTATTTGTTAGGGCAGGTGCTGCTGGCAGGGACTAGATAAGCTTGGAACCCAGAGAGGCTACCTGTTGCCATGGGAAGAACACCAGTTCGCATGCCTTTTTAGGCAACATCTCCTTCAACTTGCAGATGACTGAAGGGATACTCAAAAGGCGAGGTGAAGGTTTAAGGTCCCATAGCCAGCTGGCAGGGGGTGGCAGAGTCAGGGTTTGTCCCAGACCCATCTCACTCCCAAGTCCATGCTTATCCTCTGATGCCTCCTGGGTGGGGTGGGCTAGTGGCTCCTGGTGGAAAAAGCAAGGCCACAAGGGCAAGAGCTGGGAGCAGTGGGGCAGCCCAGGACGTGTCCACCCCTTCCCAACTGCAGACTGTCTATGGCATCCCTGCAGACCTTCTGGAGCTCGGCCTCACTGCTCACTAGCCACTGAGGCAGGCAGGACAGCTGGAGGCCTGGGCCTGGGCTGAGGGTGGGTTCTGTGTTCTCAGAACCTTTCCTTTACAGCCTCCCCTCTCCCTGGAGGATTGCCTGGTTTGCTAATGGCACTGGATTCCTGGCTCCAGGGCCTGCCTTGAAGTGGGGTCAGCTGGCCAGGCTCTGACATCATCCTCAACTCTAGCAGCTTCCGCTCCTCGGGGCTGGGCACAGGGCTTCATGCCCGTCAGTGGCTGAGGTCCTGCTGATGGCACTGGAGCCCCAGTGACAACAGCAATACCTAAGGTGCTCGCCCCTGTATCAGCTCTTCACCTGCATCCCCTCCTGCATGCCTACGGGGCAGGTATCACCACCTCCTCCTCCGGATGAGGAAACCGTGACAGACAGGTGATGCGGCTGCTCGGGCTACAGCCTGACTGACAGAAGAGGGGGCAGCATCTACACCCAGCCTGACTCACAATCTCCCCGTCTCCTCTCTAGTCCCTGAAGACTTTCTCACCGGAGGCAGACAGCGACTGCGCTGTGTTCACCGCCCCACACCCACGCTGAGATGGACTCATTTCCTCTGCCTTTTTAGGTCGAACTGAACAGCTGAGAACTGTGTTGCTTTGGGTACACACCCTGGCAGTGCCGGAGACAAGGACAGACACCAGTCCCTGGATTCCGGAGATGCCCTGGCCGCAACCTCTAGTCACCTTCGCCTCCTGGATGTGCCTTCCCAAGACAGCAGCACATCGGAACCTCCGAGGCTCCTGGAAACAGCACCAGAAGGACTCTGGAGAGGCAGAGCTGAGCGTAGCCCCCGTTTTGGCAGATTTCCCACTAAAAATTAGGAACCCAGCTGGCCCTCGTCGTCGAGGGCCACACTTAATGGCCAGTAAATTGGTTTGAGCCCCCATCACATGCTTTGGGCACTCCTGCTGAGAATTCCGGAGGACATCTTACATTCTCTTATGTCCCTTATGCCATTCGGACTCCCAGCAGGCTTAGCTTCCCTGCCCGAGGCTGTTGTCCCTCCTCCAGCCCCCAGCCCTCTAATACTGACTGGGGTGCTCACAGATTTGTCCTGAAGGTTGGAGCGTGTCACAAAGGAAGGCCTTGGATAAAAGATCAGGAACCAGTAATCCAGTCGACGCTCTTAAACATCCCTCCAGCCGTCCGGTGTCTCCTGGGGCCATTTTCTCCCTAAAACCCAGCCTGCCCCCATGTGGCTGGAACCTTCTCTCTCCCCAGACTCCTCACCCCTACCTCCTCGCTGCCCACAGCAGACTCCTGGTTCTGTGGCTCAATGATGTAGAGAAACGTAGACCCTCAGACAAGGTTCTGGGTTTGCTTTGACTTAAACTCCAAAATAAAACAGTCACTGCCTTGGGCCTTTGCCTGTGAATTGTGGGAACTACAAGTTACTTTGAGAGCACATTTGTCTTTTATTTCTACCAGTTCAAATTCTTAGGCAGGCCTCCTTCTCCACCATCCAGACGAAATCCCCCCGGGGGGAGCTGGTGGCCCACCCTCCCCTACCCCAGGGAAGCAGGGCCTGGGGCAGCAATGGGGCCAGGGGGCCAGGCAGAGGTGGGCATTTGAGCGAAAGCCACAGGGCAGAAGCTGGAGGAGCGAAAGAAGCTTCAAGGTCAAGGATGGCAGAACCTGGAGGAAAACAATCCCAGAACTGGAGGAAGCAGCTAGCTGGGTTTTGCTCTGGAGGAGAGTGGAGTGGATCAGAAGCCAGGATTACATGGGGGAGGGGTGCTGAATGTAAAGGTCTGGATTTGAACACAGGAGTTCATTTTGTGGACAAGGAGAGGGGAGACAAAGGACCAAAGACAGGAAGGGTGACGATACAGGATCTGGAGAAATACGCTTCAAAGGACCGGCTTGTGTACGGCTCCACATACTGACTCAGCTGTTTGCCATCCTGGAAAAATGAAAAAGGATAAAATCTACAGCCAGGCTTTAAAAGCCATATCAAATTTGAAATCTTCTGAAAGCCAGGGCCTTCAGACGCTAGGCACCTGACAGCCCCTGGGAAGGCCCTGGGAACAGCCTGTGGGCACAGTGCGCATCTAAAAACCTTCAAAGTAAAAATGCTTACAAACAGCGAGTCATGCAAATAAACACATGGGGGGCAAATGTGAGGGACCGGGCCCCCAGTACCGCCTCAGTTTAAAGGCACATTTAGCATATGCTGTAGATGAAAGTGGGGAGCTGTTTGCTTCACAGGAAATCACCACTCTGAGCTTCAGAGATGCTGGCTGCAGCGTGGTTTTGCTGCCGCAGAACTCTGAGCTCTGTATTAAACGGACGGATCCATTCTGATACACAGTGTCTGATGTAAGAATTAATTGCTCAGGAGAATCGATTAGTGTGTGCTTTCATTCACATTCAAATCACCACCACCACCACCTACTCCCTACCCCGCAAACCTGCCATTGCCTTGTTAGTCATCAGCACGTTTACGGAGCTCAGCTCAAGGCTGGATGCTAGGCGCGGGGAGTGGGGTTGGTTAGGGAGGGCTCTAATTGATCCCGCTTCTCAGAGGGGGTGCCTTCGGGGATGGCCAAATAGGACTAGTGGAATGAGGAGATGGGAGTTCGAATCCCGGATCCCGTCCTTACCCTCCCTCACTGTGATGGTGTGATGGGGCACCAGTTACTTCACCTCTCTGAACCTGGTTTTCTCACCTGTCCCATGTGGCAGCAGTGATGCCTGCCCCCTGAGCTCTGTGGGCATCAAACATCAAATAAGACAAAGGGAGCAGGTGGCATGCAGAAGGTCACGGCTATTGCTTTCAAGGGAAAGGCAAGTGAAACATACCTGTAATGTGTCTCAGATGCTAAGCTCCAGCCAGAAGTAACATATTTAAAAGAATTTCAGTAAGTTACAGAATCCTGATTTTTAGTGACTTGGAAGAATGATGACGTTTATCGAGCCTTCCTTATCTCGGAAGTAGGTATGGTCATGAGACATGAGTGGCTGTTAACTCAGTCGAGAAGGGAGCCTTTTTGCCTCCTGTTGCCCCCCACGTGTCTGCTTCCTCCTACTGCCAACTCAGGATAACAGGCTATACCTACAGCATCCACCTAGGACCAAGATGTAACTTTGAGAATAGAAGCTACATGCAAGTTCTTAATGACATCACACCAGGTTTGCATACCCATCCCATATTTGTTTTCTGTGAGAGAGGACCATACCTCTATCTCTAAAGCCATTTTTTGCTTTTCTGTTATAGCAGCTGAACATAATACTCACGGGTAGCCTGAATATGTGTGGCTTCTGCCCCCAACATCCATTCACTCTTCTTGTAACCACCCTGTAGTTTCCCTCTATGGGGCCACCTCCTGTTCCATGTTCGGTCTGTGTGTTTCTGGTGGAGCTGACTGACACAGGACTGAGTAATCAAAGTGCCATATTCCCTGGTGACAGTGATTGATTGATTCCAGTGCGAGTCAGAACAGATTCCAGGATTTGCTAAGAAGTGAGGCTCACATAATTCTGCTGGCTTTGAATCTGGGCACACGAAAGCTCAAATTACTTATTTGTGACCATAGCGGGAGAACCTTCAGAGAAAGAAGCTACATTGCAGAAAACACGGCTAATAAATGAAGAGAGAAGCCCATCCTAGTCACATGATTTTAGCCCTGGATCAAACCTCGCCTGAAGCCTCTAGACTATTTAGTTATGTGAGCTGATAAATTTCAATTTTTACTTAAGTGCCTCCAAGAAGAATTTTTCTGTCACTTATAACCAAAAAATCTTCAACTGATAATACTGTAGGGGTGGGATTTTTTTTCCCTTCTTCCCTTTTAATGTCTTTGACTGGTCTATGACTTAAATTGACATAAAATATTAACAGGAGAAAAACAAATTTAATTTCATATGTATGGGAATCCCATAAAAATTTGAGACTGAAAGAAGTGACCAGAGCAGGAAACTTCTATACCTTGTAGACAAAGAAACAATAAATGTGTGAAGAACTGATAGAACAAAGGGGTTTGGGTTTGGTAGTAAATTGGTAAAGAAGTGACAAAGTTGGGAATTCCCTGGCGGCCCAGTGGTTAAGACTCCGTGTTTCCACTGAAGGGGGCACAGGTTCGATCCCTGGTTTGGGAGCTAAGACCCTGCAGGCTGCGTGGTGCAGTCAAAAAAGAAGTAACAAAGTTGGCTTATAGGTTTATATAGCTTTCTTGGCCCTAAATTCCCTATCTCTGGTGATAAGGATACCTTCTACTCTCCTGGTACAGGGAGAGCACCTTTCACATGGGAGATTTATCTCCTGCTTTCAGGGGAAAAAGAGGGTCAGAGTGTCCTTCTTATACCAGTTTTTTCTCAAGTAACTTTAATTTAAAATAATCAATATGCCAAATGTGCATACCTTGGGGTGGTATATTCTGCTCCCCTTCAATACACTAGTTTAAAAACAAAATAGCTAGTGTTCCAGTAAGCCAAATATAGGAATTCCAAAGGGAAAAATACTGTGGTCCACGTGGAATAACACTGGGAAAAATAGACCAGCGTGGTCTCCTTCAGGGCACCTGAGTTGTGAGACAGCTGCAAATGTCTGAACCACAGCTGTGGTGTGGCTTCCAGGGCCCCCCATGATGCACTGGGACTCAGGTACGAGAGGATGTGTCTTCCTCCAGGTCACCTGGTAAGCCTCAGCTTACCAGGTGGTATGGGACTTTTAAGATGGTGAGGAGATCGCTCTGCCCAGAGACAGTGGGGAGACTCTGGGTGGGAGGAAGTAGGCTGAGGAGGGGCACAGGAAGCAGCATTGCCAAACTCTACACTGACCCAGCCATCTGTGTCCCAGAGGAATCGTCTCTCACACAGATAACATCACAGTTTTCCCAAAGGCTGGTTCACGTAATACTTTGCTGGTTAATGGGGTAATATTTGGTGGGACAGGAACTAAAAAACAAACTAAAAGAAAAAAAATTAAGTTTTTGGTTGTGTAATTTAAAAATCTTGGTTTTTTTCTACTTAAAGTAAGACTGTATATAGCCTTTCCTCCTAAAATATATTGATTAAAAGAAAATATTAAGTAATTAATAGCAAAAGAGGTACACCACTTTGGTGAGATTGAGATAGTTATATGCCAGTGATTGAAGTTTGCCACTGACATTACTTCTTTCAACCTTTATGCCAATCTTACTCTTCTGTGGAGAATATCACACCCATTTTACAGAGGAGGACAACGAAGGCCAGAATGGTGAGTGGCAGAGCTTCTACTGGACTTCAAAGCCCTTGATCTTTCCATTAGCCACCCGGCCCTAGAACATGGGACATCTGTCTGCTACCCCAGTGAGAAGCCTGGCCGCTCAGAACCCTCCCCTGGGAGCTAGAGATCTGGGGTAGCATTGGACACCTGAGCTGTGCCAGGAGCTGCACAAGGGCCTGCACAGAGGTGATAGCTGTTGAACTGCTGCAGAAGAGAATGAAGAAGTCCGACCTTCCTGGAGAACTGTGCAATCCTTTGTTTGAACAGTTTCCAGGGAAGCCTAATTAATCCCATTGTTGATGCTAATGCGCTGCTTTTTTAAGACTCAGAATTGATGCTGCAAGCAAATTCCTCTTTGATTTAAGGCTTTGGAAAGAAGACAGAAGTTTTATCAAACATGCCTTGATTGTGTTCTGGGCTCCACACACTGAGCAAATGAAGGCCCATTTAGCTGTGACAGGGTGGCCAGCCCCATAAAAACAGCACTTCCTATCCTGGCCACGTTCCAAAGACTTTTCCCCGTTTGGGTTTTCTTTGGTGAATTTTCACTCTGTTGGTTGGCTGTACAGATATATGAACCAAGAGCCAGTCAACCACATAAATTTTGTACACATGACAGAAAAATAATTGTAATAATAATAGTAGCCACAATGATAACCACAGCTACCATTTATTTAATTCTTACTGCGTGCAAACATTTAAATATTTGGAAGCAGTTGAAACATGAGGAACATTCCCTGAATGTTGATTTTATGGCAAGCATACAGAAGTGATTAGACATAGTATTTAGGGAAGAACAGGTCAGAAAGGAAGGTGGATACATTGCCCCCTGACAAGGTCAAGGAATGTTTCTCCAAAGTGGGGCCATTTGGATTGGGTATTGAGGCATGCCTAGGAGTGTATTATGTGAAGAGTGAGGATAAGGGGCGTTCCAAGCATTGGGGAGGCCTAGGCAAAGGATCACAGAGAAGAAGTGTAAGGTCACGTGGCTTTTAAGGAACAGACAGGGATTTAAATTCAGGTCTATTTGACTCCAAAGCCCAGACTGATAAGCATCATGCTTAAGGGTGAACAGCTGAGAAGGACTGAGAGTCCACTTTGGGCAACAGGATGGATGGTATGGAAGGGACTGTACGTAGTTACCTTAATATCCATTTCTGTCCTCTTCTTTAGTGATAAAACCTCCTGGTTTTTTGTTAGGTATCTAGAATAGAGGCTGTATTTCCTGGCATGCCAGGAGGTAAGTACAGAATGTGGCTAAGATTTGGACAGGGGGATGTAAGCACAAGTATTGTGTGGCAGCTTCTGGAAAATATACTTAAAGTATAGCTGGTCCATTTGTCTCCTTTTCCTCCTTTCACATCCTGCTGTTTGCACTGTGGATGTGATGGCTGGCACTCCATGTTGGATCAGGAGGAAGAGCACGATTCCTGGGGAGATGGTGGAGGAGAAAGCTGAAAATAGTCTGTGGTCAAGACTCAGATGCAACCACCACACTAGCCCTGGATGGCTTATTCTGTACCTCAGAGAGAAATACAAGTTCAAGGTCAACTCCCAACTCCCTCTGCTGGGATGGCATGATACGGAACTCCATCTTTCTAGTTGCTCTGGCTCTAAACTTGGGAGTCATCCTTGACGCCTCTCTTTCTCTCACATGCCATATGCAATCCGGTGGCTCTATTTTCAAAATACATCCAGAATCCAACCACTTCTGTCCACCTCCACTGCCATCTGGTCTGAGGCCACATCACTCTTACCATAGGAGACTCCTAAGTGGGCTTCCTGCTACCACTTCTGATCGCTACAGTTTATTCTCATCAGAGCAGCCAAAGTGATGCTTTTTTAATGGAGTCAGATCCTGTCCCTCCTCTGCTTAGAACTCTGCGTGACTCCCCATCCTGTTCAGGGTAAAAGCCAAAGTGCTTAAAAGATCTGCAAGCCTTACATGATCTTGTCCTGGTCCCCTTGCTCCTCTGATTCCTCTTCTGAACTCACTTCTCCAAACACACTCCATTCCAGCCACACTGGTCTCCTCGCTGTTGGTCAAACTTAGCAGACACACTCATTCCCTCTCCCAGGAATGCCCTTCTTGCAGATATTCACGTGGCCAACTCCCTCATCTATGTCAAGTCTTCCACACAAATGTCCTTACCTCCTGGTTTGAAATTACAACCTACTTCCTCCCCAGCTCCCAGCCTCTTATAAACTGGTCACAGTTTTTCCTAGAGCACTTTTAACAAGCTATACAATTTGCTTATTTATTATGTTTATTATTTAGAATGTCTCCCCTCCACCTGAAAGTGAGCTCCAGGAGGGCAAGAATCTTTGTTTTGTTGCTAATGTATTTCAAACACTTAGAAGAGTGCACAGTACCTAGTAGCTGCTGAAAACAATATTTGTTATTGAATCTTGTTGAAGACATTATTTTTCAAAGCTTTAAAAAATGATGGTGTATTTCAAATTTATGCCAATAAGTAGAGAGAATAGTATATCATACTCCAACATACCCATCACCCAACTTTGACAGCTGTCAACTGTGGACAAACTTTGGTCCTCTAGACCCTCCTCCATCTGCACCCAAGATGACTCTGAAGTAAATCCCAAAGAGCCTATCATTGCATCTTCAAATATTCCAGTATGTATCTTTAAAAGCAAAAACTCCTATTTTATTTTATTATTTAACAGCTTTATTGAGGTATCATGAAATACTTGTATATATTTAAGATGTCCAACTTGATGTTTTCATGTACATAGGGAATGAGTATCACAATCAAGCTAATTAACATATCTACCACCTCTATGTATTCTCCGTTTGTGTGTGTGTGTTGAAGTTTAATTTAAGATCTCTTAGCGAATTTCCAGTGTACAATACAGTATGAGTAACTATAGTCACCAAGCTGTACTTGCATCCCCAGAACTTATTCATCTTGCTTAACTGAAACTTTGTACCCTTTGACCAACATCACCCATTTCCCTGTCTCTCCTTTCTATGAAAAAAAAAAAAAGCTCCCCTTTTAAAATATAATCACATAAACAGCAAGGTCCTACTATATGGCACAGGGAAGTATATTCAGTAGCCTGTGATAAACCATAATGGAAAAGAATATGAAAAAGAACACATATGTATAACTGAGTCACTTTGCTGTAGAGCAGAAACTAATACAACCCTGTAAATCAGCTATACTTTAATAAAAATTTTTTTAAAAGAAATAACATTATAAATCAAAATGCAGCAACTTAAAAAATGTAAATATATAATCGCAATACCATCATCACAGCTCAAAACAATCACTAAAAATTTCTTCATATCATTAAACGTGTTTTTATTTCTTTAAGATTACTCGTTTGAATTGGGATCCAAATAAAAGCCACCCTGTGATCAGTGAACGTGTCCCCTAAGACTTTTGTTTTTAATCTATAAATTCTTTCTCCATTGTCTTGCAATTCGTTGTTGGTATTGAAGAAAATGAGTCGTTGGTCCTCTAAGTTTTCCACAGTCTGGACTTTGCTAACTGCATTCCCTTAGTAGAATTTAATATGTTCCCTTGTCTTCTGTATTTCCTGTAAATTGGTGGTTGGATCTAGAAGCTCCCCTGTCTGGATTTGCTGCTTTGGCAGCCCCACTGTGTGTGTGGTGCTGTGGCCAGGAAGCAGCTCAGATGTGACTGTCTCTTTTCTCCTGTCGCTTTCATCCTTTCATCGTTAATGCCAAAATTCATTATTTCATTAGGGGTTGCAAAATGGAGATCATCTAATTATACCTTCCTTCTTCGACAAGACAGAAGGAGGAACATCCCCTCATCAGCTGAGGTGCAGTATGCACAGAACTTAAGATTTTTATTCGTGTCTGTATCAAATCTAATCACTCTGGATGGTGAGGCCACTACACACATTATGAGTGGAGCAAAGTGAGGACGGGGTGGGAAGGGTGATGAGACTGGAGCTACTTCCTCAGTCTATGGTTGGTAGAAGTCAAGGAAGGGGCATTGCCTGGTCCAGAGCAGTACCTTCTATTGACAAGGGGTGGGGTGGGCGGATGGATGGATATAACTGGGGATCGCTATCTTTCACAGGTGGTTATAAACTACAGATTGCCTAAGGGAGAGCGTGATTAAAAAAGGGGTTATCACCATAGTCAAACCCTAATGCTGTTTAAAACAACTTAACAGGGCTTCCCTGGTGGCGCAGTGGTTGAGAGTCCACCTGCCGATGCAGGGGACACGGGTTCGTGCCCCGGTCCGGGAAGATCCCACATGCCGCGGAGCGGCTGGGCCCGTGAGCCATGGCCGCTGAGCCTGTGCGTCCGGAGGCTGTGCTCAAAAACAACTTAACAGAATCATAGCCATGACCTTTTGGTTTAGTATTTTTCCACTCAGAAGCTCAATAGTCTTTATTTTTTCACCTGGAGGAAAAGCTTCTCTAACGTTTCCCTTTCAAGGGGCTATTTCAATTCCCCACGTCACGAGTCCTACCTTGACCTGCAAAATGGCACCCGACTCGGCTGCAGCCGTCTCCCTCTTCAGAGCTTTTGATCTTGGTAATGGAGAGTAGACATCAGCCACAGCCCTCCCCAGACTGCCCACTAAATAGTAACAGCTTGGTAGCATTGGGGAACACTTGGCAGATTTGCAGTCTACCCGATCTGGAGGGAGGCAGAGAGAGAGAAAGAGATTTAGGTTCAAATGATGAACAAGAGACAGAATTATCCTACTCATCTCTCTGGCGACTGACAGCCCGGCCCACACTGGGTCAGAAGGGAATAGCTCTCCAGTATCTGTTCCTGGAGATGTGAGCTGACCGGCACATGCCAAGGGGTGGTAACTGAGATCTGCTCACAGCTCCTGCTATGGCCAGGCAGTGGGCCAGGCACTCAGCATGCATCAGGAAGCCACGAAGCCTGGTGGATAAAAATCTGACCTTCAGATATGCTGAACTGGATTCAAATTCTCCCTTGAACTGCCCCATGCTGTGTGAGCTCCAGCCAGGCTCTTAATCTCCCTGAATCTTGGCATTCTCATCTGTAAAACTGCGGCAATAACTCCTAGCTCATAGTGTTTTTGAGATGATCAAATAAGAAAAGACAAGTTAAACACCTAACATGTATTCAGGAAATAGAAGTTGTTTCTGTGCCTTAATTGTAAGACTCTTCAAACTGGGCTGCTCAGGCACCCGCAACGGGATTCTGATGGTGTCTTAAAGAATACGTACATTTGTAGGATAAACTCTTTCTGGAGCTTCGGTTTTTGTTTAAAATTATGTTGAGGGAAATTTTCAATGATTAAAACAAACATGATGTGTTATAGACTAGACTGCACATTTTTTTTTTTTTTTTTGCAGTATGCGGGCCTCTCACTATCGTGGCCTCTCCCGTTGCGGGGCACAGGCTCCGGACGCGCAGGCTCAGCGGCCATGGCTCACGGGCCCAGCCGCTCCGCGGCATGTGGGATCTTCCCGGACCGGGGCACGAACCCGCGTCCCCTGCGTCGGCAGGCGGACGCTCAACCACTGCGCCACCAGGGAAGCCCTAGACTGCACCTTTTATGTTGATTTTTAATTATAGCTTGGGTTTCAAGGATATTTCATACAAGCAGTAGCTGCCTTAAACTGCACCCCCAACCTTTCAGAATTGCTCATGCGTCCTTCTCTGTCTACTGCTCCCTGAAAAGCTTGAAAAATGGTCTTACCCCAATCTGAATGGTGCAGATACCACAACTATCCCCATTCGGCAGGTGAAGGAAGAGTCTCAAATTTGATGAGGTAAGAGTCAGGATTCAAAACCAGATCGTTTTCACGACGAAGCCCGTGCTCTTTCCTCTGTTTACCATTACATCAGAGGTGAGAAAGAGAATAATTAAACATGAGGTGTATTAGTCAGGGTTCTCCAGAGAAACACAACCAATGGGGTATAGAGAGGTAGAAAGATTTATTATGTAATTACAGGGGATGAGAAATCCCACCACCTGCTGTCTGCAAACTGGAGGCCCAGGAAAGCCCATGGTGTCCAAGTGCGAAGGCCTGAGAGCCAGGGCTGCTGATGTCCAAGGGCAGGAGAAGATGTATGCCCCAGCTCAAGCAGAGAGCAAACTCACCCTTCCTCCACCCTTATATTCTATTCAGGTCCTCAGTGGGTTGAATGATGTCCACCCACACTGTTGAGGACATCTTTACTCAGGCTACCAATTCAAATGCTAGCCTCTTCTAGAAACACTCTCACAGACACCCAGAAATAATGCGTATCAGCTATCTGGGCACCTTTTAACCCAGTCAAGTTGACACATAAATTAACCTTCACAGGGAGCATTCCTGATCGAGGCCCCACCTATGTCTGGGCCTGGATCACTTGGCTTGTATTTCAGCTGGCGTGGACCCAGCAACTTCTCGTACTGTTTCTCTATTCATAAAGCCTGATGACTCAGCATCTAAGCTGGCTGTGGTCTTATTTGAATAAGACCACAAATAAGACCACAAATAAGTATTTGAATAAAGCTAGTGTTTTAAACGCCTCCCTCCATCACACCCTCCATGTTGCCATTATGGGGGGAGCACACAGGTGCAAGCGGTCCAGGCTCACAGAGGGCGCCGAGACCAGGTGACGCCATCTAGAAGTGGAGAGTTAGAGCCCAGTGAAGGATAGAGATGGGCAGCTGAATTGGGTCACTCTCCTAACGCTGATGGAACCTTCTGAGACACAGTGGTCACATATAGCCTTTCTGGATTGTTCCAAGTGACCAAGCAATGGGCTTGTTCTCTCATGAAGCTGTGGCTGTCTGGGTAGTAAAACAAGTTAACCAGCTACCCTTGACTTTCCCTCCTTCCCCGTCTCCCTTCCATTTACCCCTCGTTGTGCTGCTCTGATATTGCAGCCTCCCCACCACTCCACCCCCAAGTGTTAAGACATAGCTTTTCCTCAGGCTCAGTGTTCTAGGGGACCTAGTTCACTACCGAAAATTGAACTTTTTTTTTTTTTCTAACTCATGTTCTCAGGCTGGTTCACGTCTCCTCTAGATGATTGATGCTTACATACTTTTGTGATATTCAAATATAGTAAAACATGCATGATTATGGAAAGAACAAAGTGGTATGAGTGTTGGGGAATCTATCCTGCCCTTCTCTGTCATTTACTGGCTGCATTTACTGACCTTGGGCAAGAAACTTCTGTCCCTTTTGGTTTCCTCAACTATAGGGCGGTGGAGGAACTGTCAGTACGAAGTGTAGAAAGAGCTTGGCTTCGGGTGAGACAGACATGGGTTAGAATCCTGGCTTTGGGGACTTCCCTGGTGGCGCAGTGGTTAAGAATCCGCCTGCCAATGCAGGGGACATGGGTATGATCCCTGGTCCGGGAAGATCCCACATGTCGCGGAGCAACTAAGCTTGTGCGCCACAACTACTGAGCCTGTGTGCCACAACTACTGAAGCCCACGTGCCCAGAGCCAGTGCTCCGCAACAAGAGAAGCCACCACAATGAGAAGCCCGTGCACCGCAATGAAGAGTAGCCCCCCGCTCGCCGCAACTAGAGAAAGCCCACACGCAGCAACGAAGACCCAATGCAGCCAAAAATATATAAATAAATATTAAAAAAAAAAGAAATGTGTTAAAAAGAATCCTGGCATTGTCACCCTGTAGCAGTGGATGTTAAGCAGGTTACTTAATTACTCTGATCCTCAGTTTCCCCTTTTATAAAAAAAAAAAAAGATAGTAAACCAACCTCTGAGTTTGCTCAGAGGATTACTGTATATGAGACAGTGCATGTAAAAGCCTGAATGAACAATTTGGAGAAATAAAGGGATTAGGTGGCACAAGCATTTTTGAATTCTTCATCAAGGATCCCTTCTATTTCTTTTTTTTTTTTCAACTTATTTTGAAAGATTCTGCCTGCAGAAGAGAACTGCTTAACAGGGCTCATCATTTCTTCTTTTCTTCAGTTTTAAACAAAGATGCTCTTCGGAGCTTCTCATTAGCAGAAGATAATCAACGTGACATCACAGAGAATGTAGGCTGTTTCTAGGCCACAGCACAAATCTCTCCCTCCCTATAACTCACAGATACTATTGAGCACCTGCTGTGTGCTGGCCCCCTGCTGGACGCTCAGGATACAAGGATGAACAAAGGCAGACGTGCTCCCCGTTCTCATGGAGTTTACCATCTAGAGCTAAGTAATAATCAAATAATCCATAAACCGGATTGTCACAAATGCTATGGAGAAGGAGCATAGGAATCAAGAGGGACTTGAAGCCCGAGACCTGGGCAAGGATGCCAGAGGTAACAGAGCTTGAGCTGGGCCTGAAAGATGAGTGGGAGCTGACTAGACAAAAAGGGAAGGAAAAGCATTCCAGGCAGAGGGAACAGCATAGGCGAAGGTGGAAGGGACCCTGATGCACATAGGGAATTGATAAAAAGCCAGAATGGCTGGAACACAGGGAGTAAGGGGCCAGGCGGTGAGTCATGAGGCTGGAGCCAGGCCTTGTGAGGCCTTGGGCCCTGTTGAGCATTGGGTTCTTCATCATACGACCTGAAAACATTGATGTGATTTTAGGGGAAGAGTGACATGGTCAGAATCGTCTTGCCAAAAGTCTACTTCAGTTGCAGTGTGGGGAGGAGTTTGGAGCAGATAGAGGAGAACGAAAGCAGAGGCCAAGCAGGAAAGTTTACACTTGCCTCTTCAAGTGATTCTTGGAGTAGGGTGATTATCAGAGGAGATGGAAACAGTCAATGGTTTAAGAAGATGTTAAGAAGGGAGAATTGACAGGACCTGGTGATGGTCTAGACATACCAAGAAAGGGAGAGGGCATTGTCAAGGGTGACTTGTAGGGTTCTGTTGTAGGCAGCTCAGTAGAGGAAGCTGCCTTGTGTTGAGATGGGAATGCCAGAAAAGGAATTGGTTTGTGGGGGCACTGGAGGACAGGGAGATTATATCTTTGCATTTGGACATGCTGAGGTGGATATGCCTTGAGAATTGCAAGAGCGGATGTGGTTTGGACAAGTGTTGATTCAGGTCTGGATTCTGGGAAAGGGGTCTGTGCTGGACCCTGTGAATCATCGCTGTCAAGGTGGCTGATGAAGCTGGGGGGTGGATGAGATCACTGCGTGACATTTCAGGGAGCATTCAATAAATGGAGGAGCTCTGTTAAGCTTCGTAAAATACTTAAAAATAGCTTCTGTTCTACCGCCTCTTTTACCTACATCCCTTCAGAAACTTAAAAGATCTTGGCAGGCCAGGTCCAAAACCAATAACCCATTTGGTTTTCCATCTTACTTTGGCTGTGGGAACTTTTATTCGTATTCATAAGCCAAATAAACAATAAAGCTCACAGAGTAAAAATGGAACAGGTCTGGTTAAAGCAGGCCATGAAGGGCAGCATCCCTGACACTCAGACTTCTCCCACCTGTAGGTACCTCTGTGGACCCCCCAGGGTTCCAAGGAAGTCAGCTTAAAATCTGCTGGCCTACACAATTCCCTGTCTGCTTTCATTTCTAAAGGTTTCCAAGTCTCTGATGATCTCATGGGAGTGCCAAACATTATCAGTTATGTCCATGATGGCACACAAGGGACCCAGGATCTCATCAGAACTCTGGGTCATCTTAGCAAACCTCAATTATCCCTGAGCTTCAGACACTTTGAAGACTTCCAGCTGTCAGAACTCCAAACAGACCAGCTTTTCACAGAGGATGCAATTTAGAAACCCAGTTTTTTTCCATCGACAGTGAAGGCCCGTTGGGTTTCCCAAGTGGCACTCTCGTTAAGGAAACGCAATTTATCTCTCAGCGGAACTAAGGGCATGTGTTGCTCCATAGCAGTTATTCTGCAATGACAAAGATGAGGAGGTTGCCAGGAGAAGCTTGTGGGTCTGGGGAGAGGAGGGGAAGGGTGGCATTTGGGGAGTTTGCTAGTGCTAAATTGCTCCATCTGTTGCATTAATAACCAATCAGTCCGGGGGGGCTGGGAAAACGGGTAATTGGAGCATATGGTACCTATTAGGACCTATCTGCACATATGTAACTGCTCATTTCATCTGTACAAATGACTGCTTACTTATGCAAATGGCAGGTCTGAATGCCCATGTTGGGAAATTCTGCTAGGAAGGCATTTCCTTAGGAAAGGCTATACCCAAACCCTCAAAATGCTAAACAGTCTAGGAGCAGCCATGCCATGGATGCATAAGAGAAAGAACTGTAAGCAAGGTGGGAAGAGAAAAGTCCTATTGGAAGGTTGAGAACATTGGAGCTTATGCTTTTCCAAAAGGGACTGTGAACATGGGTTGCATTGGCCATAGAGTGAGGCTGACTAACAAAAAGCGACAGTGCTCAAAGCAAAGACCACTGATTGGACTGTAGGTCCAAATTCTGGAAGAGTTTGGGTCAGATAGCCCGTGTAACTTGTGGTTCAGAAACAGGTATTGGAAATATCAATAGTAACATAACTAGACATGTAACCCAGATATAACCTGGGGCTCCCTAATCTTCAGGCACCAATATTAAAGTCTAATGAGAACCAAATATCTCTTCTTGATCTGGGGGAAAACTCATGGGGAATTACTTGTGCTTTTTTTTGTTTGTTTGTCTTCATACACTTGCTTTCTTCTTCTTTCTAACCTCCTAGGTTAGAGGGTGAAATCAGCTCTGTCACTGGTTGCCACAAGTGGCCCACTTTTATTAGCATTTTGGGATTTTTGTACAATGCACTAGACTGGAGAGATGTGGGGAGTGAGGGGGAGTGTCCAGCAGAAGGTGTGACACCATGTGATTCCTAGCTTTCTGTCATCTCCTGGCTCCCTTCCCTCTCTTTCCCCCTCTAATTCCACCACTTCATGTCATCCCAAGCAACAAATAATGTCCTCTCCTCTATTCTGCTCAAGTTCAAATGCCTCACATTCTCTCTGACCCTGAACACTTATCAAACTATTTTTCCTACTAAGACGACTATCACTTTCTAAGAGGAATTGTAGTGAATTCAATTTTCTCCTACTTACTACATGAAGATGGACCCTGATCCAAAATCGAATATAAGCTTCTACGTATATGAGCGTTCATTTTTTTACTGTTGCTGGAATGAAAAGCGGACTTAGCTAAGCATTATCAGGTCTCAGACAGGAGGGGACTTAGGATATGTTTGGCTCCAATTTAAGCAATAAGGAAATTTGCTATCTCACATCCTAAAAACTCTGGAAATAATACGTCTCTCTCTGGGTTGGCTAATTCAGTAGCTCAGTTATCTAATTAAAGACCCATATTTTTCCACCCTCCACTTTGCCATCTTTAGTAAGTGAACTTTGTTCTTCTGTTGGACCCCTCCTGGGAGAAGGTCTCTATCCTTTGGCTCACTCTCCTTTCTTGCACAGTGTTCACATGTGTTAACCAAATTCTCACGGCAATCTTCCCGAGTTGGGTATGCCCATTCTACAGATGAGGACACTGAGGCCCAGAAAACTAAGTAGCTTGCACAAGGCCATGCAGCAACCCAGCCAGTGTTCATGTCAAGACTGAAACCTGGAACCCAATCTATCTTGTCTAGGACCTCTTCTGGCATCCTTGTTGCTTTTCTCCTAGGAAAAATCTGACTGGAAGGAAGGAGGCCACCTGAACAGCCATGTGGTGGTCCAGGGACAGGCACCAGAGCTGGAGAAGCTGAGACTCTATGTTTGCTCCTGGGTTTCCCAGCTGAGCTAACTCTCTCCCAAATCAAAACCAGTTAGAAATGAGGCAAGTTGCTGAGATACCATTAATGGTTTGTCCTGCCTTGATATCATTTACTCCCACTGAGGAGCTAGAGGGTTTCTGATGGTGTGATGTATAAATTATTTGAGTAATTAATTTTCCCATCTCCTCTGGCCATCAGGAAACTCACAGCTAAATGAATAAATGTGTGGAGGCTCATGAACTGTACATCCACATGCCAACTTTCTCCCTATTCTTGACTTTTTCATGTGATGTATATTTTCTTTGGCCTTGATTTGTTATTGATAGTCTGTACTTTATTGAAAGCATTCTTGTAAACTTCCTCTATTCCACTGTGAGTTGAAACATGGTATAAAGATATTGTCTTATCTTTTTCCAGAAAAAAAGATGTCTTGGAAAGTGAAAGTCCTTTTCTGTTTTGGATGTTAGAAATAGAATATGAGAAAAAGATTATCTAATTTCACAGGCTCTGTGCTCTGGAGAATACAGGACTACGATGCGTGATATTAAATGCATGGGCTATAGTATAAATTTCTACAATTGGAATAATTGTGTTGGTGTCATTTTCATCTACATGACCACTTTTGTGTATTATTATTTGGGGAAAGAGTAGGATTTGAATTCTTTCACTCCTTCTGTTCAAAGTTATGCTTATTGAGATATCATTTACAAAGAGTAAAATGTATCCTTCTTAGGTATACAATTCAATGCACTTTGACAAAGTTTAGAATTGTGTAATCATAACCACAGTCCAGATTTAGAACTTTCCATCACCCTAGAAAGTTTTCTCATGAAGTCAATGCCCTCCCCTCCCCTGCCTCCAGCCCACTCGGCTGATTTCTGTCCCTATAGTTTTGTCTTCTTCTCCAGATTATCACATAAATAAAATCATACTGCATATAGCCTTTTGAGTCCGTTTTTTTCAATTAGCATAATGCTTTTTGAGAATCATCCATGTTGTTGCATATATAAGCAGTAGATTCCTTTTTATGCTTAGTAGCATTCCATTGTATAAATATATCATTTATACATCAGTTGAAGAATATTTGGGTTGTTTCTAGTTTTTGACAATTATAAATAAAGCTGCTGTGAACATTTGCCTACTGGTCTTTAGTGGACATATATTTTTATTTCTTTTGGGTAAATATCTAGAATAAGACTGCTAGATCACATAATGCATGTGTAACCATATAAAAAAATCACCGAACTGTTCTTCCAAAGTGGCTAAATGTACCATTTTGCATTTCTGCCAATGCTATATGAGAGTTCCAGAAGCTCTGCACCCTTACAGCACTTGGTATATGTCTTAGTCTATTCAGGCTATTATAACAAAGTACAACAAACTGGGTAGCTCATAGACAACAAAAATTTGTTGCTCACAATTCTGGAGGCTGGAAGTCTGTGATCAGGGTGCCAGCATGGTCAGTGAGGGCCCTCTTCCAGTTTGCAGATTTCTCATTGTGTCTCCCATGGCGAAAGGGATGAGGGCGCTCTCTGGGGTCTCTTTTCAAGGGCACTAATTCCATTCATGAGGGCTCCACCGTCATGACCTAATCAACTCCCAAAGACCCACCTCCTAATATCATCACCTTTAGAAGTTAAGATTTCAACATATGAATTTGGAAGGGACACAAACATTCAGAACATAGCAATGTAGATGGTTTTTGTTTGTTTACCTTTACCATTTTAATAAGTGTGAAGAAGTATCTCACTGTGGTTTAAATTTGCATTTACCTAATTGCTAACGATGGCAAGCATTTTTTCATGTGCTTATTTGCCATCTGTATCTTTACTTTGAATAAACATCTGTTCACATCTTATGCCCATTTTTGAGTGGTGTTTCTCTTCTCATCATTGAGTTGTAAGAGGTCTTTATAGATTCTGGATACAGGTCCTTTCTCAGGTAAGTGTTTCACAGATACTTTCTCCCAGTCTGTGGCTTGTTTTTTCATTTTCTTAACTGTGTTTTCTGAGGAGCAGAAGTTTTTAACTTGAATGAAATCCATTTTATCAATTTTTTTCTTTCTTGGCTTTGGTTTTTTGTGTCTTATCTGTAAAAATCTTTGCCTAAATCAAGGTCACAGACATTTTCTCCAGTTTTCTTCTAGATGTTTTACACTTTCAGGCTTTAAATTGAAATCTATGACCAATTTTGAGTTGATTTTTGTATAGAGTGCAAGCAGAGTGTTGAAATTCATTTTTTGCATGTGGACATCCAATTGTTCCAGCACCATTTGTTGGAAAGTCTCCTCCTCCTCCTTTGACTTTCCCTGGTGCCTTTGTGAATTCTCTCATTCTTGACTTGGAATGAGATGCTGCCATTTCTATCCCCCTCACTTTCCAAGTCTCAGCCTGGCATTAAGCCTAGAGGGAGATTTTTGTTGCAATAAGTAACCATCTGTAAAGGTGAAAATGTTTGCTGTAAGTGACCAATAAAAAAAAAAAAAAGCCTCCTAAAGCCTGATGAAGTAGCCCCAACATCTAAGTGCTTCCCCCAGGTTTTAAAAGAGAAAGCTGAAAGAAATCCATTCTCACTTGCTCAAATGAAATTCAGCTTCCTCTGATTGGATGGCCATAAAATCTGTTTTTATTGCCACCCCAGCCTTTTCTGAAAGCAATCCAATTTAGCAAGTAGAATATAAAGCCATTCCAGCTGATAAATACATGCTGGTGACAAGGCATGGGGAGCCCCTCTGCTTTGGCACCTGCAGACTGGCTGAGAGGAAGGGGGAGCACCCGAGGTACATGAGCCCTTGGCGGCCGTTTGTCCTGGGTCCTGGACCAGTGGGGCCACCATTAGCTGTGGCCTTGGGGCCCTCATTGTCCAAGGGAAAAGCAGGGAGCTTAAGAGTCATCCTCTTCTGTCACGTATGCATTCTCTGGCCTTTGTAAATCAGCTGCCCTTTGCTAACCTCATTTAGTTTCCTCACCTCTAGACTGGGAGAGAAGTACCCATGTGTCCGGGTGAAGATAGGAGGTGATACAAATGATACACAAGCACTAGTCTAGTGCTTGGCACTTGGGAAATTCTCCATGATGATAACCTGGTAAGAAAAAAAATTGGGTAGACTCGGGAGAGAGGGACCAAGGTTTGTGAGGAGACTTACTAGGTGTGTGAAAATGGGTGACTCTCTAAGGTCTGCTCTGTAGGGTTGCTGAGTGGATGAGAAAGAATCCCAGGCCAGTGTTTTCAGCAGTGGAAGGGCTTGATTAAGGGAAGTACTATTTTGTCATTATTATTTGTCTTAGGCTGAATGATGCCCCCTCAAATGTCCACATCTTAATCCTTGGAACCTATGAATATATTAGCTTACATGGCAAAAGGGACTTGGCAAGATATGATTATGTTAAGAATCTTGATGAGGAGACTGTCCTGGATTATCTGGGTAGGGTCTATATGTAATCACAGGGGTCCCTATAAAAGGGAGGCAGGAGGGTCAGGACCAGAAAAGGTGATACGTGTCCCGGTCTGGGAAGATCCCACATGCCGCGGAGCGGCTGGGCCCGTGAGCCATAGCCTCTGAGCCTGAGCGTCCGGAGCCTGTGCTCCGCAACGGGAGAGGCCACAACAGTGAGAGGCCTGCGTACCGCAGAAAAAAAAAGAAAAGGTGATATGACGATGAAAGCAGAGAGAGCCTGGAAGGTGCAACACTACTAGTTTGAAGCTGGAGGATGGGACCATAAGCCAAGGAATACAGGCAGCTTCTAGAAGCTGGAAAAATCAAGGAAACAGATCCTTCCTCAGAAACTTCGGAAAGAATGCAGCTCTACTGACAGCTTGATTTTTAGGACTTCTGACCTTCAGAACTTTAAGAAAATAACTTTGCCTTGTTTTAAGTCAGTAAATTTGTGGTAATTTGTTACAACAGCAATAGAAAACTAATATCATTATCATTATTATTAATAGTTAGCCAAGAGGTTACAAACCCACTTCTGTAAGTAACAATTCTATAGTGTTCTCTCTGCCTTGGAATATCGTATGGCCATTTGTCTTCAAAGACCACTTTTTTGTTTTAAATCTCTCATGCCCTGGGCTTTGTACTTTGAACTTGTAGATCATCATAAAAATCTATGGGTATCTAGGTATAGATGGGCTGTGAGTGGGGCTTGGAAATGGCCTGCAGTGGTATAAATGATTCAAGGGTGGACTGCATTGGTAGTAGATGTCTTAAGTAATCCTGGGGGCCACGTGACAGAATAAAAAGAGTATAGACGTGGGAGTCAGACCTGGGTCTGATTCCTCCTCCACCATCACAGCCTGGGTAAGTTACTTAATTTCTCCGAGCCTCAGCTTCCTCCTCTGTCCCTTGTGGGGAGTGACTCTCATCTCTCAGGGGAGTACGATGGTTTCCACAAGAGTGGATCTCTGGCTGTGGGCACAGAGGGGCTCAGCGTAGGTAGACATCAGGCCCTTCCTCCAGCATCCCCATGTGCTGCAGTGTCGGCTGTGCATGGTCAGGTCTTACAGATCCTGCTCTGGAGGATCCTACACTTGATCGCTGTGACTATGCCTTCTTCTCTCATAGCTTGAAGTCAGGGGTCACAGATGGGACTATAGATCTAGGCCAGTACTCTCCAGGAAAAACTTCTCAATGAGGGAAATGCCCAAAACTCTAGCACAGATAGAGCCTCATGAAGGCACTGAGCATTTGGAGCATAGCAAGTGCAACTGAGAAACTGAATTCTTACTTTAATTTTAATCAATTTAAATGTAAATGGCTTTCTCTGGGTATATGCCCAGGAGTGGGATTGCTGGGTCAAGTGGTAGTTCTATTTTTAGTTTTTTAAGGAACTTCCATGCTGTTCTCCATAGTGGCTGCACCAATTTACATTCCCACCAACGGTGTAGGGGGGTTCCCTTTTCTCCACAGCCTCTCCAGCATTTATTGTTTAGATTTTTTGATGGTGGCCATTCTGACTGGTGTGAGGTGATCCCTCATTGTAGTTTTGATTTGCATTTCTCTAATAATTAGTGATGTTGAGCATCTTTTCACGTGATTGTTGGCCATCTGTATATCTTCTTTGGAGAAATGTCTATTCAGACCTTCTGCGCATTTGTGGATTGGGTTGTTTGTTTTTTTGATATTGAGCTGTGCTCAGGGAACTCTACTCAATGCTCTGTGATGACCTAAATGGGAAGGAAATCCATAAAAGAGGGGATATGTGTATATGTATAGCTGATTCACTTTGCTGTACAACAGAAACTAACACAACGTTGTTAAGCAACTATAGTCCAATAAAAATTAATTAAAAAAAATTTAAATGGCAATATCTTAAGGCAGGTCAAGAATGAGAAAAATCACAAAGGTGTGCCTGGGTAAATCATTGTGGAAAGGAGAATTTTTTTTCCCCCAAACCAGCTAGACATCAATCTGTCAACAACAACAACAACAACAACAACAACAACAACAAAAAGTGGCTATTTAAATTTCACTTTAATCAATTAAAATGAAACAAAATTCTCCCTCAGTTATACTAGCTGCATTTCAAGGGCCCGGCAGCCACACAGCTACCATGTTGGACAGCGCTCATCACAGAGCAGTTCCATCACCCATGATGGTTCTATCAGACATCTCTGTCCAATAGAAAACCCATCAGAGGTATTATAGCTTTGTTGTTTTCCAGAGCGCTGACTTGGAGTTTTTGACAGTTGCTGCTGGTGGGCTCTGCTGAGAAGGGTTTTGAGCTGGAGTCTGGGCTGGGCGGGAAGGACAACTGGAATACAGTAATAAAATCTGCCCCGGGCGTGGATAGAAGAGGAGTGGCCGGAGCATCTCGTGTTTGCCTAGCCTGCTGCAAGGTGCAGGGTGCTCTCCATGTTCAGCTCATTCCTTTCTGGCCAAGTCCCTGAGTGCTCCGAGCCCCAGCTCTCAGACTCAGCCAGAGCCGCCAGGTTCCCCAGCACAGACTCTGGAGTCTTCGAGCACTGGTTTCTGCCTCTAGCAGTTGCTAGTTTGTCCACTCCTGAAACCCACCTTGCACCTGGGATTGCCAGTCCCCCCTGGAAAGTGCTCACCAGGTAAATGTTTCTACCTAGGAAGCTCTGAGTGTCTTCTTGGTTGTTCATCAGAGTGGAAGACGCTCCCTGCAGTCTCTGACACTATGAGCTCAGAGTGCTTGAATGTTTCCAAGTCACACAGCTGCTCTGGGCTCCGATTATCAAATTCCACTCGGGCTTTGCTTGGTACTAAATGCCCCCACGAAATGCTTCCTGTACACTGAGCTCTCAGCCCAGGATGCCAAAACATTACCTGGTTTCCCTCCATCCCTCCTTTCCTTCCTTTCTTCCTTCCTTTTTTTTATTAGCATTGATTGATCACATTATTATGTGACAGGTGACAGGGTTGTGGCAGGAGCCCTGTGCCTCTTCTTCTTTAAGCCTCACAATAGCCCATTAAGATACATTTTCTTCTTAGATGAAGAAATCCTTTTCATGATAATAAGTGGGGAAGACAAGTTTCCAGCCAGGACTCTTTCAAAACATGCTGCACTGTGTTTGCCTGTTCTCTCATTCAGTCACTGAATAGGCACAGCTGCGCCTCAGGAACTCAGAGTCCTGTGCTAGAGGCAGAATGGGAAGATTGCTCGTGACCACACGATGTGGTTGCTGTCTCTGTGTTACAGTGGTTTTTCAAAGTGATGACCCCAGACCAGCAGCATCAGGTCGGCTTGGATCTTGTTAGAAATGCATATACCTAGCCCCCCATGCAGACCTACTAAAGCTGAAATCCTAGGGCGGGCCTGGTAGCTTGTGTTTTAACCAGCCCTCCAGGTGACTCTGATGCTCACTAAAGTGTGAGAGCCACTTTTATGTTACGTGGGATGATGTGGCAGGGAGCAACTGACCCTTCCAGAAGACGGGGAAGGCTTTTCAGTTGTCTGAGCAGGGTCTGAAAGACAGCACAGGGGCAAAAAGCATCTTCTGGGCAAGGGAGGCAGAGGATGGACTGCATCGCTGTGCCGTAAAGGATAGGCAGGATTTTGGGATCCGTGAGTAACCATGGTGACCCATTATCGGCCTAAGCTATCAAACTGGAGACAAATGAATTTGAAAGAGAAGACAGCACTTGACCTTGGAGGTCACTGAATGTGGACCCAAGGAAGTGGAGACTTGAGTGGGTAAACAACAAGGAGTACCTGATGATTCTTAAGCAGGCATCGGGCATGCTTGTGTTTGAACTTAGGAAGCATCACTTAAATGGATGAATCGAAGGAAGTGACAAGAGGCAGGTCAGCCTATGAATCAAACCATGAATCAGTGCATAGAAAGCACAAGAGAGAAAGAGAAAATAAAAACATAAGTCTAACTAGCTAATTGGGAGTGTCTTCCTCTTGAATTGGGATTTTGTTCCCAAGACACAGGCTGGTATTTTTGAGGCCATGTAGAGATGGATACACAAATATCATGCCTAGACCTACAGGTTGTGTCTATACACAAGTAAAGAGCCCTTTGTAAATGGAAAAAAAATAAATTTAAGGCATTTCTGGTGTCTTGTAAAGATCTTAAAATTTAGCGTACATACAAATCACCTGGGGCTCTTATTAAACTACAGTAGGTGTGTGGTAGGGTCCAAGAGTTTGTGTTTCTAAGGAGCTCTCAGGTAAAGTGAAGGCTACTGGTCTGGGGGCCAAATTAGCCAAATTCAGGACAAATCTTATCATAACTTTTGCAATGATTGTATAGCCTAATGTTTTGTCCATCTAGGAAAACCCATCAGGGTTTGAACATACATCTATGGGGTACCTTTATCTCCCCACTCTATTTCCTCCTACATCTGCAGAAACAGAAGTAGCATATGCTGTATGAATAAGTGTCTTTGCTTTAAAAGAAGGCAGAGTCCAGCAGACCAAATCTCAGTTCTACCAGCTAATGGCTGTGTGACCTTGGGTAACTCATGTATATTCCCTACGTCTTCCATCTTTATTGGTAAAATGGTAATAAAAAAACTCTCTTATAATAATTAAAGATGAAATGGGATAATAGGTGTAAATTCCGTATGTGCCCATCACGTAACTTGTGTCTGGGTCGTGTGAACTGTGGGGTAACATATGTATGTATATAGCCCTTGTTGTCTTACCCATAGCACAGACCAGACTTCTAACTACTTCTCTGCCTTGGGCAGTATGAATTAGAGAGAAACAAGGTCAGGAAGACCTATTTACTCAGTGTCACACAGGCCCCCAAGGAAGGGCACTCAGCACAGCAGAAACCATTTTTTTCAAGGCCCTAAAGCTGTAAGATAAGCATTCTGCTTGGTTGGCCAAAGCATCCTGGAGAGATAAGAAAAACAGACAAAAGACCCCTAAAGCAAGATTTTTTGAGGCAACTAACCATTATATAATTTAGGGAAGCTTGAAGATTGGATGTACCTGCCGTAGCAGAGAAACGAATTGCCTGCATATCCCTCAATTCTCATTCCACTCTTCAATTGCTGAGCATGTGGACAAAATGGGAGAGAAAATAAATAAATAAATAAAACCTTGTAATCTTTTGCAAGGAGGCAGCACGGTGCAGGGCCGACACATCGACATGACTATGGATTTCAGTTCAAATACTGGCTGGGCAACCTTGGGTGAGCGATTTCATTTCTCCAAGTCTTGTTTCATTATTTGTGAAGTGGAGATAGCACCAGCTTGCTCCCAGAGTTTTTTGGAAGTGAGATGGCCCATGCGAATCAGTGCCAGGCTCAAGGAATGCCCCTGTCAAGGTTTTTTTGAGTAAAAGGCTTCATATTATCAGGTCAATTGTAAACTGCTTGAGGGTAGCAATGGTCTTATTCAGTATTTACAGCCCACTCTGTTAAACATAGTAAGTGCTCAGTAAATGCCTTTTGAGTTAAATGGATACATCTGTATCCTTATTGATTGAAAATAAAATGTTCTAGGGTTGGGGAATGCTGGTATTTTTCACTATCTCTAGATCGGAGTAACTTTCCTTAGTCACAGATGTGAGCCTGGCAGCTTCTGCACACAGGTGGGAATGTCTCCCCAGCCTACAGCAGGGATGTGCAGTAGTTTCCATCTTAATGTTTCATCCCTGATTGATTGCCTGTGGCTGCCTGGAGTACTGTGTGGAGAAGCGTTCTGGGCTTCCTAGGGATGCTGCTGGGGTCAGTTCCTGCTGTCAGGCATAGGCAGGGGAAAGCGACAGCACATGTACTAGAATTTGACATCCTTGGCCTACAGCCCATGAACATTTAGAATTGAAAAACAAACTTCTTAATAACTCAAGACTTGACAAATTCGTGAAGAAAATTTTAAAAATACTTAGAACTGAGTGATAATAAAAATGCTATGTTTTGAAATGTGGGATGCAATTAAATTGGTTTTTTTAGAAGGAATTTTATAGCCTTAAGTGATTGCATTAGAAAAGAAGAAACTGAGATGGGAAAGAAAACGGACATTTTCATGGACATTAACAGGCTGACTCTAAAATGAAAATGCCAAGGGCCCAAATAGCTAAGTAACTTCCCAAGAAGAATAACAAGATGAAGGGATACACCCAGTCAGATTGTTTAATACACCCAGACAGTTTAACGTTACAAAAGGGTAGACAAATACAGAGGGTACCCAGAGGGATTCTACACACATGACAACTTGCTATACGACAGAGACGGCGTTGCAGAATAATTCAATAATTAGTGGTGGGACAATTTGTTATCTGTATGGGAGAAATAAAGTCAGATACCTTCCTCATAGAAAAATCAGTTTTTGTTTTGGTTTGGTTTTGGCCATGCCGTGCGGTTTGCAGATCTTAGTTCCCTGACCAGGGATCAAACACGGGCTTTTGGCAGTGAGTGTGCTGCGTCTTAACCGCTGGAGTGCCAGGGAATTCCCTAAAAATCAGTTTGGGATGGATTGAAGATTTAAATGTGAAAGAAAAAGTTTAAAACTTTTAAAATAAATGTAGGAACATAAGAGTAGGAAAATCGTTCTTAAATGTAAAACAAAAACGCAAGCCATAAAGAATTTCTATAAATTTAACTTTATTAAATTAAAATGCCATAATGAGTGGAGACAAATCAAAACAGGGGAAAATGTACTTGAACCCTAAAAAGATTTAGTGTGCAGAATATATAAAGAACTTGGAGACACAAAGTAGGAAACACCACTAGGACCACCACACGCAAGCAGCCTAGTAGAACAAGAAACAGACAAAAAAATCTGAACATGCAACTCAGAGGTGAGGAAATACAAATGGTCAAAAAGCATATGAAAAGATGATTAATCTTTTAAGTGATCAGTGAAATGCAAAATAACACGACAATGAGATACCATTCAATACCCAAACATTTGCAAAAATAATTTTTAAGGTATTAAATATTGGAGAGCATGTAGACAACAGGAAAAATTATGTTCCTAGTAAGTGTATAAATTGGTATGAATTCTTTGAAGAATTTTGTTTTTTAACCAACCTCTCCCTATTTCTCCCACTGCACGACCCCCCACCCCCAGCCCTTGACAATCCCTTTTCTACTATATCTATGTTTGGCCATATATAAGTGATAACAATACAGCATTTGTCTCTGTCTGGCTTATCTCACTTAGTCTAATGCCTTCCAGGTCCATCCATGTCGTCACAAGTGGCAGGATTTCCTTCTTCCTCCTGCTCGAATAATATTCCACTGTGTATAGATACCACATATCTTATCCAGTTATCTGTTGATAGACGCTTAGGTTGTTTCCATATCTTGGCTATTGTGAATGATAGAAAAATCTTTTTCTCTGTAAAGTTGACATGATCTAGTAAGCCTTCCTATGGGCTTACTCCCCGAGCCAACAATTGCATTTGTGTATACACCCTGGAACACGTGTGCATTGTCACATTGTTTACAATAACAAATTAAAGCAAACCACCCAAATGTGCATTAGTAAGAGAATGGATAAACAAGTTATGAAATACTATGTAACAGTGAAAATGCACCACAGCTACACTGATGAATCTCAAAACCAAAAGATCCATCAAATATTAAAAATGTCACAGTATGATTCCATCTATTCAGAGAGTAGGGGTCCAGCTGTGTAAAGGTCAAAAACTGGCAAATACAAATCAATACGTAGAATATTGACTCGGGATGCATACATAGATGCTGATTGATTATGTGCAAACAGAAATCTCGAACGTTCTGGTAATGTTCTCTTTGTTTAAACTGGGAGGTGTTAAACTATAAGTACTCTCTTTTGTAATATAAATAATATATATGTACGAGATATAGCTCATAATTTCAGGATTAGTGTGAGTGTGTGTGGAGAGTACCATATGTAGTAATTTTCCATCCTTTCCTCTCCACTGAACCACCTGACACACCAGCCACCAATTTCAATTCTGGTTCAATATAAGTGGTTATTTTTTTAACTTTATGTCCCGAGAAAACTACAGGATTTTCCTGTCCTGTCCTTCATTTCCCTCTCTTGGATGCCCAGACCAGACCCAGAAATATATTTTCTGTACAAACACCATTGTTATATATATAGAAATAAAAGTGCATCTTCTTCCAGCAGGGTTATTTATAAAACTTTCTTTCTTGTTTGCTTAGTAATTTGTTTAGAAACAAACTAAAAGGGTCAACTTTCAGAATGATTTGAAGTAGAGATATAAAATTTTGGAAAGTGAAAAAAAAAAAAAAGCTCAAATAGGATTTATTTGTGGAGAGCAGTAGACTTGAGCCAGAGAGACGTGGGATCCAATTCCACCATGGCTCCTGACGTGTCTGACTTCCAAACCTAAGCTCTTAAGCACTGCTCCATAATTCCTTAAGCTGGCTACCATTCTGAGTCTCAGTTTCTTCATCTGTAAGATGGTACTTCATATCTCCAAGTCTATTTCCTCATCATTATCTCTATCTCACAGAGTCATTGTGAGAATCAATGAGAAAATGTGCATATGTCAAACAATATGGCTGTTCCTCAAAAAATTAAAAATAGAATTACCACGTGATCCAGCATTTCCACTTCTGGCCATATACCCCAAAGAATTGAAAGCAGAGTCTGGAAGAGATGCTGTCCACCCATGTTCATAGTAGCATCATTCAATAGTAATAGGTAGAAGCAACACAAGTGTCCATTGATAGGTGAATGTGTAAACAAAATGTGGTATTTACATCCAGTGGAGTATTATTCAGCCTTTAAGGGGAAAGAAATCCTGACACATACTACAACATGGAGGAATCTTGAGGATATTATGCTAAGTGAAATAAGCCAGTCTTAAAAACACAAATATTGTATGATTTCACTTACATAGGGTACCTAGAGTAGTCAAACTCACAGAGACAGAAAGTTAGAATGGTGGTTACCAGGGTCTGGGGGAAGGAGAAAGGGGAATTTTTTTTTTTCTTAACACAGTCACACTCATTCATTTGTATATTTTATTTTATTTTATTTCATTTAGCTGCATAAGGTCTCAGTTGTGGCACGAGGGGATCTTTGTTGCAGCATGCAGGATTTTTTGTTGTGGTGTCCAGGCTTCTCTCTAGTTGTAGTGCAAGGGCTCCAGAGAGTGCAGGATCTGTTGTTGTGGCATGCGGGCTCTCTAGTTGTGGCATGTGGGCTCTCTAGTTGTGGCATGTGGGCTTCAGAGCGCTTAGGCTCAGTAGTTGCGGCACTTGGGCTTAGTTGTCCCACGGCATGCGGGATCTTAGTTTCCCGACCAGGTATCGAACCCGCGTCCCCTGCACTGGAAGGCAGATTCTTAACCACTGGACCACCAGGGAAGTCCCGGGAATTGTTTTTTAATGGGTGAATTTCAGTTTTGCAAGATGATAAGATTTCTGAAGGTTGGTTGCACAACAATGTGAATGCAAATGTACTTAACACTACTCAACTACACATATTAAAGATGGCAAGATGGTAAATTTCATGTTATGTGAATTTTACCACAATTTTAAAAAGACTTACATACATACGCATATTGTCACAGTGTTTAGCACATAGTAAGACTTCATTACAATCTATAATTCTACTTTTCTTGTTGTTGTCCTTAGCAGCTGACTTCCCTTTCATGTTATGAACTGGAATCCACTCTATCATGAAGACCATATGGTCATTTTTACTTTACAAGTGCCATTAGCAGATGACCTAACTCCTCTGCTGGTGGTTACAATGTAAACAGTGGCAATTATATAAAATGATGCTAAAACGTTTCTCCCAAAGGCCCATGGCTGCTGCTCCATCACAGGCTGAGCCTGGAACATCGTTCCTGCCTTTTCTGAAGTCTGTTTTAGGGCTTGCCACGCCCCAGCTGTTATGCTGGTGATGGCATCTCCTCATAATTGACAAGATGGAGAGTGAATTAAAAATTAATTGAAAATGCTTTGAAGGGAAATGGATCTGACGTTTTCATCTGTTACCGTGGCTCAGTATGTTCAAAGCCCTGTTTATTTCTGGCTCCAAAACCTCTCAGAGGTCATGCCCGCTTGACCCCATTTGCTCTCATGCTTGGAGGAAGATGGGGAGAGAATTCCCACAAAACAGCCCCTCTGATTACATTTAGGAATGACTTCTCTTCAGAATGGCTTAAAAAAAAAAGGATTGAAAGCCAAGTATGATTCCTTAATATGTGCTGAGATGCCCAAACTGTTGTGCTTTTCCTGAGTAGCTTAAGTTCTCAGTGTGATGCTGAATGCAAACATTCCAGGACAAGTAGGAGGCCCCTGATCCTTTTTTCCCACCTTCTTCCTTGCCCCTGTGCAAGGAGGAGGGCTAATAGAATTGTCTAGAGCCAGGGTGCCCAAAATAGAAGGTAGGAGAGGTCCTGCAAACTCTTTCACTCAATCTGCCCTGCTCTGCTGGTTCAGCCTCTTGCTGTTTTCCCCTTCACGTGATCAACGGACCAGCTTGCTCACTCGCTATAGGTTTGTATACACACCTGAGCATGATGGCCATCACCATGGTCCTGCACCAAGTGGTTCACAAGGTAACAACAATATTGTAAAATTTATTTTACAATATTGGGAGAAGTACAAGCCCCTTATTAGGCCTTGTGGCTAAGCCACGTACCCCAACCAGCTTTACCATCAGTCCAAGCAATGATGTAGTAGAACTTTGGTTCTTCTTTGGTCCTCATGGGAATGACCACACATGCAACCTGTGGGAGGTGGAGAAGTGGTCCAGGTCCTATCCAGTCACCCCTGGATAATTGAGTGGATTACCATCAACCTCAATCTGAACCCCTCACAGTAAATACAGACTATTCCAAATTATATCCAGAGAGAAAGAGCTCCACGTTCTGGTTGCCGTTTAGTACAAGGATCAAGGAGGTGGTATGGTAGGGTAGAAAGAGCAGTGTTAAACCCAGACAGCTCTGAGTTCAAACTTGGACTCTGCTTCTGCCTGAGAGACCATAGTTAATTCACTTCACCTTTCTGACCTCAGTTTTATTACATGGTAAGTAGGAAAAATGATAGAACATACCTCCAAATGTTGTTGAGTATATTAAATGAAATAAGTCATGGAAGGAGTTTATTTGGTACTCCTTTTTGGATGCTATTAATGTCACTGTTGTTATTGGAACCCAAAATGTAAAAACTGAATTGATGCTCTGGCCAATGGTATACCATGGCTTGTCTGATGACTAAGGGTAAGTGTCTTTTCTTCCAAGATGAGTCCAGGTGGTGGGGTTCGTGCTGACCAACTTGCTGGTTTTATTCTTCCAAGAGGAACTGGTTTATAGACTCCATGTTCCCATTGATCAGAGAGTGCTCTGAGCCATTTCATCTTCATTTGTCTAAGACTAATGATTTGGAGGGAGGGGAGATGGCTGACCTGATTCTTCTCAAACCTTCACATTATTCCACCATCTGTCTTCTCCTAGCAAAATGCTACTTTGTGTTGTGTCTGTGCCTTTGAGGGGAGAGAGGAAATTTTGGTTGTATTTGCTTTGTTAAAATGAAACATCTGGTTAAAGAAAAAATAAATAATATCTGGAAGAAGATATTTTTCTTTGGAAGTTTTTTATTTTAGTATTATTATTAAACAGGTAACAAATGTTCATTACAGAAAAATAAATTAAAAATTAAGGAGAAAGAGGAAAAAATTAAAACATATGTATTCCAATCACTCAGAAATAACAATCGTTACTATTTTGGTATAATCCTTCCAGATATTTTTGCTATCTATCCTTCCATCCCTCCATCCAACCATCCATCCACCCATCCCTTGAAAAAAAAAAAACAAGGGATGCTTCCATGTAAGCCATTTCATATCTTTTTATTTAAAATGAACATTTTTGCCACAGAAATAGATCTATATAATAATTACTTTACAATGGCTGCAAGACATTCCATCTTGTGGATACACCACACTTTATTTAACTGGTCTACTATTGTTGCATATTGTAATGGGCACTTGTTGGTTGTTTACCCACGTAAGCAGTTTTCCAACAGTTGTCTAATTTTCATTCAGGAGACCGTGTCTTTTCCCTGTAGCTGAGGGGCTGTAGGGAAACTGACCACACCCCCAATTCCAGGGTTAGACACCAATCAGCACACTCCATTCCCTGCATCAAAGCCTTTTGTGGTTGCCTTGTCACTTCAGTTGGTCCAATTAGACTTATTTCCCTGTTACTCTTGTTTGGAATGCTAAAACAGAGGTTTCCTCTCTCATGGATAAAAACACAGGTAGCCCTAGGAGATGTCGGCAATCATCTTACAACAAAGGAAACCAAGCTTAAAAAGTCCTGCCTGATTCTAATGGCTGAAAATCATTGTTTCATATATTTTGTCCAGGTTTTTAGTTCTTTCTGAGAGGAGGCTAAATCTGCTTGAAGCATTTATGTATCAAAGGGAGGACAAACCTAATTGCTGCCACATGGGTCATATGTCCTCTCCTGTGACCTAGATCAGGGAGGGACAAGGCACTGTAACAGACACATCAACACCACACAGAGTGAGCATAAGTTCATCAGATGAAGGGGGTGTTCATCAAGCAAACTATGCCTATTTTACCACCTTGCTGGATTGTTGTGATGATTAGTTGAGAATCTCAATGAACAGCATCTAGTCTGTGTGAATAGGTGATAAACTAAAGCTTGTAATTATTATTACAGGAGAAAAGCAGACTATGGTTGAGGTGTGTGTAAATGGATCGGAAGTGGCTTTGAGTACATCCAAGAGGCTGGGATGAAGGAATAAATCTGCTTGTACTAATTGTTTGGGAAGGGTTACTTATTGGCTTGGGGAAATCATATCTCTTGGAAACTGGAGGAATCTGCTTTTAAGAGGAACATCTTCCATTGGTGTGTTTCTTTAGAGATCTGAAGGCACCTTTCTTAGTCATCTCAGGCTGCTATAACAAAATACCATAGACTGAGTAGCTTAAACAACAGACATTTATTTTTACAGTTCTGGAGAACAGATGTCTAAGATCAAGGTGGTGACAGATTTGGTTCCTGGTGAGAACCTTCTTCCTGGATTGCAGACAACTACCTTCTAGCTGTGTCCTCACATGGCAGAGAGAAAGTGAGAGAGTAAGCTCCCTGGTGTCTCTTCTTATAAGGACACTAATCTCATCATAAGGGCCCCATCCTCATGATCTCATCTAAACCTAATTATCTCCCAAAGGCCACACCTCCAAATACATTTACATGGGGGTTAGGTCTTCAACATATGAATTTTGAAGGAACAAATATTCAGTTTATAATGGGGTTATATAAAAGGAAGTTGAAAATGTGAATGGGAGAGATGAGTAAGCTATTTTGGCATGCTCATAGGGCCATAATGGTGAAAGGATTCTAGTTAATTGAGTTTTCTTGTCTCACACAAGGTCATTATGCTACTAAGTGGCAGAACTGGGACTAGCACCATAGTTCATCTGATTTCTAGTCTCATGCCTTTTCAGGGAGACTCTCTAGAAAATAAATTATTCAACAGTGGAGGTGGGTGCTTCAGTAGGTTGTGAGTTCCCTGTCCTGGAAGTATTCAAGCAGAGGCTAAAAGGCCATTCACTAAGAATGCCACAGAAAGGCTTCTTACAGTGGACAGGAGGCTGGATGAACTGTCCTGAGCTCATTTCCAACTGCAAAAATCTAAAGTTTTCTCAAGGATGAATTCTCTACAGGATTCCTTGTCCTGCATGCAGCACAGTATGTGATGTGCTCTTAAGTCTTTAGAAGCCTCTTGTAGAAATATACCTAGCAAGAGCATACCAGTTGTGCAATGAAATGGATTCATACATATTTTTTTAGCTTAGCTGTTCTGACTTCTAAAATACGTTGCCTCCAGATCTCAATAGGGAATTTACTAATTTCAGAGAGGTTCTAGGCAGATGTTAATAGTGATTCCATCACATTTTAAATAAAGACCATGGAAAAAGAGTTACTCTGTTCTCCAGAGATGAGAAAAATTAATTTGTGCTTGTGTGTGTGTGTGGGGGGGGGGCATTTTTGTTGTTGTTGCCATCATCATTTAGCCTTATCTGAGATTCATAAAGATATAATTTTGTCAGTGAATTTGTATGTGAATTTTTTTTTTCTGGAGTCATTCCAGAATGGAAGGCAATACAGTTGTAAAGGTGTTGGCTTTGGTATCAGACAGACCTGGTCAAGTCTTGATTCTGCTACTGCCTGGCTAAGTGACCCTATTCAAGTCACTTATCCTCTCTGAGCTTGTTTTCTCATCTACTCATTAGAGAGAATCCCCCATTTTATAGGATATCATGATATTAAATGAGCTGACATTTAAAAAATATGTACAACATAGTAGATTCCCTTTCTGAATGTTCCACTTTTTCCATTTCCACATTATTTGTAAACATTGAAAGCCTTTTAAGTGTAGGTATAATGACTAGTCCATCTTTGTATTTGCAGTGCGCGGTACCATGCCTGACACAGAGTGGGAACAGAATGCCCTATGGAATGAGAATCCAGAAGGGAGACACTCAGCCCTGAAAAGCAGACTTAAGGTAAGGTTAAGAAAAAACTTAATAGCTCTTTTACCCTTACATGAATAAAAATAAATACACAATAAAAAGCAAAAAATACTTACATAATAAAAAATTATACAGGACATATAAAAGAGTATATTAAAAACATGACACACATCTAAATTTACTTATAATAAATACTCTCCAAGTCATTTCTAGTTACCACTCTTTGTTCCCTAGGAATGATTTTAGTAACTCTAAACCCTGAAGTTTCCATGAATGACTTCTAATAAGTTTTGACTTGTTAATAATAATTCCATCTTTCAACCACAATGGAATGAAAGTAGAAATCAATAGCAGAATGAAAACTGGAAAAATAAAAAATATGTAGACATTAAACAAAACACTCTTGAACAACCAGTGGGTCAAAGGAGAAACCACAAGGAAAATTAGAAAATGTCTTGAGACAAATGAAAACAAAAAGGTAATATACCAAAACTTATGGGAGGGACTTCCCTGGTGGGCCAGCGGTTAAGACTCCAAGCTTCCACTGCAGGGGGCATGGGTTCAACCCCTGGTCCCGTAACTAAAATCCTGCGTGCTGGGTGGCACAGCCCAAGAAACAAACAAACAAACAAACAAAAAACTTATGGGATGCAACAAAGTCAGTACTAACAGGAAGTTTATAGCAATGTTTACATTAAAAAAGACAGCTCTCATATCAACAACCTAACTTTATACCTCAAGGAACTAAGAGAAGAAGAAAACTAAACCCAAAGTTAGCAGAAGAAAGAAAACAATGAAGATTAGAGCAAAAATAAATTAAATAGAAAGACAACAGAAAAAAAGTCAATGAAAACAAAAGTTGGTTTTTCTGAAAACGTAAACAAAAATCAACAAATCCTTAGCAAGACTAAGAAAATAACAGAAGATTCAAATAACTAAAATCAGAAATGAAAAAGGAGACATTACAACTGATGCCACAGAAATAAAAAAGTTAATAAGAGGCTATGATGAGAAATTATAACCAAGAAATTGGATAATCTGTAAGAAATGACTAAATTCCTAGAAACATAAAAACTACCAAGACTGAATCATGATTAAACGGAACATTGGAACCAACCTATAACTAGTAAAGAGACTGAGTCAACATCAAAAATGTCCCAAGAAAGAAAAGTCCAGTACCTGATGGTTTCATTGTGAATTCTATCAAGCATTTAAAGAAGAATTAACACCAATTCTTTTCAAAATCTTCCAAAAGCTTGAAAGGGTGGGAACACTTCCAAACTCATTTTATGAGGCTAGCATTACCCTGATACCAAAGCCAGACAATGATAGTGCAGAACAATACCCTTGATGCAAAAATCCTCAACAAAATACAAGCAAACTGAACTCAACATCACATTAAAAGAATTATATACCATGACCACTAAGTGGGATTTATCTATGGGATGCAAGGATAGTTCAACATATAAAAATTAATGTAATACATCACACTAACAGAATAAAGGATAAAAATCACATGAACATCTCAAATGAGGCAGAAAAAACATTTGGAAAAATTTAACACTCTTTTATGATTAAAAAAATGAAATAAACTAGGAATAAAAGGAAATTACTTCAACATAATAAAGGTCATATATGAAAAGCCCACAGCTAACATTATACTCAATGGTGGAAAACTGAAAGATTTTCCTCTAGGCTCAGAAACAAGGCAAGGGTGCCGATGCCCATTCTCACTATTCTGTTCAATATAGTACTGGAAGTTCTACCAGAGCAATTAGTCAAGAAAAATAAATAAAAGGTATCCCAATTAGAAAGGAAGAAGTAAAATTATCTTTATTCACAGATGATCTTATATGTAGAAAACCCTAAAGATTACACAGACACACACACAAAACTGTTAGAACTAGTAAGTGAATTCAGCAAAGCTGCAGGATGCAACCACCACACAAAAACCAGTTGTGTTTCTATACACTAAAAACGAACAGTCTGAAATGAAATTAGGAAAATAATTGCACTTACAATAGCATCAAAAAGAGTAAAATACTTAGAAATAAACTTAATCAAGGAGGTAAAAGACTTGTACACTGAAAACTATAGAACATCGCTGAAAGAAATTAAAGACAACACCAATAAATGGAAAGGCATCCTGTATTCATGCATTGGAAGACTTAATATTGTTAAAATGTTCATACTACCCAAACTAATCTATGGATTCAATAGCATATCAAAACCTCAATGGCATTTTTCCCAGAAATATAAAAAAGATTCTAAAATTCATATGGAATCTCAAAAGACCTCAAATAGCCAAAACATTACTGAGAAAGAACTAAGTTGGCGGCCTCACATTTTCTCATTTCAAAACATATTACAGAGCTACAGTGATCAAAACAGTATGATACTAGCATAAAGACAAACATATAGACTAACAAAACAGAATAGAGAAGCCAGAAATAAACTCTCACATGTATAGTCAAATGATCTTCCTTTGACAAGGGTGCCAAGACTATACAGTGGGAGAAGGATAATCTATTCAACAAATGGTGTTGGAAAAGCTGGATATCCACATGCAAAAGAAAGAAGATGGACCCTTATCTTACACCACATACAAAAATTAACTCAAACTGAATTAAAGAACTAAATGTAAGACCTGAAACGATAAAACCACTAGAAGAAAACATGGGGTAAGGCTTATGATACTCGACTTGGCAATGATATCTTGGATATGACATGAAAAGCACCTGCAACAAAAGCAAAAATAGACAACTGGGATTACATCAAGCTTAAAAAATTCAGCACAGCAAAGGAAACAATCAACAGAGTGAAAAGACAACCTATAGAATGGAAGAAAATGTTTACAAACCATGTATCAGAGAAGGGTTTAATATCCAGAATACATAAAGAACTCCTACAATTCAATAGCAAAAAGAAAAAAAAATAGAACAAAATGCAAACAAAAAACCCCCAGATAACTCTATTAAAAAATGGGCAAAGGACTTGAATAGACATTTTCCAAAGAAAATACCAATAAACATATAAGAAGATGCTCAACATCACCCATTATCAGAGAAATGCAACTCAAAACCACAATGAGATATCACTTCACACTCATTAGGATGATCACTATCAAGAATACAGAGAAAAATAAGTGTTGGAGAGAATGTGGAGAACTTGGAGACCCGCATGCTGTTGGTGGGAATGTAAATGGTGCAGCTGCTATGAAAAACTGCATGTACGTTCCTCAAAAAATTAAAAATAGAACTCCCATATAATCTAGCAACCTCATTTCTAGGTACTCCAAAGAATTGAAAACAGGATCTCAAAGAAATGTTTGCACACCAATGTTCATAGCAGTATTATTCGCAATAGCCTAGAGGTGGAAAAAGCCTAAATGTCCATTGATGGATGAATGGATAAAGAAAATGTGGTATTTATATGTAATGGAATATTATTCAGCTGCAAGAAAGGAGGAAATTCTGCTGCATACTACAACATGGATGAACCTTGAGGGCATTATACTAAGTCAAATAAGCTGGTCACAAAAAGGCAACTACTACATGATTCCACTTCTATGTGGAATCTACGGTAGTCAAACTCATAGACACAAGAAGTAGAATGGAGGTTGCCAGGGACTGGGGGAAGGAGAGATGGGGAGTTGTTTGGTGGATGTAGTGGCAGGCTGGTGGGTTCTGGGATCTACTACTACACAGCAATGCGCATGTGGTTGGCAACCTTGTACTGTGCACTTGGAAACTGTCAAGAGGGTGAGTTATGTATTAAGTGGTTTTTTTTTTTTTGGCAACAATTTTAAAAAGTTTCATCTTCCATTTATTGAGTGTTTGCTCTATTATCTATTCTACAGAAGTCTCTGCAATGTAGGCAATATTAGCCCCATTTTACAGATGAGAAATGTGAGGCACAGAGGTTAGGTAATTTGATCATAGAGCTAGGATTTGAATCCCACTTGGTTTCATCCCAGTCTTGATCTGGTTCTGTGATCCCAGACTGTACACAATATACAAACTAAGAGCCTTTTAGTTCCAGGCCTGCTTCTCCATCCAATCTCTCTATGCCTTCTTGATGTTCTGATTCAGGTCTAGGTCATGATGCCAAATGTCTCTAGAACAGGTTTTCTCAGCCTCAGCTTTTGACATTTTGACATTGTGGGCTAGAAGATCCTTTGTTGTCAGGGATACCTTGTGCATTGTAGGGTATTTTTCAGTATTCTTGGTCCCTACCCACCAGATGTCAGTGGCATCCTTTTCCCCAGTTGTAATCACCAAAGGTGTCTCTAGGCATTCTCAAATATCCATGGGGACCAAATTTGCTCAGCTGAGAACCACTGTCCTAGAATCATAAAGTCTCCATTTCTGGAAAGATGTACAAGTGAAAATACCTATAAACAAGAATTTGGGGAAAGGCAAAATTGGGGCTGAGAAGGTAACATTGCATGGGAAAAGATGTCTTGGACTCCCAAGAGCTGGGAGACAAGTGCTTCATTCCCATAGCGCTAAAGCGTTCTCTAAACTGATGAAGCCCCTGTATCCAGGGCTTGCTCCCTGACGCTGTTGGTCTGGGCTCTCACCGTGCTGACAGCCTGCTCTGCTCACCGGCTACACCCCATGCGCAGCAGAAGGAGGCACCCAGAGGGCCTCTTGGAAGATGCCCCAAACTGAGCTTCATCTGGTTAGGTCCAGAAATGGCGGCCCCATCACTTTCCTGCCTCTTAATCTTCTTCAGAGTACTTTATCACCACTCAACATTTTATTATAAAGTCTATTGGTTCTCTGTTTATTGTCTGTGTTCCCCACAATAATGTAAATCATCCAAGGAAGGAAGTGTGCCTGTTTGGTTCTCTACTGAATCTGCAGATCAGTGCTGGCACAGAGAAAGTATTCAATAAAGTGTGTTGGATGGACGAATGAATGAATGTGCTGGCACAGAGAAAGTATTCAATAAAGTGTGTTGGATGGACAAATGAATGAATGGACCTTGGGAGTTACTTAGAGCTAATTGGCCTCAGGGACTAATTTAAAATACCCAAACCCCTAAGAGAATAAGATTTGAGTCAGAAACCAGTTCAGGATATTTATTTATAGGGTGGAATTCTAAATAGACCAAGTTTCCTGGGGCTTCCCTGGTGACGCATTGATTAAGAATCTGCCTGCCAATGCAGGGGACACGAGTTCCACCCCTGGTCCAGCAAGATCTCACATGTCGCCAAACAACTAAGCCCATGCGCCACAACTACTGAGCCTGATCTCTAGAGCCCACAAGCCACAACTACTGAAGCCCGTGCGCCTAGAGCTCCGCAACAAAAGAAACCACCGCAATGAGAAGCCAGCGCACCGCAATGAAGAGTAGCCCCCGCTCACCGCAACTAGAGAAAGCCCACGCGCAGCAACGAAGACCAATGTAGCCATAAATAAATAAATAAATAGATAGATAGATAGACCAAGTTCCCTCACCAACCACTCAACATCTTTTCTTGCTCTGGGAAAATCTTTGGAGGAAACGCAAAGGTTATCAGAAGGTTGGTGAAGCCAGAGCTGGGCAGGATCATTTAAGGGGTCCGTGTTCTTACACTCGGATGCCTGATAGCACTTCCCTGCGCATGTAAGGGGGCCAGATCTGGGAACACAAGGCTGTGTGATAAGTCCTGAGATCCCTCCCAACTGGGTTTGGGGCTGGGAGGGGAACATGATCCAGAGGCTTCCTGGAGGTGATGTTGCCTGGGTTAAGTCTTTTTAAAACATCAGGAGTTACTACACAATTAGCAATTGTCAAATAAATAGAGGATGAAAAATTGAGAAACGTATTACCATCTTTTTTTCTTTTTAGCAACAGAAACAAAACAAAACCAAACCCCACTGGCTAAGATGATGACAACCGTAATTATCATAATCATTATTTTGCTCAGCCACCATTGCATAATTCACCCACTAGAGTAAATGGGTGAAAGAGACAAAGGGGGAATTTTTTCATTTTCTCATTATTAAGTTTTTTTTTTTTTCTTCCTTCCCTCAAATGGAGATGCCATTGGAAGGTGACAGCAGAACCCACAGCCATGAATAATTCACTATGCCTAATTTCACACTATTTCATTTTCTTTATGAGTGACTAATTAGCACACACAGGCTATTTAAGGAACAGAAAAGAGCTCTTTAAAGTGAAGTAAAAGGAAGTTGTATACTCATTTGTTACAAATGAATAGAGAATAAAACGATAAACAAAACCCCCAAAAGCCTAAAGGGGGCATCTTCCCGGGGGCCTGGCTACCTCTGGGAGCTTCTCAGGAGAAGCTGCCACTCATGGAGAAGAAAGCTTTCAGGGTCAGACACAGCGGATGTCGTTCAGCAATCATTCACGTGGCCAAAATGTCGACGTTTTCGTGAAATGCAGGCACTTGGCAAGACTTTAAATCAATAGTGGCTTGAAATCCCAAGATATTTTGCTAGCCTAAGGGGTTTGGGCCATTCTGATTGGGTATATCTGCATGAAGGCTTACAATGCCTTGGACCATCTGTAGGCAAGTGTGTCAGGAAACACCCTGAGTCCCCCCTCATGCATTCTTTTCCGGGTGAGGACCAGAAATGGGAACCATGAGACCCGATGGTCAGTCCACGTTTCTTATCTATACAATAGGGACACTAATAGCACCTACCTCATAGGGTTGTGGTAAGGACCCTGTGTGATAGGAAATGTCATGTACTTGGTTTTCAGCCTGGCACACAGGAAGTCCTCATTATTATATTTGTATTGTGAGGTGTTTTACTGTTGCACCACTAGGAGGCTCTGTAAGATGAAACCATCGAAGGCCATAGTACTAGTCATCCTTTGCTTGTCTCTACCCTTGGAAGCTCTCCCCTCCCTTGTCTGAGCCCACATCACACCTGGCTCCCTGGTCTTTGGGTTTCCTGGGGAGTCAGCCAATGGGAGGCTCTAGCCAGAGGAAAGACAGGTCAGGCATTCACTGCTCTCCTCACTTGCTTCCCGCCTCACTGCTGTTGGACTGTTTCCACAGCTACGTCCTGTCTGACATCCTGCTTTGTGTCCACAGCTGTCTCCAGGCCCTGCGAACACCGTTCCCTTCCCTTGCCCTTGAGCCTAGGAGGGTGCAGGTCAGAGGAGTGAGATCAGCCCCTATAGGTTTTCATTAAGCCTGCCCACACCTCTGTAAATAGCTTCTCCATTAGACCCCCCCACCCTCGACCCCAGGTAAACTCTTGAGTTGGCCATCGTAGCCTGCCGGGACCCTTACTAATTGGTAATCCAATGAAGGGCCCCAGTAGTCTTAAATATTAAGCAAAGAAGGAGGCAAATGTAGGAATTGGATGCACGTTTATCAGGAGACAGAAATGAGACAGCAAGCCCAGAACCACTTGATCAGTTCTGCCCATGTGTTTCTTCTGTCTTGGCTGGGGCTGCTTTTATTGGCCCAGTCTCAGCTGGTATTGTTCCCCTGTGTCTTAAAAGCATCACTTAGTATTGACATTAGTGTGGATTATGAGTTAAGAAAGCTGTGAGATGCGAGTAACAGAGGACCTGGCTAGCAGGCGCTTAAGCATATATGGGGCTGATCTTCTCAAACAAGAGCCTGACGGTGGGCAGCACAGACTGGGGGCAGTGGCTTGACAGTGTCAGGAAAGTCCAAACACCTCTGTCTTTCCATTTTCTGTCATAGCTTGTTGGCTCATCACATCATAGTAGCGTAGTAGCCACTTGTCCAAGTGTCATGTCCAGGTTCAAAGAAGGAAGAGGACGGGAAAGGGGCAGCACCATTGATGTGTGTCCCTTTGATGTGGAAAGCAACGACTTTCCCTGAAACTAACCAGCAGATTAATGGTCATGTCTCATTGACCAGAGATCTGTCACATGCAGCCCTTAACAGCAAGAGAAGTGGGAACATTTAGCTTATTTAGCTTTTGTATTGTACTTGAAAGGAACAAGGGAGAATGAGGCAGGCAATGACTGTCGAGTCACAGGGAGATGGATTTACATCCCACTATCCACACTTCTCACTCCCCTGACCCATTGCTCTGCATAAGAATCAGCAGTATATGTGTGATTCCACGTATATAAGGTTTTTGAAATAATGTTCTAGAAATGGAGAATAGATTCATGGCTGACCAGGGTGAAGGAGCGGATGGAGGAGGGAAGGAAGCAGGTGTATCTATTAAAGCACAACAGGAGGGATGCTTGTGACGATGGGTATGTTCTGCATCTCAACTGCATCAATGCCAGTATCCTGGCTGCGATGTTGTACTAGCGTTTTGCAAGATGTTCCGCGTGGGGGAACATGGGTAAAGCATACATGAGCTCTCTCCGTATTATGTCTTATAACTGTACATGAATCTACAATTATCTCAAAATAAAAACTTTAATTAAAAAAAAAGAATCAGCGGTATAATAAGAGCAGTAATCTCTGTGTTGTTAGCAGCAGCCAGTATTGTCGTAACAACAATCAATAACCCCCCAGAACTGGAAGCCTGGTCAGCCTGCCTCCATGCCCAGTCCCTGGGTGGAGTCTGCTGTAACCTCTGATGTAGAGGGGGAAATGGAGAGGATTTGCTGTCAAACCCAAGTTCCTGTGCCCGACACATAGTGAGGCCAAGTGAACCTAAACGTTGGAGTTTGGAGCAGAGAAAGGTTTATTGCAGGGCCAAGCAAGGAGTATGAGTAGCTCATGCTCAAAAAGTCTGACCCCCTTGATGCGTTTCAGGGAAGAGTTTTTAAAGGCAAATTTGGGGTGGAGAGGCTGCAGGGTGTGTGACTTTCTTCTGATTGGCTGGTGGTGAGGTAAGAGGGTGACGTTCCAGGAACCTCCATCATCAGCCTTCTGGTTCCAAGCAGTCTGGGGTCCAGCGTACTTGTGCTCAGCCTGAAGTTACCATCCTAAGGGTGGGGGCCTTAGTTCCTATGGAATAACTCAGATTGCTGTGTACATTCCCTGAGGAGGAACCAGGAACCTGCCCCATCACTGTCGTATTGTTTCTGGACTGCTTTTCTTTCGTTCCTGCGTTCCCTCGCTCCCCTAATTGGTAACTGCTTGAATCTGCCCTTTGGAACTCAGGGAATGTCTGGGTGGCTGAAACCTTTTTCCTACAAACAAGAAATGGGGGACACAGAAAGGCTTTTGTACCTAGGAAGGCCCCGCGGGGTCTTGCTCAGTTTCAGATTGAGAAAAGGGAGTCCCCAAAGAAAGATCCAAAGCTTTGGCTGTGTGGGTGTGGGTAGAAGCTGTATTCTGCAGAGCAGTAATGCTTCCATGGAATTCTTGAGTTGTGGCTATAAATAATTACTGAAATGGGAGCGGTGAAATAAAAATTTGTATTCTAAAGCAAGTCAAGGGAAACTTAAACACAAAAATTTTTCTCTGCCTTTTGGCCTCCTTGCTCCTCTTCGTGTATCTGCTTTATGCGCTGACCGAATCTCCCCATCAGCAGAAATACCTGCTCAACTGTCAAGAACAACATTCTCCTAGCATCGACAAGACAACTCCTTGGGAGCTAATCTTCCTTCTTAATCTTGGGAGGGGCCAAGATGACCCATTACCCACTACTCACCTCGTGTGTGTAGATCTGGATTGCATAAACTGTCAATAATGCAATATTTAAGGTATGACCCTTTGTCTCAAAAACTTATATAACTGTGCTTTGACCTCTAACAGGTGGAACAGTTCTCAGAGCTCTCCGAGGCTGTTCCTAGGTTACAATCCTCAATTTGGCTCAAATAAAATTTTCAATTTCTTTCTTAGATCAACTGATTAATTTTTTCATCAACAGGGGCAGGAAAAAATAAAAGAGAAAAAGGAGGAAGAGGACAGAGAGAACAGCTGTGTTTAATGGACCACATTTTTTTCTTACTCTATGGGCCCATGAGAGCTGACATGCAGCCCTGTCCCCATTGGACGCCCTGACACTCCAGTGAGGCTATTTGGATGAAGCCACATACATCTGGCTGCCAGAGAACCTGGCCCTTCTGGAGACGCTGAGACAATCGCTGGATTACTTGAAAGAAACTAGAGCCTCTGATGAAATTCCTGTGGCAAATGCCCTCTTGGCAGTTTGCCAGTCTGACTTGAAACCTGCCCAGACTCCACAGAAAGTCTCATTATCTCCAGGGTAGCGGGAAATTAAAAAGGTATGATAGATTACCCAGGGCCTGTCTACAAATAACGCTGTACCTGGGGGGCCAGGTCTGATTGCTGTTCAAGGAGTTTTTGCTTATCAGATTAGAAGCAAATGGGCTTCTGAGAGGGGGAAGTGAAATGGCCAGGAACACTGAAACTGCCCAACACAAAGTGACCCTCTCATTCCTGTATCTTTAAGAGGAGGGCTGTCAATGAACCCATATTCAGGCTTTCTCCCGAAAAGGGAGAACTGTCTCAAACCGCCACTTCAGAGTTACCTAAAACTCTTCTTCTCAAGGCCACTTTGACTGTCTCTCCTTAATGTTCCGGCCATTACCCTCCAAAGGTTGGAGCCCTCAGCTATGCAAAGAAGCAAATGATGCTTCAAATGATCAGCCACAGTCCATCAATTTATCCATCCACCCACCACCCCCCATGCTACTTAACCACTCCTCATTCAGAAAATTTATCCATCCATCTGTCATCCATCCACCTACTCATCGATCAATCATTTTATTCACCTATAATATATAATACACTCACTGACTGAAAGATTCATCCATCCATCCATCCAACTGTCTATCCACCCTCCACCCACCCACTTACTCATTCACCAGCTACTCATCTATTCATTTGACTAAACATTCATTCACTCTTTTATTCAACTAGCATTTACTCAGGACTAATAATAATGACAAACCTTTGTTTAGCTCTTAGCAGTGTGCTAAGTAATTTACAGGGACTGCTTCATTTAATTCTCAAAACAAGACGCTAATGTAGATGTTACTATCACCTCCACTCTATTTTATCTTTTTAAATATTTATTTATTTGGTTGCACTGGGTTTTAGTTGTGGCATGCATGTGGGATCTAGTTCCCTGACCAGGGATCAAACCCGGGTCCCCTGCATTGGGAGTGTGGAGTCTTAACCACACTTAACCACCAGGGAAGTCTCTATCATCTCCATGTTAGAGATGAAGAATCCGAGTTTCAGAGAGATTGAGTAATTTTCTCAAGGGCACATAGCTGGGAAGTGGCAGGGCCCATGTCCTTCCTCCCCACTTTCTATCCTGCTAGTGTCAGGTCCTGGGCTGGGTCCTGGGAACATGAGTTTGGCACAAACCAGAATACAGTCCTTGAGATGCTTATAGCCCATGGAGCTGGCAGACACATTAAGAGAAAATTAAAACACAAAGTTCTACTGCCTATTTTTGACCAATGGGGACCTGACTTCAGAGAGGTTGACTTTCCCCAACTCACAAAGATAAGAAGGGGCAAAGCTGAAATTCAAACTCAGGGCTGCCTTATCCCAAAGCTACCATTCCACTCAGCCAGTGTTTCCTAATCTTCAGTTAGTTGGAACTTTACAACTTTTTCCCATTTCTTATACCTTCAAGTTCTATTATTTATTTAACATTTTTCTTCAACTCAAAAGCTTAAGCCTCACCCTGAGCAATATCATCTGTGAGCTTGCATTTTGATGTGCCAATTATCTATTCTTTCCTGGTACACATTGCAGTCGACTAGGGCTGCCACGACAAAAGTTCCTCAGGCTAGGTTGCTTAAATAACAGAAATGGATATACTCACAGGTCTGGAGGCTGAAAGTCCAAGATCAAGGTGCCACCAGGATTGGTTTCTGGTGAGGCCTCTTCTTCTGGCTTGCAGACGGCCCCCTTCTCGTCATGCCCTCGCATGGCCTTTCTCTGCGCATGTGCCCCCCAGGTTATAATCCTCAATTTGGCTCAAGTAAAAATTTCAACTTCTTTCTTAGATCAGCTGATTAATTTTTTTCATCAACAGGGGCAGGAAAAAAAAAAGAACAGCAGTCCTATTGGATGAGGGCCCCCATTTAACCTTAATTGCCTCCTTAAAGGCCTCATCTCCAAATACAGTCACGGTGAAGTTTAGGGCTTCAACATATGACTTGTTGGGGGTGGTGGGTAAGGGGAGGCGATTCAGTCGGTAACACACAGTAAAATAAGTGCAAGTCTGTAAATGTTCATTCTGCACACCATCAACACAATGCTAAAGGGAACACTGCACTCCCCAATGCTGACACTCATAAAACAGCAGTGAAGCAGCTGTTGGAAGTGCTTGGTGGTTATAGACATAAGCCCAGATAGAGGGAGGGAGTTGGGGTAAGAGGAATAAGAGTCCCCAATGTGGTAGCAAATTCCTAGCTGCTGAGTTGCTCCCCAGGGACACTGATTAGCCAGAGAAGATGGAGCAAAACAGGTGTCTGAATAGATGGGAGGCAACCCAGGAGCCATATTTGGCTGTCCTAGAAATGTACTCGTTTGCTATGAATTAGATGCCAGCCAGGCTGGGGCTGTGCCCCGTCTGCTGCAAAGTGACTTGTGGGTCTTTGCTGCTGCCCTGTTGTCTTTGCAGTGATTGCCTCCCTGCTGTGACTCACCTGCTAGGGTCCGTATGGGACAAGTGGTCATTGTTCCATATGAAGCCGTCCCCATAGTCCCTCCCTTTGTGGCATCTTGCCACTGCATCCTGGGGCTGCTCGGCTATTTCACTTGTGTCTGTGATGCTGGAATGAAAGGCTGAGAACTCATCAAGTTCTCAGGAGCACAAGAAGCTATTCAGAACTATCGGGGGCTAACACAGGAGACGGGCAGTGAAATGAACCGGGGGATAATAATAGTTATTGCAGTTATTATTACCTTGAGTCCCCATTGGTGAAGGGACTGTTATATGTCAAGCACTGGGCTGGTGTTTGTATGAATCGGGGATCTCAAGGTTAGGTGACTGCAGGGGCCACACTGCCAAAGAGATTGAATGAAGCCAGCCAGATGATGTGGACTGGTGAGAACACGCCCCATCTGAATGGGACCCCTGCTACCTACACAGCTCTGGGAAAACACGTGGACCATGTGGCTAGATCTTTTTGATATTTCAAGAGGGATCTGAAATCTGCATTTTTCTTTGACAGCTCCTTTTAAAAATTATTGGCAGCTACATTTTTTAAATGGTAACTATGACTTTGTTTTCTATGTCTGTGACTTTGTTTCTGTTTTGTAAATAAGTTCATTGGTATCATTTTTTAGATTCCACGTATAAGTGCTATCACATGATATTTGTCTTTCTCTGTCTGACTTACTTCACTTAGTATGATAATCTCTAGGTCCATCCATGTTGCTGCAAATTGACCTATGCTTTTAAAGCGTAAATCTGTGAGTTTGCTGCCTCCAAAGGCCACATCAGACCCAAGGAGGAGAGCTCCGGGGCGGCCAGGATTGGAGGGCAACATGATCTGCCCATCGAGGACTTGGGCATGTACCACTCACACTATCAAGGCTGGTCCTGCCTCTGTCCACCACGTGTCTGTTGAGTCCTGCGTGGTGCCAGCTCTGGTAGCAGCTCAAGCAATAATTCTTGATTTAGCAAGTAGAGATAAAATGATAAAAATGTATGGTAAGGTGTAAAGAACTCCTATATATGTCCTATATAATTGTTTTTATGAAACTCTCTTTTGGGTTGTTTGCTTGCTAACATTGCATGGTTCTCTCCCTCCTCCAGCTTGGAGCTGAGATCTTCTGAACAAAGTAGGGTGGCCACATGACATCTAGACCTTGCAGGAGCAGCCATGTCCCAGGATTTTATTTATGTATATACAGGGAAGTAGTCTGCCCTCTGCGTAAGCTGTTGGAGCAGTGGACCTCAAATGATGCTCCATCCATGACTGACTCCAGCCTCACTGCCCACAGTGACTACTCTCTCTCTTCCTTTAATTCATCTTCTTCTACTCACAGCTGCCATAGAGTTCCCCAGACAGGCCAGACTGTATCAAACGTAGGGTAGCAGAGCTCTGGCATCTCAAGTCATTGCCACCATGGTCCCACAGCTCCTTGGGATGGAGACCACACTTGGTCACCTTGATTCCCCCCGTGCCAACAGGAGTTCTTGGCTTAGCATTTGTGCTCAATGAGCACTTACAAAATTCAATCAAATTGCTTCTAAAATCAAATCATCTCATTTTCCCTCCCCTACCCCCATCTCCATTTTGCCAAACAAGTGAAAACAATGGCTGACTCTTCTTCCGTAGATTTTCTTCTTACCTTTGTGCCAGTTTTCACTGAGATTGCACACAAGTGACATACGGGATGCAAACAGAGCCTGAGAAAACTTGGAAAAATCCATTTGGGCTTATTTTGGCCATTTCTCTTATAATTCATTTTATTTCATAGCCTGAAAATGAACTATATTTAAGCTTTATGTGCAACATAAAATCCCTTGTTCTATTTCGGCCTATAAAATCATTCCTGGTCCAGATGTCCCCCCTTCACCGTGCTCTGTAAAGAGCCTAAGACCAGCAGGGAATCCACCAGCCAGACAAGTTTAAGACCCACTGCTCCCAGAAGCTTTTTGCATTCATCCTTTCACTTCTGCATAATCTCTCTCTCTCTCTCTCTCACACACACACACACATACACATACACACACTGCACATGTTTAAAAATGTCCCTGTAAACTGTTTTTGTGTGGGCACCTGTGTTGAGAAATATGATTAGCTTTTCTGATATGATCAATAGCTTCTGTAGGTGTTGGTAAGCTTGCAGGCCTAGAAGACCCAGCTCTCCTTAGGGGCTCTGGGACTCTGGCCAAGTCAGTACATAAAATGTCCAGATCCCTAAAATATGTGGTTGCCCTGAATGATCTTTACCTTTTCCTCCAGGAGTCTCGGATTCACTGAAACTTTGAAGTCAACTCGTGTATGTTTGCTCAATAGGGCAAATAGTGTTCATCCATCCCAGGCCCCAACACAGATGCACAAGACGTAAACCTCTTCTCTTTGCCCTGAAATTCACCTTCATTCCCCGGTCCATTCTGGGTAATCTCAGCTGATTCCAGATGATCTCAATCAATTTAGGGTCTCTTCCACCAAGTCAGGGGCTTTCTCAGTCCCCCATCACCCTCCTCTGTCTGAGTTCTCAGAGGCTACATAGGACCACGGCATCATGGGGGTGTGTCCTCTGTTCCTGGGTGGTCCTGTGTCCATGCTCGTGTGGTCTGAGCGTCCACCACTCCATACCAACCTGGTTGTTCTCCTCACCACGTGTCTTGTGTCCCCACTCACTTCTGACTCCTCATTCTCTCCAGGTCCCATCCCATTGTCTGCTTCTGCCCCCTTCATGGGAATAGGAACATTTCTGGTCACAGGAGATGCCGAGTGCTTGTTTCCGTCCTCTGTGTTTCTTTTTCTAGATGTGAAATGTCACCATCTTTACCCTACTGAGCCTGGGGCACAAGGAGTTAAACAAATTTGCCACCTCCCTCGGCCCCATCTAGAAAGCAAGGAACTGATCTTGTCCACTCCCGGTTAACCCCCAGATTCACCTGGGATTTCCATGCCCTGTGGTCCATTCCCTCCCTTGGGGTTCAGTGTTGGGAGATGGGCAGGTGCTGGGTGCCTTCCTCAAGGATCACCACAGCTTTGTCTCTGACCCTTCCTCCACCCATCCTGGTCCTTGTTTCACATTCTTATCTAGACTCCCGTTTGAGGCTCCAGAAGAAGGCAAGAAGTCCTGGGTTTGCCTGATCACATGTTCCTCTGTCACCAAGACTTTTGGCTTTTGAAAATCTAAGGATGTTACTCTTCTGTTCCATGGTTCCATTGTGTCAGCCTTCTCTTGAGGCACCTGTGGCTCACAGCCTGAATGATGAAATCTTTGGAAAAATACATATCTGCAAATCTATCAAAATATCACCCCACTACAGTTTTACTTGAGGGAGAGTGGCTGGAGTGAAAAGAGTGTACTCGGTGGTTCCTATCGTCTCACTCACGTTTCCTGGTTCCTAAGCGCCTGTGAAATCTGCAGAAGCAGCCACATTTGCAGGAGGGTGCTGCGCCATTCAAACCTGGCACGGCTGAGCTGGAGCTGAAATCGTGGGGGGAGGGAGGGAGAGAGAGCGAGTTTTCTCCCTACCATACCCAAGGCTGTATCGCCACACCATCTGGAGCCAGAAGGGGAGAATGGGGCTGAATAAATATAAGGTGTAAATGCACAGAGCATAAACGCATGAAATTGGCAATGACTAATTCATCATCGCACAAATCTGTCTTTACAAAGTGAAATAAAAATCAAGTCGGTTTGAGCAATATGGAAGGAGCACGGCTCTTCCAAGAATAGCTAATGAAAGGGGGGAGGGGGGTGAGAGGAACTGATTGGAAAATATGCAAATTTATGAAATTGGCAGATTCAGACGACACTTCAGAGTGATTACCGTGCTGATTGGGGTGCTCTGGGAGGCACTAAGGAAGCGTCATATTGTTTCCTTTATAAAAAAAAATAATAAATGAAGCAGAATCCAAGAGTCCAGTGCTTCCTAACTGGAGGCCGGAGTCTGCAGTGTCAGCTGTGCCTTTGTGAATGGTGAGAAGTGCTTGGTGTCAATTATCCCGACACCATGAAGCTGTCTTAGATGCAAGCCTAGCATAAGCTATTTTATTTACTTACTCATTCATTCAATAAAGAGTTGAGATCAATTACTCTATACCAAGCACTGTGCTGGGTGTTTAGGACACAAAGATGAAGCAGGCACATTCTCTGACCTTGAAGACCTCGGGGCTAGTAAGAGAGAGGATGTGTGTTAGGTTCAATGGAATAAGTGCTACAATATGGGGGATTCAGCAGAAGGAGAGATGCATCGACACAACAGAATAAGTTGGTGGTGATGGGGGTGGGGGAAGGAGGTGGGGAAGCTTCATAGAGAAGGCTGACATTTGAGACGAATTTGAAAGATGCAGAGAATTTTTCCAGATGGTGAACTAGGCAAAGGGTATTTGAGGCAGAAGTAACAGCATAAGCAAAGGCATGGAGGCATGAAAGTGCTTAACACAGTTTCTGGGAATGACAAGATGTCTGGTACATAGTTCTTCCTGAGCCCACCCACCTGCGAGTAACTGCTGGATGGACTGGGGTGACAAGAAGCTTGGGTTCCCAAAGCTCAACGGCAGTGGTGTGGCAGAAATGGCCACGATGGCAGTAGAGTGTGGGACCTGTCGGTAGAGTGATCAAATTTCTCAGATTTCTGGATATCTGGATATCTGGGTTCCTGCGGAATAAAGATGACCACCTTAGATTTTAATGTCCCCAGATCTTCTAAAAATCCACAGACCAAAACAAAACACCCTAGCCTACAACGACAGCTGCAGCTTAACTAGGAAGAAGTGAAGACCTCAAATTCCAACTTACACATGAGTCACGAAATACATATTTGAGTTCATAAGACCTGGAGCCAAACCTAGTGCAGGGAGAACCATGGGGGCTGCGTGGAAGGGCAGAGTGTGAAGAAGGACCCTGGCAGTGACAGAACCGAGAACACGTTGACAAGGTCCACTCAGAAGGAGGGAGACCCTCCGTCAGCGGGGAATCACTGACAGCAGGTTTGAAATGTGGTGGGTGAGCAAATAGGAGGGGCTTGGAAGGAAAGAGGACCAGAGGGTCAGTCACGGGAATGCACTGGTTTGGGGGAAGAGAGAGGAAGGCACCTTGGAAGATGGTGGAGTCCCTTAGTGTCAGAACCTATAAGGGAAGAAAGCCTGTAAGGGTTCTTATTATAAGAACACTTCTGAGTCTAAGGTGGCCAGCTTGTCCCATTTTGCCTGGGACTTTCTCAGTTTTCCAACAAGGCAGGACCCCAAGACTTCACACCCTTCCCAATGCCTACTTGACTTTAAATATCTTTTGCCCCTGGCGTTCCATGTCCACAAGACTGGTTCCTTCTGGCACCGTCCAATCATGTGCTTTGGACACTCTGAACTATAAAGATTGGATTAATCTCCACTGTTTTGAGCACAGATATAAACAACTCAATTCAAACAAACTTGACAACAACAACAAAAAGAAATTTTATTAACTCATTCAACTGAAAAGTCTAGGGGTAACTCTGACTTTAGCCATGACTATACCTTTCCTGATCTTTCATTCTCAGGCAGGCTCTTTCCAAGTGTAGGTGAGGTTGACCGCCAGCACCTCCAAATTCAGCACAGAAACAGAGTCCCTCTGGCAGATTTCACTGGTGTGGATTGAGTCACATGCCCACTCCTGAATCAATATCATGATTCTGATTGGCCAAGCTGGGTCATGTATCCAAGCCTAATTGAAGTGGAATAGATGAGGTCAGCCTCGCTTGAGCCAAGTGGCCTGAGAGTGAAGGAATGGTGATTCTCAAAGGAAACCCAAGGCAAGTGGAGAAGATGGACATAGAGCATAAGCACCACAGGGCTGGACCTGTATTATACAGTCTAAAGGACTCTGGGGCATCGAATATAAGTTCAAATTCTTGCTCAGTTACTTAAAGTCATGTGTCCTGGGGAAAGTCTCGTCACTTCCCTAAGGCTGAGTTGTTCTTTCTGTTAAAGGTAGTGAACAATGTTTCCCTCATTGTTATCATAATTGGGTTCATCCTTGACCCCCATACCCCAATTATAGATTCTGCAGTTTTAGCATAACTTCCACCCAAGAATGACACTAGCTGAGCCAGGTGGTGTTAGAGGAGCCCCCGCACACTCACCAACCTCATTGTCTCTATGGTACAAACTCAGTCTACGTTGGGATCACTCCTCTGAGCCATCTGGAGTTATTTCCATTCTCTGTATGGCAGGGCAAGAGTGCAGCTTCACCGCAGTTCAGCAAGGTGACAGCATATTTAGCAACGTAATGGAACACCTCTCTGTAAGCTCACAGTCATGGGGAGATCTTGTGCTGCTATAACAATAAGAGTTAATTAAAAGTTCATCACGTTCAGTCAAGCTGATGTCCCTCTGGAGAGAATCACCAAAGGTGTAAATTACTTTGAAGAGCCGTGGATTTTAATCCTGTGTGCAACAATCATAACTCAGAAGGTGAAAGTTGTCATTCTGGCTTCCCAAATAAACTTTGGCAAAGTAGCCGTACTTGTGGTTGGGATCTCATGTGAGAAAAGACTTCACGGGCCACAGTATACAGCTGCCAAGAGGGGGCTCGGCTTCAGAATGTAATTACCTACTTGCATAAAAATCACCAGACATGTGCATATGCTTGCAACTTTTCTTCATTGAAATTTGGGGCAGCTCATGTGCAGAATTTCTGGAATTGGATAATGGGACCGTTATAGGTTGAATTGTGTTCTGTCCCAAATTCATATGTTGAAGTCCTAATGTCCAGTGCCTCAGAATATAACCTTATTTGAAGATGGGGTCTTTACAGAGGTAATCAAGTTAAAATAAGGTCATTAGGGTGGGCCCTAATCCAATGTAACTAGGTCCTATACAAAAGGGAAATTTGGAGACAGACTCACATGTGGGGAGAAAACCGTATGAACACGAAGACGGTCATCTGCAAGCCAAGGAGAGGCCAGGAACAGATCCTTCCTTACAATCTTCAGGAGGAACCGAACCTGCCGACACTATGATCTCAGATTTCCAGACCCCCAAACTTTGAGGCAATAAATTTCTTTTGTTTAAATCACCTGTTATTTGTTACAGCAGCTCCGGCGATCTAATACAGGGACATATTTGCTAATGTAACAATAAAAATGCAGACATTTTTATTTGCTGGTATTTCTCTGGGAGGAAGCATCTAATTGCATTTGGCTGAGCCACTTAGAGTAGGAGAGGCCCTCCTACCCACGCACCCCCCCCCCCAGCATATTTAAACCACCTTAAAATCAAGATCGTTCCTTAATTGCCAGGAATGAAAAAAATGGAGAAATTTGTTTTGATCTTAAATGAAAGTAGGAGAGAATGTTGGCTGAGAGAGTGTGGGCAAATGTCAGCCCTCTCCCACAGTCCATGACCCACACGTCTTCATTGAGAACTAAAGAGATTCTCAAACTGTTTTGCCTCAGTGGGTATCCTCTGGGCACCAGTGCTGGGACTGAGTTTTGTGCTTAGGTTGTTGTAGGACCTGAGGCAGAAGGAGTCATGGGTATATATGCCTCTCCAAACGGGCAGAAACATAACGGAAGAGTCTAGTTTTCTCAAAGCCATGGGATGGATAGTCTAATCTATAGAACTGCGGATGCCCAGCTGATCTGAGTTATACTGAGAACAATAATAACACCCAAAAACAAAGCAGGTGAAATATAAAGCATGCACAGATGTAGCTGCTCTCAAGTGGCTTCCATAGTCTACAAGCTGGTGTTCCAACCCATCAGGCCACAGCAGTGCCCCATCATTTGGGTGCACAAACAGACTTGATCTCAGGACTTTGTGCCTAGCTTGAAGTGAGTGAAGGGAAGTCTGTATGGGTCATTTTGACTTCAAGATGGCAGGGGCAGAAAAATATGATTGAGTGTAATAATTTTTTTTTTCAAAAGTGATTCAACTTGGAAGCATGTGACTAGATCCTTGTAAGAACTTTGCTCAGAGCTTCATGACTCTAGAACCACTGTAATCTAGAGGTTTTATTTGTGCAGGGCCCTTTCTTCCCTTTTCCCTCTTATCCTCCCATTGTGGGCTGTCCCATTCCACCAACTCCTGAAGAAGCATACTACTTCCCAGACTCCCTCGAAGACATAAAACAAGGAATTTCAGTAGTCTGAAGGCCCCACCACTTTCCATTAAGAATCCCAAGGTGAAGAAATGCCAGAAGTTGTGCCTCCATCTTCCTTTCCATGTCCTTTATAAGTAACTTCCCAGATAGATGAAGGCCTGGAGCTGGGAGCTGGATCCCCTTCCTGAAAGTCTCTCAGTCTGACAGCTGTTGTTACTTGTCACTCATCCACCCCATGCAGAAGGCTGAGGTGGGGGGAATGAAGGAAACTATCTTTGCTGGGAAACTAAACAGGGACATGATATAAAAGTCCCAGCAAGGAGACCCTCTGAGACTGAAACGAAGTCAAGAAAAAGAGGTCTAAAGAAATCTCAATTTATACCAAAATGAAAAGTAAAAGAAGACAACAGCTGGGAGTGAGCCTTCATGTTTAAGACTGAGAACCTCTAGCATGTGCCCCTAATGGTCCTATTTTCTTTCAGTAAAGGGTCTTTGAGGAATAGGCATAGCCAGGTCCCTTGTCAAACATGCCCACAGCACTGCAGAAGTCCTGTGCTGGTCATTTCACAGACCAGGTGACCAAGGTGAGGAAACTTACCCAGAGCCACACAGCTGGAGAGAGATAGAGGACAAGGAGTGGCATCTCAGTCTCTGGTGCCAGATTTTGCCTGCCTTTCATGACATTCCTACCAGCCAGGTGTTGGATTCATTTCCCAGGGTTGCTGTATTAACAGAGCACCACACACGGGGTGACCTAGAACAACAGAAATCCATTCCCTTCAGTTCTGGAGGCCAGAAGACAGAAATGAAGGTGTCAACTGGGTCATGTTCCCTGTGAGGCTCTGGGTAGAATCCTTTCTTGCCTCTTCCTGGCTTCTGGTGGTGGCTGGGAATCTCTGGCATGCCTTGACCTCCAGCGGCATCACTTTACTTTCTGCCTCTGTCATTACATGGTGTCCTCTTCTGGGTCTTCACATCATCTTACCAGGACACCAGTTGTATTGGATTAGGGGCCACCCTACTCTAGTATGACTTCATCTTAACTGATGATATCTACAATGGCCCTATTTCCAAATAAGGTCACAGTCCGAGTTAGGATCTCAACATATTTTGGGCGGGACACAATTCAATCTCTAACAGGTCTCTTTCCTTCGCAGAGGACAGAAACCCAACCCAGATCCACCTAACTGAAAATAAAATTGGTTGGCTCAAGTCTAAGGTTGAAATCAGGTCAGAAATACATGGGTATAAATGTTCAAGTGGTATTATGTGGGCTCTGCCTTCCTTTCCTCCTCCCTCTCTTCCTTTCTAGTCTGTTTCTCTCTGTGTCTCCCCTTTCTTTTAGGGAGTTTATCTTGATGTGGTGGCTCCAAGCAACCCCATATTTCCATTCTATTACTGTTATTTAATTACTTTTTTCTCTTTCCCAGTAGGTACAGCAGGATCCTATGACAAAACCTCATTACATGGCTTGGGCATGGTTCCACCTGGAGAAAATCACTGATATGCCTAGGGAGGAATGGGTTGGTTCCCCAAGGACAATTATTATCAGACATAATACATGACCTCATTAGATACCTTTAGAGCATTATTTGTCTTATGAGTTCATGCACAACATTGCTGGGAATCCAGTGGAGCCAGCCTTCTTGGAACTATTCACTTGAATAGAGCCCTAGAGGATTTTTGTATGTGAGCAATCTACCAGGCACCATGGCTGGGTCTGTTTACCAAGATCGAGGCAAAGCTTTTTTATTAGTCACCTTTTCCTTATTTCTATGGCAACTGTGAAAATAGGAGGCTTGTTTCTATGTGGGCCGTGCTGTTTTTATCTTGTACCACTTTAGAGCTATTCAGCTGGGGTTGAATTTGGGCCTCAACTAAATTCATGGGTTGAGGAGGAAACCCAGGACCAGCAAAATCACAGTAAGGGAGAAAGCCCAGTTCACTTCAGTTTCAGTTTTATTACTAGCGTCCTCTAGTACCCATGCTCCCACAATCTATATCCATCCCCTCCCTAGACAGATCTGGATGTAGACATGAACCTCTCTCGACCATGAAAACTAATGCCATCATTCCAACACATCAGTAGAAATTGAAAAGGAACAATTATTTCCCACTCGTATTGTTTCCCTGCAGAGGAACATTCCCAGCACCCTCTTGGCCCCTCTCCTTACCTTTTACTCTCTCCTCCAGGTGGGAGGTTAGGGAGATGACGCTGGTTCAGACCTGTCTCATCTCTCTCCTTCACATCTGTCTGCCTTCAGGAAGAGAGTATCTTGGTCTCCTTGCTTAGCCACCTTAACAGAGCTCTGCCTAAAGTTTGGGTGAGTCCATTCAACTCAAAAGACTTTTAACAAACCCTCTGTCACACCTGAGCCACGTCCTCTAGTGTAGCTTTTTCAGTAATAAAGCAGCACTTTGACCTCCATTTCTCGGATTCCTGTTTCCCTCTCAGGAAGTGCAGAAGCAGATGGAGCTACCTACCAAAAGCGACACAATCTGATCGAGGTTTTCAAAGGGCCCCTTGTCTGCCTTGTTGGGAACAGGCTACCGGGGGCAAGGGTAGAATCAGGGAAGCTTGAGGGGTGGCTTTTGTCAACCTCCAAGTGAGAGAGGGTGGTGGCTGGTCCAGGTTGGTGAGAAGTGAGGAAATTGTGAGTAGATGCTGACGGTAGAGTGGACAGGAGTAACTGAAAGATTGGGGGCAGGATGTGAGAACGAGGGAAGCCAGGTCCCTGTAACTTGTACAACTGAAGGATGGACTCACCATCAGCTCAGACAGGGGTGGTCGCAGGTGGAGCCAGTTTGTGGGGGCAAGGGAAGGAGTTCAGATATGGACTTGTCAAGTTTGAGATGCCTGTCAGACATTGTGGCGGGCAGAATAATGCCCCTAAAGATGTCCACATCCTAAACCCCGGAACCTGTGAATATCTTACATGGCTAAGTGGAATTAAGGTTACAGATGGAAATAAATTTACCAAGCAGCTGACTTTAAAGTTGGAAGATTGACCTGGATTATCCAGGTGGACCCTATGTCATCACAAGTGTCCTTAAAAGCGGAAGAAGGAGGAAGAAGAGTCAGTGTCAGAGTGATGCCATGTGAGGACTCAACTAGCCCTTGATGATGGAAGAAGGGCCGCAAGCTGAGCAGAGCAGGAGGCCCCTAGAAGCTGGAAAAGGCAAGGTCAAGGATTCTCCTCTAGAGTCTCCAGAGGGCTGTAGCTCTGCCAACACCGTCATTTTAGCCCAGTGAAATCCCTTCTGGACTTCTGGCCTCCAGAACGGGAAGAGAATACATTTGTATTGTTTTAAGCTACCGAGTTTGGGGCAATTTGTTATAGCATCAATTGGAAACTAATACAGACATCTCAGTGGCTGCCTGAGACGCTGGTGGATAAATACATAAATAATACAAAATAATCAGGCAATGAGAAATAGAGGGAGAGATGAAAGATGGAGAGGAAGAGACAGAGAGAGCTAGACAACTGGAGGTAGGGCATGGGCTCCTGCAGCCCATCCTTCGAGAGCTAACCTGCTTTTACTCCCCAGCTATGTGAGTAATAAATCCTTTTTCTGCTTAATCTAGTTTGGGTCAGTCTTCCTTAACTAGCCACCAAATTAGTCCTGAATCACAGATGACTGTGGTGAGGTTAGAATGGGACACCATCTATGAAGTGCTTGGCTGATGCTCAGAGGTTTCTGGTTGCTGTAGGTCATTAGAAGTCCATCTTGTCCAGTGCAAACTACTGCTTCCCCTTTCCTGTCCCCATTCAACTCACAGTGCGATGTGAAAGAGTAGCTGGTGGGGACATGGACGGGGGGTCGTTGTTAGTTTCTGAATTGAGGTGGTGGCAGGAGACATAAGCGTCTTAGACCTATTTCTATTACCCAGGAGGGAAGAGCAGGAGAGGCACGGGGACCCCCTCTCTAATGCCGGACAACTGCTGCACGGCGTTCTGTTTCAACGTAGCGGTTACGGCAACAACAGCCAATCGATGAATAACAGCGACGTCTCTGGGCTTCCCTGGTGGCGCAGTAGTTGAGAATCCGCCTGCCAATGCAGGGGACACAGGTTCGAGCCCTGGTCCGGGAAGATCCCATATGCGGCGGGGCAACTAAGCCCATGAGCCACAACTACTGAGCCCACGTGCCACAACTACTGAAGCCGGTGCATCTAGAGCCCGTGCTCTGCAACAAGAGAAGCCACTGCAATGAGAAGCCTACGCACCGCAATGAAGACCCAATGCAGCCAAAAAAACTTAAAAAAAAAAAAAAAAGAAAAAACAGCGACGCCTCTGCTGACACCAGCGCCTTCTCCCTACCTGTGGACCACTGGCTCTCATGACAAAGTCTATGACAGTCTCCCTCAGGACCAGCTCCTCCTCTGCCTCACCTGGCTGCCTCCTCCTCAACCTTGAAGGCACCCCGACCATCCAAGGTACCATAGCCACCTACCCCACCTTGCTGATCCCCCTGCAAGGCCCTTATCACCAGCCAATGTCATTGCCGTGCATACATACTGGCTCCCCACTCATCTCCCTGGACCTCTGTCCTCTTCCCACTGTACCCCCAGCACTTAACTCAGGGCTCAGCACGATGCTGTCTCTCTGCATAAAATTTTGTATTATCACAGTATCGGTTCACTTTTTTTTTTTTTTTTTAAGCACTGCAGCCAAACAAGACTCCTCTCTAAACTAGGTTCATTGCACAGCTGCCTGTCTTGGATGGATGCCCTAGGAAACTTTCTGAAATACTATAGAGGGGCAAAGACCGATGGCATCCGGAGCTCAGGATGTAGGCAGCAGAGAAAGGCCCGGATGAGGAGAGGAGGCGGCAGGCGGAGATAAAGAGAGGTGCTGGGGAAGGGGGAGGGCTCCACGCCTAAGTCTCTTTTCCGGATGGCCCCTGCCTCAACAGGGGGCCAAGGACAGTCTCTGCCATCACCAAGGGCAACGGCCTCCCAGACTCTGCTCCAACTCAGACCCAGAAAGAATTCTGCCTGTGAACACAGAACATTAGCCCAAAATAGCATCTGCGCCCCTTACCTTGCCCCAGTGGAAGGCGCCAAGGCTCCATTTCATTATTTTAGCGTCACTGTTTGCAGTCTGCTCTGACTTCTACTCCCTTTCTCTGTCCCTCACCCCCCGGCTCGCTCTCAGTGGGAAAACTGTGAACTCAATTCTTAATTAAGTTCCCCTGGTGCCAAAAATAACTAAAGACACACACACGCGTGCGCGCACACACACACAGAGGCTCCCCTGGTCTTTTTCTCTGTGCGTCTAATGAGGCTGGATTTGAAGGAGAGGGAGTTGGTGCAGAGAGTGTCAGTTCTGTGCCTCATTCTGCCCACTTTCCATCCCTTATCTTAACCCAGCCACATTCCAGGGCCATGGAATGGTAAAGTTTTTGGTAGTGATGAATTACTCAGGTTCATACCAACCTTTGCTACTTTCCTGCTGTGTGTCCCTGGGCAAGTCACCTCACCTCTTTGAGCCTTAGTTTCCTCATCCATAGCAAGGAAGGGTATGTCCACATGGCATTAAGTAGACACCCAATTAAATGGTAAAGGTCCAGGGAGGTGGTCCTCTTGACTCCTACTTTACAACGGGGGAAATGGCCCCAGCCGCATGGTGTGTGTGTTAAGGATTCCAGCCAGGATTGCAGGTCCCCAGTCAGGTGAAAATCTGATCACGTCACTCAGCTGTTTAAACTTCTTCAGTGTTTCCTGTTGTTTTAGGGCCAGAGACCAAAGCCATTTCTCATCCTATCAACCCTGTGTGACTTGACTCCTCCCCACTGACCCTCTTCCCTGAAGCCGCATCTCCCACTTCCCTCTTTTATCAATTTCTCTGCTCCAGCTCCATTGCTTTTCTTTTCCTTGAACAGGCCATGTTCCCTCAGGGCCTTTGCACATGCCTCCCTCTGCCTGGATGCTATTCCGGCACAGCCCCTTCTTCCACTCTTCACCCAACACCTCCTCACTTCTCAGCTCTAGGCTCAAACTTCCCTTTCAAGGAGAAGCCGGCCTTACAGAGCCCCAGAGGTACTTCTCGTGTCTCCTAGCTCTTGACATAATAATGAAATACTCTGTGGGCTAATGATGACTCTGTCACTCACATCAGCCTGTGAGCGCTGCAGGAGCAGAGGTCTCCCCTACCTTGTCCACCATTTGATGTCCGGGCCTAGAATGTATTTGGGGGTGGTGGTGGGAGGGGCTCTATATAGAGTTGTCACTATATAGAGATGGATGATGGACTGGAATAATGAAAGTGTCTTCAGGCCCTGGAAGGAAATCGGCATGGCCTTGAAGACCCCATCCCTCAGCCGGGGCCTCTGACACCAAAGGGTCAGCTGCCCCGCCCCCCCTCATTAGATGGCTCAGGGCCACTGTCACGTGCCCCAGCACCCTGCAGATGCGCTTACCTGGCAAGTCCTAGGAATAACTAATGAATAAGCAATAGGTGCTCTGGAAAAATATAGCTTATCATGCAAACGCAGCACCTCCGCAGTGGAGCCTGGGGCGGTTTCTGCTCCTTTTACCCCACCCTGCAGTGCCTCTCTGCACTCCCACCCCTCCTGCACAGGGCCCCGGACTCCGGCAGGGCCTCTGATCTCAGCACGGGGGATAAAGCATTTTCCTTTTGTCCTTCCTCTGACAAGCCAGCCCCAGAGGATCCTGCTTGCCTAGGGAGGCGCTTCCAGCAGGGCTGTGGCTCCTGCAGTGCAGACGCCCAAGGGAAATGGAATTTGGGCAGCAGAATCCACAGAGCAGGTGGAGGGACCTATGTGCCGGGGCTCCGGTTTTCTGGGCTTTCCAGTTTTTGTGGCTTTTTGGAGCAGGGATAAAAGGGTCCCTCTGCATTTTTCCCTATCAAAATAAATAAATAATGAATGAATGAATACATAAATAAATAACATCAGAGAAATTTTGGAAAATAGATGGGGAAAAAAATCTCCCACAAATCTAGAGGCCCGAGGGTGCAATTCTGCATCTTTTGTAGGCTTTGTCCGCAGGCAGTTCTTGTTGCATAGCTTGCGCAGAAGCGGTTTTGCTCTCACATCGTTTCTTCGTTTGAGGTCACGTGTAAGCATTTCCCAGGTGGCTCCACGGTGCTTCTAATTATCAGTGTCAATGGCAGCAGAATGCAATTTCCCGCTTGGTGGCAGTGCCCTGGCTCTCCTTCCAGCCTCACCTCCCACCCACCCCCAGCTTCTCTGTACTGTGGGCTGAGCCCACAATGCCCATCACCCAGCTGATGACCACATCCGCCGAACAGGTCTCCCCACTTTCCCTCCACCCCTCCTACTTCCTCTAATCTCATGTCCAAGGAAACCAGAGTTACCATAGAAAAACCTCCATCAGAGTACTGTCACTCCCCTGTAAAACCTTCCAGCAGCTTCTACTGTATACAGAATAAAATTCAAGCTCCTCCCCATGCCCCCCACACGCCAAGTCCTGGCATGCTGTGCCTGTTATGGCCAGAGTCAGGGGGACCCGGGTAACTTTGGGCAAGCCGCCGGACCTTTCTGAGCCTCCCTGCCCTGATGTCTAAACTGGAGGACAATAAATGTGTCTTTCTTATGGGCGGGGCGGCAATGAAGATAAGCAGAGTGTATTCCTTTGCTAAGGACACCATAGCAAATTACCACACACTGGGTGGCTTCACACAACAGAAATGTATTCTCAGCCAGGTCGGGAGGCCAGATGTTCTACAGGTGTGCTTCTCTCCTGGCTTCTGGCGACTGCCAGGTAAGTGCAGCTGGCAATCCTTGGCATTCCTTACAGACACATCATTCCAATTTCTACCCCAGTCTTCCTATCATCTTCTTCTCTGTGTCTCTCTGCGTCCTTGCCTCTTCTTAGAAGGACACCCATCACGGAGTTGAACCAGAATGACTTCATCTTGAGGACTTTAACTAATTACATCTGCAAGGTTCCTATTTCCAAATAAGACCACACTCTGAGGTTCTGAGGGGACATGAGTTTTTGGAGGACGGTACTGAACTCACTATACCATGATAACACCAGGGAAGTTATTAGCACCAACAAATCTATCACTACTGGTGATGGGAGATGCTCAACAAACACTGAGTGAGTTAACAGATTGACTTATACACCAGGCACTGCTGGCATGGTTAACCCTCATTCCCTGTGCTGACATCAGAGCCCCTGACAGAGCCCAGGACCCTGTGCAAGTGGGGATCAGGGTGGGAGATGAAATGTAGGGTGGTGAGGTAGGAAGCAAATATTCCTAGGGGTCCACAAAAATATTTCAATTTATTTTAAAATAATAAGAAAAAATGAATATTATTCAGCCTGAATTATACTTATCTTTATACCAGTTGCATAAAGTTTCAAGCTTATTTTATGAGGAAGGAGCCCACGAAAGCAAGAAAGTTGGGGGGGTCCATGAAAGTCCCAGTGGGGTCCTAACTCCTGTGGGTGGCGACCTGTGAGGTGCTTTGCTGTGTTGTCTCATGACATCCTAACAGCCTGGTAGGAATCATTATCCCTATTTTAGGGGGTGAAGAAACTAGAGTTATGGGAAGTTGATCTGTTCTAAACCCAAGCTGGGAGTGGCTTTGGAGACCTCTAATCTGGCCCCGAGGAAGTGGCCCAGCTAGGGCAGGGCACCGAGGGCTGCACTGAACTAGGACAGAACTAAGTCTCCAGCCTGGGTTCTCCTCACTCCAGACCTTGTGCCCATTGCACTCACGCTTGTTTTGCCTGGAAGGTCCCTGTCTCCATAACCCAAAAAGACACATGGGATGCTTCCTCTGTAAATCCACTACCTGATCTACAGGCAGGCAGTGTCCTTGCTGAGCCCCAAGAACCTCCCTGTGGGAAAAGCACCCCTCATGAGGCCAGCGGTGGGAGCCCGGGGGAGGCTGGTCGAGGGCCCAGATCATGGGAGGAGCTGGATCTTCCTGCGGGCCCCAGCGGGTCTACCTCCACTCATGGACTGGACCTCACCCTGTCCCCAGCCTGGGGACACAGGGATGGATGCAATGCAACCCTTGCCTCTGGGAGCACCCAGTCACATGCGGGAGGCGCCGAGGGCTTCCCCAGGCACTGATGGTCTGGCTGAGTCCTCAGTGACGGGCAGGTGGAGAGAGTACATGCGGTGCAGGGCGGGGTAGGTGGGAGCACACGTATGGAAGGCAGGTAAGCAGCACAGGATGTTCCAGGTAGGGACCAGCAGCTGTAGACTCTGAGCAAGAAAACTGGGCCAGTGAGCTGAGGCAGAGAGGACACGAAAAAGGCCAGAAAGGTTGATGGGACCAGATCACAGCAAGGCTTAGAGACATTTAGAGGAGCTTGAATTTTATTCTGTGTACAGTAGAAGCTGCTGGAAGGTTTCAAACAGGGGAGTGACTGTACTCTGATGGAGGTTTTTCTATGGTAACTCTGGCTTCTGTGGACATGAGATTAGAGGAGGTAGGAGGGGTGGAGGGAAAGTGGGGAGACCTGTTCGCCAGATGTTGTCATCAGCTGGGTGATGGGCATTGTGGGCTCAGCCCACAGTACAGGCAAAGGAGATGCCAAGAAGGATTTGGGACGTTTGATAGAAGAGAAAGAGTAAGCAATTCTTCTGGGGAGACTGAGCTTAGAGGGTGCATCAGGGAAAACACCGCCAAACAATGATGGTGAGTAGGGTTTTGAAGACTGGATAGGAGTTTGCTCATCAAGCGAAGCCTATGGGTTTCATCCCAACAGTGAGACCAGCATGCACAACATCACAGAAGGGAAACCCTCAGTGGCTGGGCACTGCTGGAATACAAAGAACGGAGGGATGCATGGCAAGATGGGAGAGTGCCCACAAGTCAGGGCCTGGAAGAGCCTTGAATGCCGTGTCGAGTTCAGACTTGGTCCTAGAGAAATAGGGAGCTGCAGAAGCCACATGCTTAGTTTACAGCCTGAGTTCCAGTGAAAGGACTGGAAACCATTTGCCAGGCAGAAGGCATGAATGAATTACTCAAATGCATGGTAAAATCCGTTTTAAAAAATCAAGAGCTGATAATGACACTTGAAGGCACGTTCCCAGCTTCTCCTGACTTCTCTCTTCACCATCTGCAAATCCCAGTGGCAGAGGAACCAAAACTGGGAGAAACCTCCTCGGGGAGAAGCAGCAAGAATGCGAGATCACGCTGCCCTTTAACCTCAGCCCAACCTGAAGGGGGCGCCCCAATCACCGTGAGAGCTGGCAGGAGGATTTGCCATCATCACACTGACAGGTTTTTAAATTTTTAACAGAGACACTTTTTTTCTCAACATGGGTAAGAAAAAAATTAATTAGCTCATCAAGGCCATTGTTTTACATGTAATGTTCCTAAGTGGGAGCTAGATTTATATAAAAAAGGGTCAATTTAAAGAAAAAATTATGCAAAGGATAGTAGAAGAGATACTGACTGCAAAGGACCTGAACATCATTGAACACCGAGTTCACTCATTTTGGGGGTGGGGAGTGCAGGGGATGTGTGGCTGCAAGCTGCACCTCAGTCTGGCGTGTGGGACACGGCAATCTGAGGTTTGCAAGCACAGCTTTATAAAGGGATGGGATGGGACACTGACATAGTAAGGCTGTGACTGGGATGCAGTGTACGTGAACTTGCTCTTTGTAGAACCTTGCTGCTTGCATTCCTTCACCAGGCTCTGTGCTCACAACACTTCACATGCCCCAGGGTGTGAACTCAGAGACAGCAGACTCTTTCCTGCGGGGATCTTTTCTCTGGAGCTCGGGCTCTGAGTTCCATCACTGGTTGACACAGAGGCCCTCCACAAGGAACATTTGATAACTAGGTTCTTCCATGCTAGGCCCTGCTCTGGGCCCTTTACACGCACGTCATCATCTATTCCTCCCCCAACCTGTGAGGTTGGTATTCATATCTCTTTTTTACCGATGAGGAAACTGAGGCTCAGAGAGATGGGGTGAGCTGCCCAGGTGACCTGGCTGTGGCAGAGCCAGGATTCCAGCTCTGGCTAATGCCAAAGCCTGGAGTTTGCATGATCAAGCCGGAGGCAGCGATACTGCAGCCTGGAGGCGATGTTGGGCTGCAGATGTGTTTGGTTTGGCTTGCTCCCTGTTTAATTCTTTTCTAATTGGTTGGCAACATCGAAGGATTGAGAGATTTCACAGGAACATCCATTGTCCTGATTCTCTAAGCAGAGTGAGATGATCTGCCTAAGCTGGGCCCACTTGTGCACCTGGCAACGTGGGGAGGGCTGCCCCTGTGGCCAAGGTCTCTGCTCCGGGCTTTTCTCCAGACCCCACCAGTCCCTATCACCCCTCTCACCTGCCTACTTCACTCATTTCCAGGACCCTTAGAGGCAGGAATCAAGTTCTGAACATCCACTCTGCCTTGTCCACCGTGGGCACGGGGAGAGCCCAGGTCTCCCGGAAAGACCTGCTCTATCTCCACTTAGCCTTGACCTCCACTCACTGCAGCCTGTGCCTGAAGCTTCTGCATGTCCACAGCCTCAACGGGGAAACAGAGGCCCAGAGGGGGGAAGGCGTGCATTAGTTTCCTATTGCTGCTGTAACAACTTATCATGGATTTACTACCTTAAACCAACTCGTATAGCTTCTCCTGCAGCTCTGGAGGTCAGAAGTCCAAAATTCATCTCACTGGCTAAAATCAAGGTATCAGTAAGGCTGTGTTCCTTCTTGAGGTCCTAGGAGAGTGTCTTAGTTTGTTCAAGCTGCCATAACAAAGTACCACAGGCTGGGTGGCTTATGAAAACAGAAATTTATGTCTCATAGTTCTGGAGGCTGGAGGTCCAAGGTCAGGGGACCAGCCTGGTAGGGTGAGACCCTTTTCCAGGTCACTCATTTCTCGTTGTGTCCTCACACAGTGGGAGGGGCAAGGGAATACTGTGGGGCTTCTTTTATAAGAGCACTAATCCCATTCATAAGGGTGGAATGACCTAGTCACTTCCCTAAGGACCTGCCTCCTAATACCATCCCACTGGGAGTTAAGATGTCAACATAGGAATTTTGGAGTCACACATTCAGACCATAGCAGAGAGAATTTGTTTTCTTGCTTTTTCCAGTCTCTAGAGGCTGCCTGTATTCCTTGGCTTGTGGCTTCTTTCTCTACCTTCAAAGCCAGCAGTACCATGTCTTCAAATCTCTCTCCTGCTTCCCTTTTATAAAGACCCTGTGATTACACTGGGCCACCAGGATCATCTCCCCATCTCAAGATCCTTGACTCAATCACATCTGCAAACTCCCTTTTACCATGTAAAGTGCATATTCATAGCTTCTGGGGATTAAGATGTGGACATCTTTGGGACCATTATTCAGGCTCCCACACGGGACTGGCTGAAGGTATAGTGTGAGTGCAAGGAACAGAGTGTGAAACTCAGGTCTGCATTTTTCTCAGCGCCCTTTTCCAACACCATGCAGCCTCCTTCACAAGAAAATGTTTAAATCCTGTTGTTTGGGGACTTCCCTGGTGGTCCAGTGGAAAAGAATCCGCCTTCCAATGCAGAGGACGCGGGTTCTATCCCTGGTCAGGGAACTAAGACGCCACATGCCGTGGGACAACTAAGCCCACGAACCACGACCACTGGGCTCGCCCGCCTCAACGAGAGAAGAGAAAACCCACATGCCACAACTAGAGAGAAACCCGTGTGTGGCAACGGAGAGCCTGCAAACCTCAACTAAGACCAGACTCAGCCAAAAATAAATAAATTAATTAATTAATTTAAAAATATATATATATATATCCTGATGTTTCATATGGAATGGGGAGAAAGGGGCAGGAGCAAGGATTTGGGGAAAAGCTGAGTGAGGGAGCCCCCAGATTGCAGGGATCCTGGGGCTGTGTGTCTTCAATGGCAGAGCCCAGTGGTGATCCGTAATAGAAACAAAAATGGGAACAGGGCAGTATTCTTGTCCTCGGCCAGGCCCCTGCGTTCACCAGCTCTACCCATCTCCACGTGGCCTCCAGTCTCCAGCCTCTCCCCTCCCACCAACACTCCTTTCCTGAAATGCAAATCTGAGCACTTCCCTCCACGCCTGCCATGGCCCCTAGGAAAAAAATCCACATTCAGTGCCCGGCATTCAAAGGCCCGTGACTTGGTCTGTCCGCCGTCTCCACCCTTCTGATCTGGAGAAAGGGCTATACTGGGGGCCAGGAACCCAGTGCCCCTCTTGTCCTGATTCCATCAGTCACATTCACATTTGGTATATTATTCCTCAGCTACTCAGCACAAAATGCTGTGAGTGGTTGGCCCCATTTTATAAATGAGGAAAAGTGCCCAGAGAGGTTGAGTGGTTTCCCCAAGGTCACACAGCTAGGAAGAGGGAGACCTGAGGTTTGAACCCAGCTCTTTCAACTCCCTGAGGGCCGGCTTTTGAGGCTTTGAGCCCAAGGCATGGCACGTACTGCGGGTCTGACAGAAGTGTTCAGGAGAGAAGGCCGCTGTGGTGTTTTGTGAGCATCGTCCAGCTGTGATTCTAACAGCCACCAGTCGGGAAGCATCGTAAATTGAAAGCACTGAGGTGGACAGCCCCAGACAGGGATCCTTCATTCTGGAGGAGTAATTCTTGGCATATGACTGGAACTTAAGATAAAAGCCTGCCAGAATTAGGCTCCACGGGGCGCCCTGCCCTGCCCTACTCCGGGGATGCAGTTCACAGCCCTGGCAGCTGCTGTGGAGATGGAGAGAGCTGGCTGGCAATCCTCTCTCTGCCACCACCACTGCGAAGCCGAGGCAAGCCACCCCCTCTCTGGGCTGACCCCCTCCTCTCCACAGTGTCTTCTCATTCATATTGTAGATGGGGGCGAGACAGAAAGGGTAACCCAGGTTCACCCCACCAGGACAGCACCCTAGGGCTCCAAACCCACCAGTCAGTGCAGTCATTTCATTAGCAAAGCATCAGCAATTGCAAGTTCCCTGCAAAACTCCCATCTCCCCCGGGCCCCCTGCACTGGGTACAGCTAGCAAGGTCACAGCTGCCTGACCCCACTGTTTACTTTATTTGCCAGTGGCTAGTATTATTATTTTCATCACTTCATTAGCAGGAGGAGGTGGGCCTGTGGCTAGGGCGGTCCTCATGATACCTGGACACTGCAGCCTCAACCTGGCCCTCTGCCTCACTTGGTCAAACCCCAGCTGTGCTCTCAGCTTACCCCACCTACAGTAACATAATAGCAACACAGACACTCGAAAGCCCCCTTGTTCCATCACCTTTGTTTTCACGTGGTTCGCTGAGATGCATTTTAGTAAGTTGACTGTTTTTAATGCCTTCTATTTCTATTTCTGTTATTAAAACATGCAAAGTGGAAAAGAACCTGAAAAAATAAATATATGTATGTGTATGTATGTATAACCAAATCACTTTGCTGTACACCTGAAACATTGTAAACCACCTATACTTCAATAAAAAGTAAATAAAAAATAAAATAAAGAAAATAAATAACCATTGATCAATTAAAAAAACATGCAAGGTATTTTCAATACACAGACATGTAATTTCATGTTTATAAACCCTTTAACCAAATACACTTTAATAGAAGTCTTGATTCACGTAGATCAGAAATGTGCCTTCATTTTCCATCCCAGCTGGTATTCTGATCCTGGGTGTCCTCATCCATGGCACGGGGATGACGGGGACAGTAGGGCTGATGTCACATACTCTCTAAGGTCGTTTTTACATTTCATTCATCCATTTAACACGTTTGATTGAATACCTACTATGTGTCAGGCAGAGTGCTCTGTGTGGGGAACAGCATGCTGAACAAAATTCACACAGTCCCAGCCCAGTGGAGCTCAGAGCTGAAAACTGGGGCCAGGCAGAAACAGTCCCATGAGAAAGTAGACGTGTGTTGGACCCTCCAAAGAATCAGGAAGGGGAGCCATAAGAGAGAGCAGGGGGATACTTGAGAATTGAAGTCCAAGGCAGGAGGAATGGGGGTGGGCAGGTTCCAGGAGGAACAACTCTGGGAGGGCTCCCAGGTGGAGGTGGGGCTTGCAGGTCCTTCCCCTGCTTAGGATCCCTGTTTCCTCATCTGTGCAATGGGGGAGGCATTTCTACTCTGCAAAGCTGATTGAGGGGGAAATGAGGAGATGCACACGAAGAACGTTATCCAGCAGAAGATAAATGTTCAGTGGAGATCACATCAGAGGGTTTTTTGTGTCTGTGTGTGGGGAGAGATAGTGTGGGCGTGGGCTCCGATTTGGAGCAGCATTGGAGACAGCCTGCCTGGGTTGGGAAGCTGGCTCTGTTGATTGCCAAGTAATCTTCCCCAGTGTGGGGCTCTCTTTGGGTTTGTAAAAGGCTCCCAGCTCAGGCACCCACACACCACGAGAAATGCCAGCTTCAGGAGGATGGGGACACCTGCGGGAGCAGGGGAGGGGGGAGGCTCCAGGCACTGAGGCACCCCAGGAACCCACACAGGGGTTGCCCAGCAGGCACCAAGCTGGGCCTGGGGGAACCGGAGTGGCTCAGAAGTGGTCCTGGCCCAAGGTCTCCGTCCATCAACAGACCCGCCCCGTGTGATCAGCACAGGGTGGGACACAGACCCTGGCTGCTCTTGCAGCTCGGAAGGCCCCAGAAGCCTCCACATTTCTACCAGGACAGGCCGAAATGGGGTTGCTGGAATCCACATTTGCACAGCACTGCGCACAGGAAAGTGCCTTCCCGGAGTGGGGCTGATGGAGGGAGGGCTGGGCTGCGGAGCATCAATCCGTGCGCCCAGAAGATGAAGGAAGTCTCCCTGAAACGGAAAACGACTGCAAAGATCTTTGAGCCAGGCCCTGACAGATAAAAAGGAATCCAATTCGCCTAGAAAAGAGGAGGGAGGGCAGGGCGATGCGGAGGACGGTGTGCGGGGTTGCAGCGCGGGGCCTGCGGGGTTGGCTAGGTCCTCCCCGAGGGGTGCAGGAAGGGGCCTCACCCGGACAAAGGCGGCCCGGGAGGCGTCCGCGGGCTCGCGCTGCCCCCTGGCGGTGAGCTGCTCCCCGCGCAGCCAGCGAGCCTGCTGCCTTTGTTTGTCGGCGCCTGCTCCAGATTCCTGGAGATTCTGGAAGCCCCGGCTCCAGGCCAGGATGCCAGGGCCGTGCGATTCCAGGCACTGCAGCTCGTGGACTGCAAGCCCTCTCAGAGCCTCAGTTTCCCCCTGTGTAAAATGGGGACGAGGAGGACCCTGACTCATGAGATTGGGTGGGGGGGATTGATGGCGCTTCTGCACAAGTGGCACGAGATACTGATTGAGGCCTTCTTGCCCCTCACCTCTCCTTCCCCGCAACACACAGAAACACACACACACACACACACACACACACACACACACACACACACACTAGCTTATGCGTCAGCTAATGGGGTATTGGTCTCACCCTGACCCAGGTTACAGCTCCTTTACAAGTTTTATTAAGAAATCTACTCATATGGGGCTTCCCTGGTGGTGCAGTGGTTCGTGCCCCGGTCCGGGAAGATCCCACATGCCGCGGAGCGGCTGGGCCCCTGAGCCATGGCCGCTGAGCCTGTGCGTCCGGAGCCTGTGCTCCGCAACGGGAGAGGCCACAACAGTGAGAGGCCCGCGTACCGCAAAAAAAAAAAAAAGAAATCTACTCATATGGAGCAGACTTGTGGTTGCCAAGGGAGAGGGGGCGTGGGGAGAGGATGGAGTGGTAGTTTGGGATTAGCAGATGCAAACTATTATATATAGAATGGATAAACAACAAGGTCCTACTGTACAGCACAGGGAACTGTATTCAATATGCTGTGATAAACCATAACGGAAAAAAATATGAAAAAGAATGTATATATAATGGAATAACTTTGCTATACAGCAGAAACTATAAATTGACTATATTTCCATTAAAAAAATTTTTTTAATTAAAAGAAATCTACACATATGCACCATTTTGTGAGCCTGCATAGCATTTTACAGGCAATTTGGTAGTGGGAGGCATGCACGGGGTTTCCTCAAACAGGGCCTCGAAGTATCCTTTCCTCTCCTGTCCCCACCCTCGTTCTTCTTGGCCTCCATCACACCTTGCCCCTCTTCTTGGAGAAGAGCTTTTGTTACTGGTGCGAAGTGCTCTCACCCTACGCCCCCAAACATGGTTCCTAAGCAAATTCCTTACTGTCCCTGAGAGGAAGTTCAGGAATTCCTGAGAGGTATTTCCTGCACTTTGGTCTGTGGGAAGTGAGTGGAGGTGGATCCACGCCCCTTACGTTCTTTCTGGAGCAGATCTGCCATCGATACATCCTGGAGCCTTAGCTTCCTTAGAGAGAGAGAGAGAGAGAGAGAGAGAGCGAGAGAGAGAGACAGTTTGCTGAGGTTGCCATAACAAGTAGCACACACCAGGGGTGTTAAACAACAGAAATCTATTCTCTCACAGTTCTGGAGCAGGGAAGTTCAATATCAAGGTGCCAGCAGGTTTGATTTCTTCTGAAGCCTCTCTCCTTGCCTTACAGATGGCCACCTTCTCTCTGTGTCTTCACATGACCTTCCTTCTGTGGGTCCGTGTCCTAATCTCTTCTTATAAGGACACACATCATATTAGATTAGGGCCCACCTTAATGGCCTTGTTTTAATTTAATCCCCTCTTTAAAGACCCTATTTCCAAGTACAGTCCCATTCTGAGGTACTGGGGGCTACGGCTTCAATCTATAAATTTGAGGGGTATACGACTCATACCATAACAGAGAGAAAGTAAGAAAGAGGAGGAGAAGGGAGGGAGGGAGGGAGGGAGGGAGGGAAGGAAGGAAGGAAGGAAGGAAGGAAGGAAGGAAGGAAGGAAGGAAGGAAGGAAGGAAGGGAAAAGAATGAAAGGAGACAGTTTGTCCATATTGCCTTTTGCTTCCTTGCGGTCACTGGAGTTTATGTGATGCAGTGACAGTGGCTCACAGATGAGGACAAAACACAACCTGCGGCTGTGACTGACAACATTTAAAAGTCAGGCGATTTCCCGTGAGAACCTGGATTTCGTTTCCTCTTGAATGATGTGCCCTGCCCCGCATTCTGAAGGAGTGAAGGGAGCCTATATCCGGCAGGGCTTTAGCTTTGTGGTTCGCCACGCTGACCACCTGCCCACCTCACCCATGTTACCTGCTCAAGTTCTGCAAGGGGCTGGGCTGGAGGTCCTTGCCGTGGGGAAAGCAGCTCACAGCCCTGGTGGGTGTGGCTGGAGAGGCTAGGCCTTCAGGGGCCTCAGGAAGGCAGATGGGCACAGTGGGGAAAGTTGCGATTAGACAGACCTGGGTCTGAATCCAAGTTCTGTTACCTGTAAGCTGCTTGAGACTTTGGACAAGTGGCTGCCTCTTTTGGAACCTCAGTTTCCCTCTCTGTGAAATGAGTATAGTAATGTCCTACTCCCCAAGGCTGTGTTAGGACTTGATTAAATGAAAAGAAGTAATTTCTGCCAAAGTGTCTGGTACATAGAAGGCCTTCAATAAACACACAGCTCAGAAGATTTCGAGTGTGGAGCTCACTTGGGTTCCTTTCTTCACCATCACCCCCAGTGCTACCTGGGGAATCGTATTTTCAGACAGCCTTTAAAATGAACATTTTCCATGAGTGGCAGTGGGTGAGCCCTGGGCTGGGAGTCGAGGATTTGAGATTCATCCAGCGCCAGCTTCGCAAGTTGTTTTATTCTCCTGCTCTCAAGAGCTCCGCTGAGGAATGGAAGGCGTCAGGGGCACCAGAGTTGGGGGCCAGCAGTAGGGAAAAGGAACTGTGTGTCCCCTAAGTGCTGGGTGCTCTGTGTACACCCAGCATCTACCAAGTTGCCCCCCAAAGGGCTCTGCCCTTGCCTAACCATCAGAGCAATCCATCTTTGTGGGGGGGGGGGATTGTGCCCATTATACATAGGTGGAAACTGAGGCACAGACAGGTGAATGGTCATGCCCAAGTCTTATAGATTGAAGAAGATTCAGAATTTGAGCCCAGGATTGTCCCTGCAGGGTCTTTAATTTCCCTTTGACCAGGCTGTCTTTGGAGGGGAAAGAGAAGTAGCCCAGGGTGCCATTTCTGGGTGGTCAATTGGATTCTTCTAGGTCGACATTTCTTTGACTCAACTCCAATTACCAGTATTTTTGGAATGAGTTCAGGAATAAGGATTCTACGTGTGTCCATGAGAAAAGTTGTGTGGGATTTTGGAGGAATTTGGGTGCAGAGAGGAAGCCAGTGTGTACGAGCCTTTGACACATCCTTTGATTCTGAACCAACCCCTTAGAGTGTACACCAGAGTTAACGGGGAAACTTTCACTCACTTATTCATTCAGCCCTCCTTCCATTTCCTCTTCATTGATTTGTTCAGGATCTATTTGTTGAGTGCCTACTTGTTGCCATGGCTGAGGGCTACCGACTGGGGGCTGAGCGGACAGCCAGGTCCCCGCCTTCGTGGAGCTTGCACACGTGACAGGGACGCAGTCAGTCACAAACATAAAGTGTTAAACCGCCGTGTGGCAGTGAGAAGGACAAAGAACAAGACGGAAGGGTAAAGGGATGGCGGGTCTCCAGGAGGTGGGGAGGATGGTATCCTTGTAACGTGGAAGGAAGGGGCAGCTCTGTCGCTGGAGAGTCAGCAGAAACCAGAAGTGGCTCTCAGGGAAAGTGCATGCTAGGCAGAGGGAAGAGAAGGTGCAAAGTGTTTGAGGAGGGGATGAGAGGCCAGTAGCTGAGGCAGGGGGAGGGGGAGATCGGAGTGGGGGATATCAGGGGCAAATGGTGAGGCCAGGGAAGGACTTTGGGTTTTATTCTAAGTGAGATGGCAGCCACTGGAAAGCTCCACGCAGGGGAAATGCAGGATCTGACGTTTATTTTAAAAGGACCACTCTGGTCCCCCGGAAGCTAGAAGCAGCTGAAATGACACCCGCTTGCACCAGGCTGTTGTCTGTAGTGCGGGGTGAGCAGGCTGGGGTTTGAGCAGCTGCATTTGCTGACTGACTGGATGGGGAGCAGCAGAGAGAGTCAAGGGTGAGGCAAGGTTTGGGCCGTAGCACCTGAAAGGATGGAGATGGTGGGGGAGGAGCACGTGGGAGGAGGGTCTGGTCCAGGCTATGTGCTGCCAGTCAGTGTGTCTCTGTCCCAGTCAGCCCTCAGGACAGCACCCGGTGGCGGGGAGGTCCTTGACACTCATTTATGGTGAGACACTGCAGGGGAGAGGCAATCCTCAACTTGGCGGGGGAACCTAGAGCTGAGGTGTGAGGATCTGCCGTGAGAACGTCAGCATTGGCCCTCCCACCAGTGGTCACTCGCCCAGGCTCCCTGCTCAGTGTTCTCCCCGCAGAGCCCTGTCAGGCCTTGCACTGTGGTGCAGGGGCTGCCGCTGCCCCCAGCTTGCGGATCAGACAGCCGAGCTCAGAAACTGGATGTGGCCACGTGACTGTGAACCTCTGAGCTGGGTGGCCTCTCTGGGTGGGCAGCATGGGATATCCAGGGCTGGGCACAGGCATTACAACCTCCTAAGTCTGGGTGAGGCTTGGACGAGCCCTCCCCTCCGTGCCCCTGCTAGAGCCGGGCGTGGTACAGTGCTTGTGCTGAGCTGCTCCAGGTTGCCAGGCACCCCCTCTGTTGCTCAGTAACAGGGAAAGACATTGCCCCACAGATGAAGACCTAACCCCTCCTGTGTGGGTGTGCGTGTGTGCACGTACGTGTGCGTGCATGTGTGTGCATACGTATCCGTGTATACGTATGAGCATTTGGTGGGGAGGACGGAGGAGGAGGGTGCTGACAGGTGCCTTGCCTACCCCCCTAAATGCCAGACCCTGCCATGTGGCAACGCTCGTGCCCAGAGGAGGAAACAGACTCGATCGCTTCTCCCTCCCCAGACTGGGAGCCCATTAGGGCAAAGCCCAGGGGGTTCACCCCACACTGTTTCGGGCCTTATGTGCATTTGGAGCACATGTGAGATGAATGAAGAGATGAAGGGACGGCTTCTTTGTTATGAAGCGCCCTCTGCTCATGTCCTTGGATCTTACAATGACTCTGTAATTGCAATGACTCATTTTACAAGGAAGGAGTTGCACTCTGAGAGGGGAATGCTGAGTGGCCCACCCCGGTGGAGGCAGGGATGGGGGTGGGAGAAGGAGAAGGTAGCTCAGGCCCCAGAGCAGCCTGCAGAACCTCTTCTCTCTCCATCACCTCTGCTGTGCTGAGTCGGGGAGGAGAGACTTGGGGCATCATCCAGACCAGATCAAGTCCCTGCTAATCCCCACTCACTGTGCAGCCTTGGTCAGTCACTTCCCTTCTACGTCACTCAGTGTTTTACCCTGTAAAGTGGAAGGTAATAGTACATACCTCAGAGGATGGGCTGGAGAAAGGGACGAGGCCGTCAGTGCTCCATGTAAACTGTGATAATGATAGTGGCTGATGTCACTGAGGGCTCGCCGTGCGCCGGGCATCATAGTAAACTCTTTATGTATCGCATCATTTAATCATCACAAACCCTCTGAAGTCAATGCTATCATCCTCTGTGGTTTACAGATACGGAAACTGAGGCTCACGGCAGTGCTCTGGCTGCCACCCTGCTTGTAAGTGGAACCACGTGGTTTAAATGGTAACTAAGGTTTGAGTCCTCTCGCCTCTTCCCTCCTCCACCTCCAGGGGAGGGTCCCAGGGCCCTGAAGGGCTGAGGAGCGCTGGCTTCGAGCAGGGGCTAGGAGCCCCAACCAGGCTGTGCAAGCGAACTGGCTGTGGCTACACTGCCCCCTAGTGGTGAGAATGCAGCATAGCCCCTGGTGCAGTGGCTCAAGCCGCGCAGACCACAGAATCCTCCGGAAAGAATTGTGTTCCTTGGACGGAGCCTGGATACGTTTCCTGTGTGCTACAATATTAATCCGTGTTCATGCATTTCCCGGTGTGAGGAGTAGGCAGGTCTTTGAGTGGGAGCTTCTGGAGACAGTGCCCCTTTTCTGTTCTCCTTTTCAACCCTTTGTGGCATGACACGCTGGTAAAGGTTTAACGACTGGCTTCCAGGGCATGAAACCAGAATGTGCAGCCTTTGCCAGTTTCCGTGGTGCAGACGCATCCCTTGCGCTTGGGGCTGTGGAGTCTTCAGGCCTGAGCAGGCTTGAGGTTTTGCTTCCTAATATTCCTCTGTGCTCATACATACATTCATGTCTTTGGGGGCTTTTTGCTTGACTACAGATGAGATGGTACTTCCTACATTTCTCTTCGATTATTTGTTATTTTTGCTTAAGGAGCTTGGCCATCTCCCTAGGCCATCTGCTGTGTAGCAGGGGCACAGCCATGCCCTGGAGGGATTACCTTGATCTATTTCACCGCTACTCTCGCACCGGCCCCAAGAACATCCAGGGGCCTTCCTCCTCTTCTGTCTCCACGTTCAGTGCATCTTCATAGGTGTGTTTTTACATCTAGTGGATAGATTTTCAAGAGTGGGGTTCCTGGGCCAAAAGGTAAGTGTTTATGAACCTACAATATTTTTTTCCAGAATTCTTTCAAAGTGACTGTAGCAATTAACGCTCCCATACCGTTGTATGAGACTGAATATCTCCCCACATCAGAATCAGACTGACCACTATTTTTGAATGTTGCAAATCTACTGGGTGAGAACAATATTGCATTTTATTTTGTTTTGCATTTCCCTGATGACAAAAAAGTGGATTTGCTTTTTCATATTCTTTGCTCATTTTTAGATTCATTGTTTGCCTCATTTATGTAGGGGTTCTTCTTATACTTGGAAAAATCGACTGCTTGTCACGTACATAATGCTTTTTACAAACCTTTTGATTTTGAGTATGCTATCTTTTGCTTTTCAAAAATTTAAGCATATTGTACAGTCAGCTTTGTTTCTCCTACCTGTTGCAGCACCTGGGTCTCCTGACTTGTTTTATTTTCATGTTTTTAAAAAATTTTATTGAAATATATTTGATTTACAATGTTGTATTAGTTTTAGGTGTACAGCAAAGTGATTCAGATATATATATATGTGTATATATGTATATTTTTAGAATTCTTTTCTATTATAGCTTATTATAAGATATTGCGCACAGTTCCCTGTGCTATACGGTATATATACTGTATAGCATATATATACAGCATATATATACAGCTATACACTGTGCTCTACAGTAGGTCCTTGTCGATTATATATTGTATATACAGTTGTGTGTATATTATCCTGACTTGTTTTAGATCACCTCCATTCAAAGATATTTTCCTAAGATGTCTTCTATTATTTTTATTTTGTTTTTTACATTTAGATTCTTAATTCACCTTGAATCATTTTCTTTTTAATGTACGATCAATATGGCCCAGATATTGTTGTCCACCAGGTGTAAGTTACCATATATTTCTCATTGAAATGAAAGGCCACCATTTTAAATATTAAATTTCCCTGTGAACTTGGGGTGTTTCTAAATACTTTGTCCTGTATCATTGTCCTCTTGCTGGTCATTGCCTTATTGTACCTTTGCAGTCTCTTAAATTAGTTTTTTGTTTGTTTGTTTTTTGGTTTCTGTGGTAATGCCACACTGTGTTTATTATGCTAGCTTTATAGTCAGATTAAATATTTTCCCTTTTCAAGAATATTTTGCATTTTCTTGACGTTTGTTCTTTTTTTTTTTTTTCCGGACGCGCAGGCTCAGTGGCCATGGCTCACGGGCCCAGCCGCTCCGCGGCATGTGGGATCTTCCCGGACCGGGGCACGAACCCGCGTCCCCTGCATCGGCAGGCGGACTCCCAACCACTGCGCCACCAGGGAAGCCCCTGACATTTGTTCTTTCATAAGAACTTTAAAATAACTTTGTCCTTTTCAAAAACTATTGAGATCCTAACTGGAATGGTAGGAATTTATGGTATGTCACTTTCCTATTCAGGAACCTAAAATTTCTTTCTGCTCATTTAAGACATATTTTGTGTCTTCAATAAGACTGTACAGCTTCATTCATATAGGTGCTGTATCTTTTGTGTTAACTCGCTTGCTAGGTATTTTATAATTTGCCTTTGATGTAAATAATTTTATTTTTTTTCCATTTTACTTCTAACTGGTTAGTGGGAATGCAGAGAGAAGATAATGAACTCATCAATACCTTTAAAGGAGAGCATAAATGGGGACACTGCTGTTTCCCAGATCCTAGTTCAAGTTAATAAGAGGAGGGCCGGGCTTCCACTGGTTCCAGCAGGCTCGGGGAGTGGAGGTCAAGGCTGGCTCCCGGGCTTTGCTGCGACAGGCAGGCCTCCCCGGCCAGGAGCCCAGCAGGGCCTGTGCAGGAGGCAGCTGTGGCCAAGGGAATGGCGAGGTCTCAGGCATCAGACAGAGTAGGGTCCACATCCTAACTTTTGCCTATGAGCTGAGTGCCGTTGGCCAAGGTCATCACCTCACTGGGCCTCTGTTTTCTCATCTATAAACTAGAAATAACAAACCTTGACTCATAGAGCTTCACAGATTGAAGGGCCTAACAATGTTCTCTTCCTCTCTTGCCTCTTGGAATCCGACTGCACCTGATTGTTCATTGACACGCGTATCTGACCTTCTACAGTTTGCCGTCTCCATCAGTTGGAGTCCTTGGGGCGTATTCAGAGCCCCCTGTGTCTGGAGGGAGGATGCCTTCCCTCTGTGCCAGCTCTGGGCAGCCAGGTGGACTTGGAGCATGTGTCCTAGACTCCAGGGTCACAGCCAATGGAAACCCTGGGGTGACACCCATCAGCCTTTGAGGTCAGCCGTCTTCCCTGCCTCCCAGTGCCTGTGTATCTTAAACACCCCTTAGACGTGACCCTGTGGGGCTTGCCGAAACCTTGCTATTTCGGTTTAAATTGACCGATCTGGCCTTGGCCCCAGGACCCTCCTCACAGACCCCCATAAAGCATGTGCCCCAGGTCCTTCCTCTCTCTGTCTGCACTCTGCCTTCACCTCCCCGTGTGGCACCTCAAGGTATGCTGTGTACGTCCTCCAGGACCTGTGAGTGATCAACTTCTCTTTTAATTTCTCTGTGTGGTCTGTGAGTGAACCTCGGCTCACCTTCTGGCACCCTGTTCAGCTGTTAACAAGTGTTCATTTAATAGCGTCCTAATACCCTCCTTGCCCTGAAGTTTCCTCTTGGTAATTTTCCATTCACTGACCCCACCCTGCCCCTTGGCTATAAATTCCCACCAGCCCACGCTGAGTTCAGAATTGAGCCCAATCTCTCTCCCCAGCTGCAAGACCCCAGTGCTGTGCCCCATACCCTTCACGATGGCCCCCCTTGAATAAAATCTTCCTTACCCATTTCAACAAGTGTCACGAATAATTTTCTTTTCTTTTTTAACAATGGCATGGGTTTGGGTGTAAGAGCTGTGGCCTCAGGCTCCGTCAGCCCCTCACTGTTTTCTTATCTATAAAGTACTGTGTGGAAAAGATCTGGCTCAGGACTGTGTGCGTGTGCATGTGTGTTTGTCCAAGCCTGGAGCAGGAAATGTACAAGAAGAATCTGGCATATCTTGTCACGCCTAAAAGTAAGAAGCTATCAAAGACTTTTAGAACAGGAGAGGAGCTGATTTGAAGGGCTCCTCCCCTGTATAAGGATGGGATAATATTAGCTTCAGAAAGAATAATGGCTTCAGTGGATTGAAATACAGCAAATGCATAAAATCTTTACGTTGATAACAATACCACCTCTTACTAGGTTGCTAGGGTTTCTAGGGGACCAGTTTATTATTTTGAAAATTGATAAATAAAGGGAAAGAATAAAACATTTATCTTGCCTTTCCTCTATAGACTATATTTCAGGATAAACAGATGGTTGATGAAGCAGTATTCTGTTTTTGAGAAGAATCAAAGCTAAGAAATGCAGGAGGAATGATAGAGTTAGAAAACCAACTTTTTGCAAATAAAACACTCCATCTCAGCAATGTTCATTAATTTCTGCTAAAATTCTCAAGGGACGGATTCATGTGGTTACTGACACTGGATGGGGCAATCAGGCTGACACTGCCTTAACTCACTGGGCAATTTAACATCACCAAAGTGGGGACCCCCAGACACGAGGTGTCCCCTGACATGGTAGGAAGTACACAGCACCACCTGTAAGGTATTCTTGCCCAAATTTCTCACCTGGAATTTCATCAAGCTTCTGGAACTAAGTTTTTAGAATATATGTGGGAGAGGGGAACTTATAAGCATCATCAATCTGCCAAAACCACAGTGTGTGAAATTCTACAGGAAAAATGACCCTGTTTCTTCAAGAAATGAATGGCAGGCAGGTAGCAGGGGGAGAGCATCACTGAAGGCTAAGAGAATTAAGAGACATATCAAAAGATGCAGTGTTGGATCCTTTATTTAGATATGGATTCTAGTAAACCAACTGTAGAATGACATTATGAAGACAAGTGGGGAAAAATGAACATAGATGGTATTTAGTAAATACTACTTATTTTGTTGGATGTACTTTTCAAAAGTCCTTAAGTGACAGAAACTCATACTGAATAAGCGGTCCAGGCTTTCTGCTTGGATATTAACAGGTACACTGGTTCTCCCTCTGTGCTCTTTGGGCCAGTACCAGTGTCATGGCCCACGCGGTTGGGAAGGGAAGAGATCTGAGCATCTTCTCCCTCTTCTTCACACCTCTGTACTCCTTTCACTCCTCTGCCTACTGATGTCTAAAATCTGTCTACTTCTTTCCAAATCTGACACCACCATTCACATCCAGGGAATCTTTTAACTGGGCTTCCCCACACCCACTGTTGCTCCCAACTAGTTCACTCTGCTCCTGGCAGCCAATACAGCCCTTTAAGCTTTGGGAGACAAGTTACAGCAACACTAGCTGCAGTAAGAAATAAACTCTAATTCTATGTCTTCGCCTATGGAATTAATTCCATGGAATTCTATTTATGTCTTAAGTCACTGTCCAATGTGGGTGACCCTGGTTGGCAGGAGACTTCCGTCCACGAGGAGACTAGGTGCCTTTATCTTGTGTCTCCACCCTCCTCCAGGGCCTCAAAATCCTCTGCCTCTGGTGGTGGAGCTGGAAGAGGGTGCAGAGATTTTGAAGAGCTCCACCCCAGTGATGTCACACCTCACTTCCGCCCACATTTCACTGATGAGAATGAGTCATACGGCCACCAGTGGATGCAAGGCAGACTGGGAAATGTAGTCCCTGGCTGGGTAGGGGCCTCCCCAGAAACAACACCACCTCTGTAACTCTCCGTGTGGGGAGGATAACACGTGTGGAGCACTTAGGACCATGCCTGGCACATAATGAGCGCTTAATAAATGTTACCATTTATTATTTAACCAACACCCACACATCACTCAAAAAATTAAAATAGAACACAAAGGTTTACAAGAAAGGTTAATTTTCCCTCCCATCCTCCAGTCCCTTTGCTAAGAAAACCAGTGTCCTCAGTTTCTAGTACGAATGTATAATATGTGTATATGCATTCATACGTGTAAAAGTACAAATACACAAGCATATCTTTTTTAAAACAGCAGTGATATAATGCTATATATTTGCTTTGTTTCCACTGAACAATATGTCTTGCAGATCATTCCAAACTTGCAGCTAGATCAGATACATTCATTTTACCAACTGTATAGTTTTCCATTGAATGATGGGGACATCATTATTTGAGCAATCTTCTGGTGATGGGGAAGATGTTTATGTAATTTTCCTTTTTTTTTTTTCCAATTGGGTCAAAGAAAGACAAAGGAATAGCCCGCAGGCTGCCTGCATGTAACAATGAGGACAGAGGCCTTGAGTTATTTACGGGAAGGTGTTGCACTGGGCAGGCCGCTGACAAGTGTGTGCTCAGAGTCTCATCAAGCTTCAGGAGCCCAGATCGGGTGTCTTCTGGACTTGTCACCAGCCGGCTCTTCGGAAAAAGGATTGAGACCTGAGACAAAGGGACATATTACAGACTTGACCACGAGAGCAACCAGTTTGGAGAAATCGATGGGACTTGAAATATATATATATATATATATATATATATATATATATATATATATACTGTTTAAATGAACCCTTCCTGTCACGTATTTTGGCTGTTGGTTTGGCTCTTCCTCATGCAAGGTGGCTGCTCCCCAAAGAAGCAGCTGGAGAGAGAAAGAGAACATCTGTAGTGACCTGGCTGGCAGAGATGTTCCACGCTCCCCCCAAATCACAGCCTTTTCTGGGTGCAGCTTGGAAATGATTCGTCCAGTCTCCCCTTACTTTCCTGCTCCTGCGTCTCTCTGTGGGTTTGCACAGCTCAAGCCTGAGCCCAGCCCCGCAAGCACCTGCCCGTTCGTTCCACGATCATTTCCTGGGCGCCTGTCATGGAGCGGGTGCCGAATGGACCACGTTAAAACAGAGCTTGCGAGGCTCACTGAGAACTCGCCCTGGCACCATGCTGTGTGCTCTACCTTCATCCCCTCTCCGACTGCTCCCCACAAGCCAGGCCTAGGGTGCTGGAGAGGACTGCACGACTGAGGCCACGGCAAGCTTCCCTGTGAGTACCCGGTGAACGCCAGCCACTACTATTACTAATACTATGATTGCAAAGCTCTAAGCATTTTGCCTGGTGGGCAAGATGTTAACACGAACCACACTATTCCTTGCCTTGAGTTAAGGCCCTTTAATCTCGTTCAGCATTCTATTAATAAGAGGACAAATGGGTTTTCCTTCTTGGCAAAATCTCAGTGTTCTTAGGAACCAATGCATACCCTCTGCACAGATGATTCTGAAAGCCAGTGCCAGCCTCCAGCTCCCTCCCCATCGGTGTCTCAGTGACATCCCACTGTAAATAAGTAAGAAATGAAGTCATTATCTACCGCCATCCTGCCACAGCCTGGCCTTTTGCCAACATTCCGGGGCCAACCTCCCCATCCCCAGCCAGGTACCTGTGTGCCATCCCTGACTCATCCCCTCCCTCTCCTCCATCCAGATACCACACCAGCCACCAGCTCCTGTCCAGTCTCCTTCCTTATCCCTCCCTTCTTTCTATTCTTCTGCTGGGCAGGACACATCACCTCCTGCCCAGGCTACTACCATGATAGCGGTTCTGAGAGTGTGATCTGCAGGCCATGAGGCACCCCAATTTCCTTTCAGGGGGGCTGCAAGATTAAAACTCTTTTCATGGGAATACGGAGATGTTGTTTGCCTGTTCCACCGTGTTGATATTTGTACCAAGGATGCAAAAGCAATAGAGGTACAACTCCTGGAGCTTTTGCAGAAATCAAAGGGAGTGGCCCAAACTGTTGTCACCATCATTGTATTCGCCACCACCAGGCACTCATGGTAAAAAAAAAAAAAAAAAGAAAAAAGAAAAAAAAAAAAAAAAAAACCAAAGAAAAGCCAGTTTCACTGAAGAATGTCTGGATGAAGCTGTATAAATCATTAATTTTATTAAATCTCAACCCTTGCATATACAACTTTTTACTATTCTGCCTGACAAAATAGGAAGTATGGATGAAGCACGTTTGTTGCAGACTCAAGTATGAGAGTTGCCTTGAAGTAAAGCCCTTTGTTAATTTTTTTGAGCTAAACTAGCCACTTTTTCATGGACAACCATTTTGCTTGAAAGCACAACTGACAAACTAACCAGACTGAAGTATTTGGTAGACGTTTTCTTGAAAGTAAATGAAGTGAGCTTGTCCTGTCAAGGGGGGAAAAAATGACAATATTTGTTACCAATGATGAAATTTGAACTTGCAAGTGAAAATTTGAATTTGGGAAAATCCATGTCCACCACCGTGAGCTGGACAGTTTTCCAATAATTAAACACTCTTCTGATAAGACATGTGGTAATGTTAGCGAATGTGATCTTTTGATATTTTAAAATGAAATGCGCCTAGATTTGGAAGATCTGCATGACTCAGTGAACCAATGATTCCCAAATGATGAATGCAGGATGTTACAAAACTGGGCACGAGGGAAGAGCCATCCAAGAAAGAACAATGGATTTTAATGTAGCAGAGGAGAAAGAAATTCAATGATATGGCTTCAGATTTCAGGTTGCAGGTAACCTTGGAGAAAGCACCATTTGTCAATATGGGGTATAATGTCAAAGAAGAATATTTGCAATTTTCTAGAAAGGCTATTAAAATTCTCTTCTTTTTTCCAACTGCGTGTTTGTGTGAGACCAGATCTTCCTTCTATTCTTCGGCCAATATATCTCAACAGATTGAGTGCTGAGCAGATGTGAGAATCCAGCTGTCTTTTATTAAGCCAGACATTAAAGAGATTTGCACAAAAATTGATGCCACTCTTCCACTAAATGTTTTATTTTGAAAAACACAACTATTTTTTTTATAAAAATAGGTATGTTCAATGTAATGGGCTTACAAATGAGTTAAAATAAGTGTTTTATAAATGTCTCCATTTTAATTTTGAATCCAATAAACATTGATAAATTTAACCCACATAAACAACAATGATAATTAAAACTATACATTTAATAAGTGCTAGTGAATAATAAACATAAATATGTATAAATAATTAGTAAAATAATAAATAATTTTCAGGAATGAGACCCCAAAATCTAAGAACAATTAATGTACTACATCCGGCATTCTCCGGACCACACTTCTGCATTCTAATTGTGATTGCTATCTCATTGTCTCATCAGAAACGCATGTCCCAGTAACTGATGAGAACAAAGCAGGCAGGGGCAAGGTCCAGATCACAAGGGAGAACTCATTCCACAGGCACAGCCCGGCCCGCATCCCCCTCCACGGGAGTTAGGTGTTTGCACAGGTAACTAGCGATGACATCACACACAAGGAACGGAGGAAGGGAGGGTGGAAAGGAAGTATGAAGTCACAATAATTGTTGACACTTACCAGGTGGCTACTGTGAAGCCAGCCCTTGGACTCAGCAGCTGAGTTAGGGACACACAGTGCCAGGCCTCGTGTAGTACCAAGAATGGAGAGGTGAGTCAGAGTGGGTGGGGCAGCCCCTGCTGGCTGCCTCCATAGAGACAGGAGGGCTGAGTGGTCAGGCTCCTAGATGTTGCTGCTGGATGCCCTGGTTCAGATCCCCATTCTGCCACTTGCTATTCTGACAATCTATCCAAGTAGCAACCTTAACTTCTCTGGACCTCACTTTTGTCATCTGTAAAATGGGATAATGATACTTATCTGGTGAGGGTTAAATGCATGAACATCTATAGCCCTATTAGGAAAATGCCTGGCATAGAATGAGCGTGATGTGTGTACTCTTGACCAACGACTGTTTTTCTTTCCTTTTCTTTGCAGGCAGAGCCTGTCTGCCACTCCTAAGGCTGAAAGTGCCAGCTATTCATTTTCCCCAGCCTCTTTTGGCACAATTCTAGACAATGAGATCTGAGGGAAAGTTGGCTGGCATGGAAATTCCATTTTTTTCTTGCTTTTGGACATAGTGTTGAGAGGACATGGTGTTGGGAGCAGGGGTGAACATCAGGGGGAAGCATGAAAAGAATCACGCAGTAGCTGACCCAGAGCCTGACATCGATCTCCTGAATTATTTTACGCGGGCCTCTCACTGTTGTGGCCTCTCCCGTTGCGGAGCACAGGCTCCGGACGCGCAGGCTCAGCGGCCACGGCTCACGGGCCCAGCCGCTCCGCGGCATGTGGGATCTTCCCGAACCCGTGTCCCCTGCATCGCCAGGTGGTCTCTCAACCACTGCGCCACCAGGGAAGCCCTGATCTGCTGAATTAACCAAGCCTGTGCCCGCTTGCCTCCTGAGGATCCCAAGGCTACGAGAGATTACGTGATGCGTCCAGGGAATCAGGGCTAGTAGGAGGAGATCACGGTCATCGCGATTACTCTGGGAAGTAGATATTATTTCTAGGATGCAGCAGCTGAAACTCAGAGGTTACATAATTTGCTGAAGATCACACAGCTAGAAAATGATGGGACAGAGATTCCAGCCCAGGTCTTCAAAGCTGGGGAGAGGGGCTAGATGAAATACAGGACACCTATATAAGCTTGAATTTCAGATAAACAACATTTTTTAAAAAGTATAACTATGTCCCATTCAATATTTGGGATCTACTTATACTAAAAAATGTGTTATTTACCTGAAATTCAGGTATCCTGTATGTTTATTTGCTAAATCTGGCAACCTTATAGAGCTGGGGACCTTGATTTTGTGTCCCACGGCAAAGTTGCTGTGCTGAGTTCACCCAGCATGCCAGCCACCTAAATAAACAAGGGACCAAATTGGATGGTGTGATCAATGTTCTAACTGGGATAGAAATGAACTGGGCCCGACTAGACAGTGTAGGGCAGTGGCAGGCATATGAACTTATGCTCCAGCTTTACCTGGGGCAAGTTCATTAACCTCTCTGGATTGCGTTTATTTTTCTGCAAGCTGACAAAAAATACTGGTACTTAAGACCAAATGAGATCAGATCCGTAAAGTGCTTAGCTCCGTACCTGGCACTAAGTGCTCCATAAAAGCCTCTATTCTTCCTCCTCCTCCTTGTAATGTCATTTTGAGGTATTACTGTGTGTGTTATCATCACTGTTATTGTTTCTATTATTAGCATTAAGTGCCTTGTTTATTATTAACATTAAAGGCCTTGAGGCCTGCTGGAGGAAGGCCTCTCCTTAAAGCCACTTCTCTCTGTGTTGCCAGCAGAGGGCGCCATTGTCTGACACAGAGGCCACCAGCCGGCCTGTAGCCACTTTAAAGATACGTCTGGGATCAGGCTGCTCCACTTGGCCTGCGGCTCACTGGGGAGGGAGGGGCGGCAGCCTCTGGGCCCCAGGTTATAACTCAGCTTGTACTGCCTCAGACCTCAGACCTGTCGCTGCCCCCTCACCAGCGCAGTCCCATCCAAGGAGCCCCTGTCTGGCGTCCCATTTGGGGGATTTTTCTAACAAGGCCGCCTCTGGACCATTTATTTCTTTCACCTCTTACCAACCCATGTCTGGGTTTTTGATAAAAAGCTCCATGGAGATTAATCAGAGGAGGCTCCGTTGATTTTTCTCCAGGATCTTTAGGCATGGGAGAGATGGATGGAACTGGGTTTGAATCCCTGGTGCTCCACTCACTTGCCATGGGACCTTGGGCATGTTGGCCCACCCCTCCGAGCCTCAGTTGTCTCATCTGTGAAAAGGGAAAGGTTGCACCCAAGGCCGGGAGGAACTGGCGTTAGCAATGCGCTCGCCCCACATTGCTAACACCTGGGGGCTCAGTCAACGGGGCATGTCTTTGTTTCTTCTCCAGACTCAGGAGAATCTTCCCTAAGAGTCCACGCAAAGAAGGCTCTAGGCCAGTGATGAAAATAAGAATTGATTTGCCTGTCATAGTTTCCAAAGAAGTCATCACATTTGTTGTTGTTTAATCTTTACAAGAACGCTGTGGAAGAAGATGTATTTTTATACGCACATTATAGCAAACGTGTCCAGTTGAGGTCATGAATGGGGCATTTCCTCCAATGAAGGGTGAATGGCCTGTTAAAAGCTGGATGTTTCAGTCAGGACATCATTGTCTGGGACCCATCGATGGCCGGCGAGTGGTTTCTCTGTGTCAGGAGCTCGGCACGGTTCTCTGTAGGAATGCTTCTATTTGATCCTCACAGCAGCCTTAAGGGATAGGCATGATTTCTACCTTTGTTTTACAGAAAAAGAGACTGAGGCCGAGGATGAAATGCAGATTCCCTGACTCCAGACTCACGCATGTGGCCATCAGCCTCCAAGAAGGGAAGGGCAGGGGTGTGGGTCTCGGGGTTGGAGGCCCTGCAGAATAGGAAGGGGAACTCTGCTCTCAGAAGACAGGGGTCTGATCCTGACCCCCCCATCCATGTGACCTTCTGAGCTTTGGCCTCCCTATTTGCTGCCAGGTTCATGGGATTACTCCGAAGCTTGTTTGAGAGAGTAGGTAGGAAATTGTTTCCTAAACTGAATCAGAGGGTGAGGGTTCAAGCTGAGCCCACTCTGGAATTCAGACAAGCCTGGGCCTGTTTGGGAAAGGCCGGGCCAGACACCCCCCCAGGAGTCAATTTAGTGAGACTTGGGGTGGTTTGTGACTGAAGGAGAATGAGGAAGTGGCTTTGCACGCCGAGCCCGGGGAAGGCGGTGGCCAGGGCCCCTTGGGCCTGTCTTGAATATTGTCCTTGCACGCTCAGCTTGGGGGCTCCCCAGTCTGAGCCCCGCACACCGAGGGACTGGCGACAGAGCTGAGGGCCTGCTTTGCCAGGGGGTCCCTGAGCCCCACCCCGGAGCCCTCACAGAGCCAACGCGGGACCAGGGCACAAAGTGACTTAGTGACAGTGGCCCTGGAGAGGCAGCTGAGGCAGAAGATGAGAAGACCGTGCCTGAGCTCCTGGGGGACCCTCCAGGGCTCCTAGGTGCCTGTGCCTGGTGTGGGCAGGCCTGTACCCCGGAGGCCCCACAGCCAAGGCACAGCCACTGTCACTGTCACGGTCAGGCTGGGGAAATCTGAGGTTCACCTTTAAAGGTCTGCAGTGACGGGTTGACCTATGTGTCATTTCCAGGAGTTAATTCAGAAATGGGAGGTGATTTTCTGGCCAGGTCTTTAGACTGTCGCACATCACCAATTAAATGAAAGTCTTTGCCTGTCGCCCAGTTCTGAATTGAACCCTTTGCTCCACCTTTACAAACAAGATGGTCTCACCTCTGAGGGCAGCTTCCCTCACCTGCAAAATGCAGGTAAAGACCACTCCTTCCTAGGGCACTGGGGCTACTTAGTGACACACGGTGTGATGTGCCTGACTTATCAGGTGGCACTCACTCTTCTTTTCTTTCCTCCATTTTCTTTCTCCTTCCCTCCCTCCCTCTTTCCTTCCCTCTCCCTCTCTTTCCGTTTCTTTCCTTTCTTCATTCATTCAGAATAAACTGTAATGGACAAAGAGAACAGACTTGTGTTTGCCAAGGGGGAGAGGTGGTGAGGGAGGGATGGATCGGGAGTTTGGGATTAGCTGATGCAAACTAGCATATATAAGGCGAATAAACAACAAAGGTTCCCTGTATAGCACAGGGGACTATATTCAATATCCTGTGATAAACCATAATGGAAAAGAGCATGAAAAGGAATGTGTATATATACGCATAACTGAATCACTTTGCTGTACCATAGAAATTAACACAACATTGTAAATCAACTATACTTTAATAAAATAAATTAAAAAAATAATCACCCGTGATGCCCTCTGTAGTCATTTTGGCTCTGCTCAGGGTCCAAGTGCCCTTACTCTCTGTTAAGCCAATTCATAGCCACTGTGACGATGACCATCCAATGGGCACTTGAGAACAGACTATCCCAATGCATCTGGGGGATGAAGTTCCAATGCAACCCACTGTTCCCTTACAAAAACAAGATAGGCCAGACATCTCCCTGGACACAGCTGGTTTTCATCAGTTCTCCACGAGACAGTTTTGCCCCATTTATTTTTGATCACTGCTGACCATGATAATTTGCTTTCTCGTCTCTGGTTTTCACATCCCCGTTTCAAGGAGAGACCAGCGAATATCTGAACAGAAATCAGCGTTTCCCGCCGAAAAGGGATGCAGCGTGGTGTGTGTTTGCTGGTGGGAGACGAGGAAGATAGAAGACGGAATATGATCCACGAGGGATCTACCTGGGAAAGATGGGACAGGTAGAAAGAAGTGAGCTTCCATGTCCGTCAAAAGGTGTGACCAGAGATGTTTACATCCCTCGCTGCCAAAGGATGAGAGAGGGACGGCTTTCTCTGCAAAATCCCTTTCCTTTCCAAGAAGCCAGTAAAGTTGCCTAGCAGTTCATTTAAAAAAGTCAGCTGCCTGTGCCAGGTGATGGCACATCCGCATAAGGATGAGAGCTGGTGGACACAAGGGGAAGTGAGGGCACTGGAATGGAGGGGCTGGTATTCATTTCAATGTTGCTAATACTTGTTAAGATACAATGTGTGCAACATGTAAACACAATAATAGTATCACAGGGAAGTAAAGAACATTTTGTCAAGGTCTTTTTTTGCTCTGTTTCTCCCTCCAGCCAACGAACCAGCTATATAAAGAATCCAACTGATGACACAGAAGAAAGAACAAAGATGAACGGTGGTGAGGAAATCTGGGCTATCTCTCTGTCCATTCAGAGAGAGTGAATCTGAGGTTGTCCTGGTAAGTGGCAGCTCAGATGGTGAAGCACAGGGTAGCAGCTGAGGACACTGATTTTTACAGCCAGATGGACCTGGGTTTAAATCCTAGCAACATCACCTGCTAGCTGTCAGACATAGGGAAAGTTTTTTAAACTTCAATAAGTCTCAGTTTTCTCATCTGCAAAATGGGATAAAATGCTAATGATAGTAATGTCGTGCCTCCTAGGACAGTTCTTTCCAACCAGTCCTCAAATCCTATTAAGATTTCCTTGAAAATACCTTCCAAATCCATCCTCTCGCTTCCATCCACACTTAAACTGCCTGGCTTGGTTCACACATAATGTCCCCTGGACTATTCGGGGGCCCTGACTGGTCTCCCTCTTCCAGCCTCCCCTTCCAGTCCACCCCTCACCGTGCACCTGGAGGGAGTGGGGCTCCACCACAGAGGTCCAACCACACCCTCCAGCAGTCTCTGCCACCTTCTGTCAAGACCCAGTGCCTTAGTGGAGAATTGTGTTTGTCAGAAGTGGTCCAATTGAAAGTGTCAGAAACCCAGGTCAAACTGGATTAAGAAAGTAATGAAAAGGGATAGGGGAGTCTGTTCAGGTCTTCCAAGGCAGCAGATGCCAAGATGGAAACAGACATGCAAGAGATTTAATGGAGGGTACACTTGGGAAAGTTCAAGGGGAGGGAACAGGCTGATTCAGCTCTGATCCTGTGAAGGAGAGAAGGAAGGAAGGAAGGCTAGGTAGAGTTTCAGACTTCAGTGCAATTTCTAACAAAGTTTCCCAGTGGGGAACCTTACAACCAAAGTCACCAGGGACAGTGCTCCCAGATGCTCAGCCTTTGTCTACAAGCAGCCCAGTGTTGCAGGGAAAGGAGGGAAGCCAGCCTAGGAGCAAATGCAGTGGAAGATGCAGAGGGTCTGTCAGTCAACTATGCTTGCACAGTGGCAGGTTTGGGTGGCACATTTACGTGGCCACCACAGGGAAGAACCTGCGGGGTCACACAACCCAAAAGTCCAGAATCAGCATTGCTTCAGGCGTGGCTATATCTAGGTGTCCAAATGACAACTCCACAATATTTCTTCACTTCGTGGTCCTGCTTCCTCAGTATGAGCTCAATTTTCCAACAGGTTCTCTCCATGTGGTGGTCAAATCACCATGAGCGACTCCAGGCTCACCTCTTCTCAGTTTCAACTCCAGCCAGAAAGAACCTACCTGTTTCTTTCCTGAGCAAATCTCCCTGAAATAATAGCTCTGATTGGCTCTGACTGGATCGTGTGCCCATCTCTGAACCAATCACTGTGGCCGACGGGGAGAGCCATGCTCTGACTGGCCGGTCCTCTGGGTTAACTGCCACCCCTGGAGCTGAAGGAGAATCAGTTTCCTCTATCACACCTGAGGCTGGGGGGAAGGGGTGGTTCCCTGAGGAACCTGGGAAAAACTGGGATGCATTTAGTGGAAGGAAGGGAAAGGGACGCTGAGTAAAAACAACAGGCGTCCTCCCTCCGTAGATCATTCTTTACATTATTCCTGGAAGCACACCCAGGGGCCTTTCAGCTATCTCCTGACGGACAACAAACCACCCCAAAACTTAGTGGCTTAAAATACAGTGATCTATAACTTCTCATGAGTCTGTGGGGCCTTTGGGCAGTCCCAGACTGCTGGTCCCACAGTCCCAGAGTCTGGGAGTCTGGACTCTGGGACTGTGGGTCCCAGAGTCCCACGGTCTCTGCTGGTCTCACCTGGGGTTGCTCACGGGACTGCATTAGCTGTCTCCTCTTATCCTCCGCGTCATCCACCTGCCCTCTCCCCCCCCCCCCCACGCACTCTCCCATCCTTCAACAGCTACCTTCAGCCACTTCACCTCAGGTGATCTTCCCCCAGCAGGGAGGACAAGGCTGTCACTTGTACCACATGGATGGCATTGGTCCAAGTAGGTCACAAGGACAGTCCAGAGTGAGGAGGAGAGGAAACAGCTTCCACCTCTTGAAAAAAAGGAGCAGCAAAGAATCTATTTTTAATCCACAAAAATGAAAATGAGATTGGCCTGGGGAGGCGGTGTCTAGATTTGCCTTAACAGCTGAAAGTCTGTGGAGATTTCCCGTGCCACTTTCCTGGCCAGGTCCACAACGCTGCTCCTCAGTTTCAGCCTTTTTCTTTAGAGATTTGGGGTGTGGCTGTGACATCTTGAGGGGGCTGAGGTGCTGGGTCTGGCCCAGGTGAACAAACACAGAAGCAAGGCATTTGGCCCCCAGACTCTGAGCACTTGAAGGGGAGGACGGTGGTCACCTTTCATCCCAGTGCTGGGCCCAGGAAGCTGGGACATATGCAAGCAGCAAAGCCTTTGGGACATGCAGACCCAAGTCCCCATTCTACCTTTCTCGCTTGTATGGGTGAAAGCTCCCTGCTCACAGCTATTTCTCCAGCACCCAGTATAGCACCTGACACATAGTAGGTGTTCAATAAACGTTTGCTGGATCAATGAGTAAACCTCTCTGAGCCTTATTTCCTTCATCTGAAAAACTGTGGTAACAATAGTAACAGTAACAGCTAGTGCATTCAGTGTGGTAATGTCAAAACCCAACTCTTCTTCACAGCCCATGAGGCTCTGCATGACCTGGACGCCATGTACTCTGTAGCTTCATTCCATACCAAGTCCTGTGGCTCTCCGCACTGCAGCCATCTAAGCCCTATTCCAAGTTCTCAGAGTCACCTTACCCCAGGACATTTGCATATACTATCTTCTGTGCCAGATGTACTTCTCTCTCCCTCCTAACTTAGTTAACTGCTAGCTATTTCTCAGATTCCAGCCGCCTTAGCACTTCCTGGGATAAGCCTCTCCTGACCCTCTGGACCAGGCTGGATCCTCTGGCATGCTTTCGGAGCACTGTGTGCCTTTTCTTTTCAGCTCTTCTCAGAGGTGTTATTAGTCAGGGTTCTCTGGAGAACAGAACTAGCAGAAACAGAATACACACACATACGTGCACACACACACACACACACACACACACCACGTTGGAAAATATTGCATTAAAACATTATTTATCTCAAGAGAGATTGAGAGAGAGATACGTTATAAGGAATTGCCTCACACAGTTATGGAGGTTGAGAAGTCCTATAATCTGTCATCTGCAAGCTGGAGACACAGGAAAGCCAGTGGTATAATTCCAGTCTGAATCCTGAGTCCTGAGAACCAATGGTGTAAGTCCCAGTCAGAGGACAAGAGAAGATTGCTGTCCCCACTCGGCAGTCAGGCAGAGAGAGAGCAAATTCTCCTTCCTCCGACTTTGTGCTTTATTTAGACCCTCAACTGATTGGATGAGGCCCACCCTCAAGAGGGAGGGCAATCTGCTTTACTCAGTCTACTGATTCAAATGCTAATACCATCCAGAAGCAACCACACAGACACACCTAGAAATAATGGTTAACCAAATATCTGGGCTCCCTGTGGCCAGGTCAAGTGGCACATAACATTAACCACCACAGAGGTAGGAGCTACAGTTTACTTATTACTCTTTGGTTACTGTCAGGCTCCCCAGACTGTCCTCAGTTTTGCAAGACTAGCGATGAGGCTGGTTTGTTCCATAGTGTAAATTCAGAGCTTAGCCCAGCACATGGCATGTAGTAGGTATATGATACACATTGGGACTGGGTGAATCAAGGGGTGGGTCAATAGATGATTGCCCGGCGTGGTGCTATGTGCCAGGAGGGCATTCAAGGACTGTCAGTCCTCTCAGTCAGTATTAGTAACTGTTTATTTAAATGAATTAATGAATGAATGAGCTGGTGAATGGCTGGAACTAATCTATTACACTCATTTGTGGGAGAAGACAGAATCAGAAATGAAATTACAAAGCAATGAGCAAATGTCAAAACAACTTAAGCAAATCACTGCAACAGTTCCCCAGCTGTTCTTCTCATTGTTCTTAAAATAAAGGAATTTCTGCTGGTGAGGGTTGGGGATAAATTTAAAAAGCCACATAAATGAAGAGCAGTGACCCCAAGAGCTGGCCTCCCAGGAAGACAGGCCAGAACCATCAGTGATGGTTGTCCATCTGGGCTGTGAGGGGCTGTCCGTGCCTCCAGCACCACAGAAAGCAGACAGAGCTCCCCTCAAGCCATCCCTGTCCCACAGAGCCAAAAACACACCAACGTCATACCTATAGTTGACTTCGGTTCCCAGCACCTTCCTGTGAATTCTTGGGGATGCACTTTTGAAACTCAACCCAGATGCTGCAAAAGGACCAGAGGGTGGGTGCTCCCCCACATACCTTCCCCAATGTCACAGCTGCAGACCAGCAGGCCTCTGCAGGGCCCGCGCACACAGTCGAAGCCACCAATGGGCCAGGCTGGGACTTGAACCCTGCTCCAGCATGTCAGAGTTGGAAAGGAACCTACAATATGCCCCCTTTAAGCAGACTGGAAAACTGAGGCCCAAAGAGGGAAACTGGATGCCCAATTTAAGTCACCGATTTAAGTCAGCCGTGTCATGCCAAGTCACAGTGGAGTCTAAGGCAAAAGGAGACATCTGTAAAACCTATGCTGCTTGTATTGTAAAATTTAAAATTTGATATTTTGTTCATCATGATTTTTGCATTAACTTTGATGTTGGAAAACATTGCATCATAACATTACTTATCTTGATTACTGAGTTTTTTGGACATCCATTTAAATTCCTCTCCAGAGGCAAGTGCCTCACCCCAGTGAGGGAGTCAGGGTAGGGAGTCAGGGTAGAGGGTCAGGGTAGCATCTTGGACCCGTATTCCCTATGGGGAAGCACACCACCCTGTCTCAGACGGGCAGCTCAGACTTCTGGGAGGAACTGGCTTTGTGGGTGGGTCCACCTGGACCCCAATCCCACCTCTAGCATCACCCCCAAACCCTACTTGGGTGACCATGGGCTGGCCACTGAACTTCTCTGAGCTTCAGTTTTCTCTTTCTAAAAGTTTGGCAGTCCCTCATTTAGACCCAATTGATTTTTTTCAAGGGTCTACCATGTGCCTGGCTCTGTGCCCGGCCCTGGGCATGTGCAGAGGCCGGCTGAATATCAGAGACAAAATACATAAATTGCTTAGGGCAGAGCCTGAGGATGGGGGCCTGAGACAATATTATCATCTCCTCTTCCGAGTCGGTAGCTATTTAATGCTTAGTATCCCATAGGCCAGCCCTGAACGCTCTCAGCCTCTGTGGCAAGTGGCTCTAGTCTGGGTAGGCTGCTCCTGTTCTACTCAGGATGCTCCAGAAATCTGACCTCTGCCTCTTCCATCCTCCCCTCCCTTCTAGCCGCATTCCCCGGCTCCTGGGTGTGAGATAAGGCTGCCGTCTCCTGCCCCTTTCTCTTCTGTCTGGCCCGGCCAAGCTAGCGTATATGATCTTAGTTTTCTATATTTCTAGCAACGGGGGTGGGGGACATGGCAGGGGGATGGGGGACTGGCCCGGAGCTTCTGGGCCTGTGGAAGACACTGGCCACAGGGGGTGTTTAGCTTTCTGCCCCACTGGTTGTAATTCTGGAGGCACCCGAGCTGCTTGGGATCAGGTCCCTCTGGCTGTGATGACAGGCCTTCAGCAGGCACTGTAATTGCAGTTAAAACCACCCATTTTCCTCCTGGCAAGCTCTAGTTAAAGAGGTGCTAGCAGGCAGCCTGCTTGTCTGCAGTGAGGCTGATCAAAGGGCTGAAGGCATCTGTTTTGTCTCTGTTTTCTTTCACCACCCCCTGTCCTTTGAAAAAAAAAATAGTTAAAAAGTAATTTATGAAAATGAATACCCGTCCTTCTCCGGAGGCTAAAAGACAGCCACATATTATAGATATTCAATGTGCATTGCGTGTTTTTTACACTTCGGTCAGTTTTATAATGAGAAAATTGGAGCTAGAGAGCGCTCCTGATATGTCCGTTTCCATTAAAACCTCTCTGCAGTGTTTTTTTATAATATCAGGCCTGACTTTTTACACCCTGAGGATTTCCTGAAGAAGATTAAACTCTCCCACCTCCAGCCTGTGATGGGCGATTGTGTCCTGACTGGTCTACAACCCCGCAGGCTTCCCCACCCACGTCTCCCAGTTTTCCTGGAGCCCAGTGCAGAGGTTGTCCTGGGTGAGGCTGTCTGGGACTCCAGCCTCTGCCTGATCTCAGGCTCCACAGCTTTGGAACTTTCTCTTCACCTGACGGCACAAAAAAAGGTTTTCCATTTAGAAATACATACACCGCACCCTCGCACATTGCTTTCCTCTTTGGTTTACAAAGACGATAAAGGCATACATGAGAATGAAATATCCTGAGCAGATAGGGGACGAAGAACCTGCCTGGGACTCTCAGGAAATGGGACACATTTAAGGAAACCTTAAGAGAATAATTCACCAAAACAAAACAAAAACAACACATGTGATGTCTCAAAGCCATGTCGAAGTTGAGGGAAGTCGCATCAGCCACGCTCCACACTGCATGAAGGTCTGTGGCTTTGGTGGGAAGCTTTAGCCCAATTTGTCATTCACGCGGTCATTTACATGTTAAAGCATCACCATGTAGGTCCAGGAGCTGGGAACACAGAGAGGTCCTGGTCTGCCGGGCACCATGTTTGAAGGGCTCACAAGGTACCTTAGAAGCTCCCTGTCTTGAATTTCTTTCCCATCCCCATGTGCCAAGACTCTGCCAAGCCTTCCAGAGGTGTCCGATAAGGACCAGTTATGCCCTGTTGGGTTTCTAGCCTGCCACCTTTAAGGGTTAATTCCCCACCCTCCTTGCTACCCTCTTTCTTGGTTTCAGAGTCCCTCTGGAACTCAGAATAAAAGAATCTGCACATGTGTACAGAGTATTCATAGTTTTCAGGGTATTTCCATAGCCCAAGTTGCAACAGAATTCCCACCAGGATCCCTTGAAACAGGCATTACTGTTCCCATTTTACAGATGGGGATAATCAGGGCTCTGAGGGAGGAAGATGCCTCTCCAGGACACAGGGCTAGTAAATTGCAGGACCCACGTCTGAATGACTCAAAGTCTCCCCACCACAACCAGCTTCACAAGTTCGCCAATGAAACAACCCAGGCCTCGACACCCGGCAGACTCTGGCTGGAAACCGAGTCTGACCTTGAACAGGTCACTTTCCTGCCCATCTCAGGGTTTGGAGGGGCCACGGTAATCAGGAGCCTGGTAAAGTGAAGGTACCCCTGCCCTCTCCTTGATGAGGTTTGGCTCAGGGGCAAAGCTTATCCGTTCTTGGGTCCTCCAGGCCCGGCCTGGGCCCTGTGATGTTCCCTGCCCTCCCCTGGGTCTGAATCCTGCCTTGGAAAATAGAACAAATTGTTCAGGCCTGTGGGCATAGAGATGCCCAGACTCTGATCCCATCCTGACTTCATGCTTGCTCCCTCCCAGAAGGCCTGGCGGCTCATTAGCATAATTCAGCAGCCTATTTGTACAGGCCACGTGAACATTCTTTCTGGTTCCCAAACACCCAGAGGAAAGGAAGACTGCGGTCCCCACCATTCAGTAATTCCGTTACACACGCCAGAACGCCACTCCGTGGTATGGGCAAGCTGATGGAAGTATTTTCTTCAAATGGGCTTTCATTCTCTTCCAGAATGAACTCCCTGGTGTGTCAGCTTTCTAATTCACTAGGCTGTGGGCCTCTGCCTAGGAAAGTTCAGCTGGACTGAATGGAGACATCCTCCCTGCCTGACACGCAGCCCTGACCTGGGTGGATTCCGGGCCACCTTCCCCGCCCCTTCTCAGCATCTCGGCAAAGACTAGCAGGTTGGTGAGATGTTCAAGGACAATTCCTAGCCATGGGGCAGTCTCCTCTGTAATGGGAGGAAGAAACTGGACACCTACCATGTGTTGAGCACTGCACTAATCCCTTTGCAGAGCGATGATTACATAATGATAGGCAAGGCCTATTTAGCACATACCATGGACCAGATCTTGAGGCAAATATTTTCCATGCATTATATCTCATTCAAGGTTCAGAATTACCCTGAGATCTATACTATTGCTGCCCACAATGTTTTAGGTGTAGATACAGAGAGAATAAATTTCCTGGGATCCCAGTTAACGAGCAATGAGGCAGACGTGCACACCCAGCTACGTATGACTCAAAATCCTAACCAACTTTTCAATATCAACTAATGTGATCTTCATAACAACCCGTGAGGATCAAGTTGCTAATTCCATTTGATAAATGAGAAGATTAGGCAAAAAACTGTATGTATCTTGGCATCTCTCCTGAGGTCATATGTCTGCTGAGTGGGAAGGATGGGATTTGAACTCAGGAAGCCTAACTTGAAAGTGATGTACTCAAGGACTAGGCTCTAAAGCCCCACCGGATCCTTGAACATAATTCCCTTGAGGCTAAATGCCCTTTGCCCGACCTAAGCAGCAAGCTTCTATTCATCCCTCAAGACCCAGTCCAAATGTCCCCTCCCTCAAGAAAGACTTCCCAAATTATTCCAAGTATATTAGTGCTTCCTTCCCCGTGCACTTAGATAACAAAGTCTGTATCCCCAGTTGTCACTTTTTGTTTGTATCTGTATCTCTCACTAAATAGTAGCTCCTTAATTATGGAGTCCAAGTCTCATTTGTCTGCATATCCTTCAAATTGGCACAATGTAGACAGCTACGTAGTAGTGGAGGGTAGACAGCAGCTCATTTATTTCAGCCATCTTGGGATCTTCAAATATATCACTGGGTGTTTTGTACCCATATAACATATTTAATAAATATAGATCAGTGTTTCCAAATTGAGTGTGAACATTAGAGTCGCATGGGAAATTTTTAAAAATACAGATCCTCCCGCTCAACTTTTCCATTCACAGGAAGCCTACCAGATCACACACTGTCACGGCTAATATTGTGTCTGTCCAGGACCCAATCATCCACCCTCTTAGGGAGGAGTGTCACCTAAGCTGACGCAATCAAAGTTATTCCCTGGGAATTTTCTCCTGGAATCATGTGGAAGAAGAGTTTTCTTTGTTCTTCCAGTCATAGAGCTGGAAAATTGTGAATCTATGATGGGCAGCAACTGTGTTTCCCAGCACATGTGGAAGGCCCGTCTCCTGCAGGAGGGGGGATGGGGAGAGAAAGAGAAAAAGAAAGAGAGAGAAAGAGAAAAAGAGAGAGAGAGAGGACATCCAGCCGTCCCAAGGTTCACTGAACCCTTGCACTTTTTGAAGTTTGATGAAATGAGACAAATTCCCCTCTTACTCTTAGGCTACTTTTTGAGAGGTTCTGTCACTTGCAAATGCTAGTGTGTGATATGTACATATACATTATGGGATATGTATACATTTTAATGAATTAGAGTGTTAAACAGTACTTTTATATAAAAAGATAAATAAATAAGTATGAAATGCTGCTCAAAACCTGACCCAGTGGCATAAGATCATATAGTACTTAGCTCACGCCTTCCCCTCCATGAATACGTTCTCTCACCTGACATGGTCTATGTATGTGCCCAAAACTAATGGAAAGAATGTGGGGTGACATCAGATTCTCTCAGCTGCCACAATCAAGTGGAACCCAGTTTTCTGAAGGCAACGTTCTTGAGAGGTGATGGAATCCTACTTCTTCAAACAGAAAACTAAAGGGAAAATTGAGGGCCACGAACACAAGAGCAAATGGATGGAGAAAATCATCTATGAGTTTGGATATACAAAAACATTTTTTATTGTTATTTATGGGGATTTAAGGGATCTTTGAGGGCAGTGTTGACCTTCCCTGCTCTTAACTTACTTGCTGACTTCACACCCAATAAGATCAACCTCCACACTAACTAATAGGTTGTTTCTTAATATTGTTTGGCCAGTAGAACTAGTCACTGGTGACTTTTCAGGAAATACTGTGAGCTACCTCTTGGCCCATATACTGTCCTTCAGAACAATCTCCTGCCCACCTTTCTCCATAAACTTGTGTTCACTTGTCTATTACAGTGAATGCAGGTACACCACTCGTTAAGCCATCAGCTAAGCACCTGCTACATGGCAGGCCTGTACTGGCTTCCATGGCCCCCAACATAGATCAGAAGTGGCTCCTGACCTCCAGGAGCTCCTAACCTCTAGTGAGACATAGACAAGGAAATATACAGCGTATCATGTGCTTTGACAGAGAGATCTATAAAGGGTGGTCCAAGCACAGCTGAAGGGTCCACTACCATTAGCAGCAGGTCAGGAGGGTTCATAAAACACAACAGCTTTGATCCAGGCTTTGACGTATATGTATGAGTTTACCAAGTAGAGAGAGAAGAAGAGCGTCCTAAGGCTGCATTCGAATATTTTCCAATTCAAGTTCAAGAATTATGTCCCCAAATGTGTACCTCACTGTAAAGGGTCTTTTTTTTTTTTTCCTTACAAAAAATTGTGGAAGAGGGAAGAATTTATATCTCACTTGGAGATTTGTCTGGGACCTTTTCCTAACCTGCACAACTGCCTCCTGAGGGAAGGAGAATCTGGTAAAATATCTTATGTCTAAAAGCCACAAAAATATACAGAGCAGGAGCTAAGTTTGACATATAAATATATTAAATAAATGCATTCACAGCTCAATTTCCTCACCCTCTGACTGCCAGTAATTTATTCAGACAGCTTCAGCTGAAACCATTTCTCACTTGATATAATAATCTGGAAAGGTGTGTTCAAATTTTCTTCATTCTGCAGGGGCTTTGTCCTTTTCTTGCCAAGAAAGCACTACATCCCTGGGCCTCTGGCCCCTCTGAGCTGAGGTAGGTGGGGAATGGACTCAATCCTCTCTGGCAGGAGAATCAAATGATTTTTGTGCTTTGAAATGTTTTCTTTCAATTCAGCTTTGATAGATGTGTCCAGTGCTAAGTAAGGCTTTCATCGTCATTTACAATGACCCAGGGAAATGGGCCATGTGATTCACCCGCTTTTATAGGTGTGGAGTCTGAAGCTCAGAAAGTGAGGAAGAAAGAAGAGAAGGAAGAAGGGCAAAGAGAAAGGAAGACTTAATAAGCACTTACTTTCGAAGGTACTTTTCAAATGCGGGATCTAATTTAAGTCCTCCCAACAGTCATAAGAAGGAGGAATTATGGGCTCATTTCACAGCTGAGAAAATGAGACTCTGAGAGGTGAAATAACCCTTAGAAATCATCAAGACCTCCATGTGACCCCAGGTCACCCCAAGGCCTTCTTACCTGAGATCAAATGCCAAGGCCTTCTGACACCATCACTCTGCCTCTGAAAGGCTGTGCTGGGGACCTACTAAGTGCCTGTCAGTTGGAGGGGTATGAACAAAGGGGAGATATGGATCCTACCCTCCTGGCTGAGAGGCTCGGCAAAATCCTGGAGAGATGTCCTTCCCCGTGCACTCGAAGAGGCCACTCTCCAGCCTGTCAAAGGGTAGGAGCTCTTATAAGCAAATGAAGCCTCTGGCAGGAAGGCAAAGCCTGCTCAACTTTTCCATTCGCAGGACAAAGTGTTCAGCTGGGGCCTCAGAAGCACTTAACCCCCGGGTCAAGTGAACTTGCTGAGTTTCAAAGGCAAATCAGGCTGAAAATGTGCCCACTTTGATAAAGAGGTTTAAGGCAAGGCGTTGGAATACCATCCTTCTCCTTCCCCTCTTGCGCTCCAAAAGGCCAGCTTCTAACAATCGCCATCCAGTGCGTAATCCACTTGTTACCTAATCCACCCCCAGAAAAGGCATCTTTTGGTTACAGAACCAATTAGGATTTGTCACTCAGGGTAACAGAGGCCCCGTAAACCATAATGCAGGCCCCTGCTTCTTCATCTATTCAGCAAATGTGCCCTAAATCCTCCTATGTGTAGCCCTGGCCAAGCACTTTCTGGTCCAGGTACACCATTCATTCCTCACCATAACCAAGGAAGTGAAGATTGGTTCCTTCATAAGACAGACCAGGAACCAAGCTGAGAACGATGGTCAAGGTTTGCTGGTAACCTGGTAAAGGGCAGAGACAGAGTTAGACTTCATGCCTCTCTATTGCCAAAGCCCACGCTTTTACCTTTTTTCTTCAGCTTTACTGAGGTATGATTTATAGATAATCATTATATATATTTAAGATGTACAACATGATGTGGCTTTTTTTTGTTTTGCGGTACGCGGGCCTCTCACTGTTGTGGCCTCTCCCGTTGCGGAGCACAGGCTCCGGACGCGCAGGCTCAGCGGCCATGGCTCACGGGCCCAGCCGCTCCGCGGCACGCGGGATCCTCCCAGACCGGGGCGCGAACCCGCGTCCCCTGCATCGGCAGGAGGACTCTCAACCACTGCGCCACCAGGGAAGCCCAACATGATGTTTTGATATATGAATCCATTGTGAAATGATGCCCCCAATCCAGCTAATTAACCTTTCCATCACCTCACGTAGTTATTTTTTTGGTGAGTGGTAAGAACATTTAAGATCCACTCTCTAAGCAAATTTCAAGTATACAATAGTTTATTATTATCTATTGTCACCATGCTGTACCTCAGATCTCCAGAACTTATTCAGCTTATAATGGAAAGTTTATACTCTTTGACCAACACCTCCACACCCCTGCCCCAGCTCCTGGCAATCACCATTCTGCTCTCTACATCTAGGAGTTTGACTTTTTTAGATTCCACATATAAGTGAGATGGTGCAATATTTGTCTTTCTCTGTCTCCATGCTTTTTCTACTGATTTCCCTCAGTTTCTTTAAAGCTTCAGCCAAATTTTTAAAAATCATTAAAAATTTTAATTAAAATGTGAAAGTAAAGATCCCACCACCCTAACACAATCTCTTTTCATTTGTCCTGTCTCAGATATAGCACTAGTTGAATAATTGAATGACGGTGATGGATGGATGGGGGACGGATGGATGGATGGATGGATGGACAGATGAATGGATGGGTAGATGGATGAATGGATGGATGGATTATGGATGGATGAGTGACGTACGGATGGGTCAATGGGTGATGGATGGATGGATGGATGTGCTAATTAATTAATTTTATTTCCTTTGCATCCAGGACTTCTTCTGATCTAATCCACCTCTCATTCGAGCCATAATTTACACACACGCTGCATGTCCCCCAGCACCCACCTCCATTCTCCCTCCAAGAGACTGGAGTAAGTCAGGATTGAGGAGGCAATCTTGCCAATGTTCTTGAACACAACGTGCCTGAGGTTAGAAAGGAGGGCTGAGGACAGCTGCGTCCTGAGTCAGAGCCCACTCAGAACTGCTTGGCTGCGTAACTTCTTGTGTCATAGAATAAAGTGGACAGCTAAAGCTGGATAAGGTAGACGGCTGTTCCAAGTGCTGTAGAGCTACTGCTCCTGGACCAGGGAAGAGGGAAGCCTGTTCCTACTCCCTCTGTTAGAGACCTGTGAATCTTATAGAGTCACAGGTTAGGAGGACCTATGAATCCTATAGAGGCAGCCCGGGTATTAAGAGCCAGCCTTCCATCAGTTTAAGACTGGCTCCAAAAGTAGGATAGATGGGTGTAGAGGAAAGAACATTGGTTTAGGAGTCAGACAAGACTTGCATTGTGACCTAGCTTTACCTCTGATCCTGGGAAAAAAAATCCTGGGAAAATTTCTTAGCCTTGCTGGGTCTCAGTTTCATCTATAAATAGTGGATAGTGATAGTACCTACAACAGGACTGTTGGGCTTGGGGGTCGGCTGTGGGCGATGGTGAGGGCTGCACTGCAGGGAACGGGCAAGTTGCCTGGCACAGTGCTGGGGAAATACTAGGTAGGTGCTCAATAAACGTTAGTACACCCATCTCTGCACCTCTGGTCTTTGTGGCTGACTCCTGGAATATAGAAATGGGAATAGCTCTTTGTGTAACTGCGTTCTGAATTTCCTATTTTCTTACACACTGGAATGGGAATTCAGCGAGTTTGGTCTTGGTGTATATTTCACTTGCTAGATCCTGCTTGACTAAACCTGAAGTCTCTCAGTGGAGACAGTTGGAAAAGCCTTCAAAATGTTTAGAATATGATTCTGAATTCACTCCCATTTCCCACAATGATACAAAAGTCGGTTTTCTCCTTCTTACTCCACTGGCTCGGCAAAGACATGATCCTCTAAAATAACAGCCCCAGCCCAGGAAAAGGGAGTATTCCATGCTCTCCATCTGCAGTGTGTCATGAAAGGAAAGGAAAAATAAAGAAAGCTTTAACAATTTGCCATATTGTATGCTTTGGAAGAGCCTGGTAAACTTTCTAGCAAATTGCTTCTAATTATAGGAAACCTTCCTTTGGCTTCAGGAAACACTCACCAGCGTCATTCCAGTTCTCAGTTCTTGGCAGAAGCAGACGTTTCTCCCGTTATTATTTCAGTTGGCTTGAGCTATTGACAATGCATTTATCAAACAGGGCAGGGAGCTGCCTCCATGCAGTAATGCTCTAGAGGAGGCAGAGCTTGGGAATCCAGTGAGATGGGCCAACAGTTGACATGGTCCTGATGAAGATTCCAGAACCTGTGTCAGCCCATCAGCAATGATGATCTGTCCTGTAATCAATTTCTATTTAAGAAGTTACAGAATGCATAGTGCTTATTTTCTTAAAATTTACAGAAATAAGTACAGAAAAATATCAAATTTCTACATCCTCCTTTCCCCAAGGCCATACCCCTTCCCAGGATGGTTTACCATTCCACTGGTTTCTTCTAACCCTGTTCATGCCTTTCAAGAGTCTCAGCTCAGTTGTTCCATTTGGGTACAACGTTTGGTCCCATCCTCCAGGGACCTTTTCAGATACTTCTCCTTATATTTCTCTTTGCAATGTATACGTAGTTTAAAAAATATTTTTATAAATTGGATTATGCATTTAACAGTACATTTATATTAGAGATCATCCTTGACAGTACCTATAGATGGACTTCATTCATTTAATGGTTACATAATAGCCTAGAGTAGAACAATGCATTAGAAATATAATACTGGTCACATTTATAATTTTTAATTTTCTTGTAGCCACAAAGTAAAAAGAAACAGGTTAAATTAATTTAAAAATCCCACACATCATCAACCTTTGTCTACAAAGTTCACAGTTACTGTGATATTATGGCGTCATGGGAATCTTGGAAGTGGTCGGCTGTTATTTCTGGGAGTTCCCAGTGACTGTCGCTGACGCTCGTGTGGTGTCAGTGACAGTCACTAAATAACAGGCCCTCCCTTCTTCCTCTCTTTTCTCTGTTCCCACCAGTTCCTATCCACCACCTAAAACTACCTGGTAGAATCTCCCCATGGCTCTTGTGCATCAGGAGAGCATGAATGTTCACTCCAAGGAGGTCATCTATGGAAACTCACAGAGTTTCCAGTCCATGGGGTGCTGGAGTGCTGGTGGTTTCTGTGCAGAGGTGTGGGGCACCCTTCGTCAACACCCCAACACATTTGGTCTGCTGGACTCCAAAGCAGTTCTGCTTGAACCCAGAGTTGCACAGAATATTTCTGGAATACATCTTTCAGTTTCTTTTATGACCTTCCTCCCAAAGGTCTCTAAGCCAGTACAGAGAACCCCGGGGGGAAAGCAAACACTGCTTTACCCTTATCCACCTTATTCTCCTGGCCCATCTCCTAACAAAAATGTTCATTTCTTAGTGTCCCCAAAGCTCCCCCCACATATGAATAAGTGTAAATAGTTACTTGGGAAAAGGTCAGGAGCAGAGCAGCTGTGGAAAGAAAAAATAATTAGTTAGTCTGAACCCCAGCTAAGACAGCCCAAAATTCTATTACTCATTCATTTATTCACTCATTCATTCATTCCACAAGGGTTCAGCATCTATTCTGCCCCAGGTCTTTTTCTGGATTCAAGGAATGTCTGATTCCTGCTTTCAGAGACTAAACAGTCTTATGGATGAGACAGACAGGGAGATCAGCCAACACAACATATGTGGTAAGTGTTGGGCTAATGTTAAACACAAAAAATTGGGCAACTAAGGTTTTTTCTGGGAAGAGAGTGAAGCCAACCTTGACCGGGGGAGTGGATAGTGGTTAGTTAAGGAACTCCATCACGTGGAGTGTGCAAGATTAGTAGGAGTTTGCCAGGTGGACAAAGGTGAGAAGAGCCCTCCAGGAAGAGAGAACAGTGAGTGGAAGCACAGAGGTGGCAGGGAGATTGGACAGTTTCTGAGACCACAGGGGTGTGATAGTGTGGAGTATGGTGTGAAGTGGAGGAACTTTTGCAGGAAAATCAGAAAAGCCAGCCCAACTAATTCCTTCCTAGCCACCAAACCAGATTCAAAACATGTCCAAAATGAAACTTACCATCTTCTCTCCGAAGCTTGCTCGTGTCAAGTGCTGTCATAATGGTTCAGTACGCTCTCTACCCTGCCAGTGAGAAACTTTTTTTTTTATTACTTTACAATGGTGTGTTAATTTCTGCTTTACAACAAAATGAATCAGTTACATATATATATATGTTCCCATATCTCTTCCCTCTTGTGTCTCCCTCCCTCCCACTCTCCCTATCCCACCCCTCTAGGTGGTCACAAAGCACCGAGCTGATCTCCCTGTGCTACGCGGCTGCTTCCCACTAGCTATCTACCTTACGTTTGGTAGTGTATATACGTCCACGCCCCTCTCTCGCTTTGTCACACCTTACCCTTCCCCCTCCCCATATCCTCAAGTCCATTCTCTAGTAGGTCTGTGTCTTTATTTCTGTCTTACCCCTAGGTTCTTCATGGCATTTTTTTTCTTAAGTTCCATATATATGTGTTAGCATACGGTATGTGTCTCTCTCTTTCTGACTTACTTCACTCTGTATGACAGACTCTAGGTCCATCCACCTCACTACAAATAGCTCAATTTTGTTTCTTTTTATGGCTGAGTAATATTCCATTGTATATATGTGCCACATCTTCTTTATCCATTCATCCGATGATGGACACTTAGGTTGTTTCCATCCCCAAGCTATTGTAAATAGAGCTGCAATGAACATTGTGGTACGTGACTCTTTTTGAATTATGGTTTTCTCAGGGTATATGCCCAGTAGTGGGATTGCTGGGTCATATGGTAATTCTATTTTTAGTTTTTTAAGGAACCTCCATACTGTTCTCTGTAGTGGCTGTACCAATTCACATTCCCACCAACAGTGCAAGAGGGTCCCCTTTTCTCCACACCCTCTCCAGCATTTATTGTTTGTAGATTTTTTGATGATGGCCATTCTGGCCGGTGTGAGGTGATACCTCACTGTAGTTTTGATTTGCATTTCTCTAGTGATTAGTGATGTTGAGCATTCTTTCATGTGTTTGTTGGCAGTCTGTAAATCTTCTTTGGAGAAATGTCTGTTTAGGCCTTCTGCCCATTTTTGGATTGGGTTGTTTGTTTTTTGTTATTCAGTGAGAAACTTTGGTCATCCTGATTCTTCCGTCTCCCTCAAAGCCATGTTTAAAAGCATCCTCGATGACTCTCCAATCCAATATCTTATTTACATCCCAATTGCAGCCCTCTTAGTTTACACTCCCTCACCTTTCATGGGGGTGTTGTAGCAAGCTCCAGACTTGTTGTCTTGTCTTTATCATGTTTCGTTTTATCCATTTCCCACACTGCAATTGCTGGTCATTCAGAAATGAAAATCTGACTCTACCACTTGTTGTAGAGTTGTTCACTGGTTCCCATTTTCCTCAAGTTTAAGCATTTAACAAATCGTTTAAAAGATTTGTTAATAAATTAACTTTATAGAATAATCTCCGCTTTCCTTTACTTTCCCAATCACCCAGCTTTGGCAAGCCATCCCAATTCCTAAACACATCAGAGCTTTCATATTTTCCATCCTGTTCTTTCTGCCTGGATTTTTTTTCACCTGTGTAACCAGGCTAATTTCCTCTTACTTTTTTAGGACTTAGCTCAAGGAGCTTCTGCTTTCTCTACCCCAACACATCCCTCCCATCCAGGTAGGATAAAATAATTGGTTCTCCATCGGTGTTTTCAAACACTATTGTTCTGTCTCCAATCCTCAACATACTAAACTGTGATTCCATGATGGCTTGTACAACTCAAGAAAACCTCTCTCGGGAGATACACTGGTCCAATTTCAACATAGGTTCAGGTACTCAAAAGGCAGAGTCTTGCAATCTGCAAGTGATGAAAAGTATTGAAAGTCTTTGTTGAGCTTCCCTATGGAAATGGCAAAGAGGAGGATGGATTCTTACTAGCACACATCTTAGAAATTCTCTCCCAGTTGTTGGCTTTCTCAATATCCTTCTGTCAACAGTTGTTTTAAAACTAACTCACTCATTCTTTCTCCCTCTCAAATTCTAACTCCCTGAAGCCAACCCTGACCTCTAACTTATATGTTTATTTCTGCCTCTTCGTCAAGGCCCCCAAGTTGCACACATCAAGGGCACCATTCCTGCTCTAGTCTTCAGAGTAGTGCGTCTAAGGATGCTACTTTCGTAGAATATGATGTGAATGATGCTCTGGGCAGTTTTGTAGTAAGCAAATATGCTCCTTATCTTTCTCTCAGCTCTATTTTATATAGATCAACTTAGCATCTCTGGCTTATTTTATTTTCTCTACACTCTCCCTTAGCCAGTCTCTGGATGCTGACTCAACAAGCAAAGATCTTTCCCATGACAGTCATGGGAAAAAGTGAAACCTCATGAATACTCATGCAATAATTATTGTTCTTCCTGTTACATCTGTTTCCAAGTCAGTCTTCCTCAGCAAATGGTGAGCTCCTCTAGGTCATGGGCTGTATTTTATTTAGCTCTCATCCTACCACAGGTTCCAGAACATGTAGACTCTCAATTATTGAATCAAAGACTTTTAAAGAGAAACACATATGTAAATGCTTAAACGGCCAGTCACTTTCCAAGATAAAAATATCATTGGACTCATTGCCTTGATATCACTAATACATCTACCTTATTCTCTTTCAAGGGTCAGCTTCCTTTAGTTACGGGTTTTCAAAATATAGTTTGTGTCAAACAAAAGTTTCAAGGAGAGAAGTTACCCTTATTTCATTCAATACATTCTAATTTATTGTTTCTTTCTTTCATTACTATTTTTCCTTTAATTTAAAGCTTGTCATGAGCCACGGAACTGATTTCACTACCTTATCAGTTTTGTTCTATGGTTTGAAAACCAGTGTCCTAATTGATCTTGGGAAGGATCCTTTTTCTATCTGCTCTCCAGCACGCCATCTGTGTGTTTCCCCGACACTTCTCATTTACCTCTGATGACCTGTTGCCACCCCTGTTTCCTCTTTAGGAAAATCTCCCCTCTCCATGGCTTCCAAGGATAAGTAAATGCAGGGCTTCATAGGAAGAGCAGGCCTCTGATCCTCAATGTGGCAAGGCATGGGTCAAGTTGGGCCGGAGGTCACCATTCAAAGCCCTTCTGGTCTTCCTCCCCATGGGTTTCAGGCCTCCCTTCTACTTGCCCATTGTTCAGAGGGTAACTCGTCTTCTTTTTCTTGTTGTTAATTGATTTATTTTTTATTGAAGTGTAGTTGATTTACAATGTTGTGTTACTTTCAGGTGTACAGCAAAGTGATTCAGTTATACGTACATATATATGTATTTTTTCAGATTCTTTTCCCTTGTAGGTTATTACAAAATATTGAGTATATTTCCCTGTGTTATACAGTAGGTCCTTGTTGTTTATGTATTATATTTTATATATAGTAGTGTGTATATATTAATCTCAAACTCCCAATTTATCCTTCCCCCCTCCTTTCCCCTTTGGTAACCATGAGTTTGTTTTCCACGCCTGTGGGTCTGTTTCTGTTTTGTATATAAGTTCATTTGCATCTTTTTTTTTAGATTCCACATATAAGCAATGTCATATGATATTTGTCTTTCTCTGTCTGCCTTACCTCACTTAGTATACAGCATGGATGGACCTAAGTTGTCTTGAGCATGAGCTACTAGTATATGTGTGTACATATACGCACGCAAATGCACCCATCCACATGCATACACGTGAACCCCGTGAGCAAACATGGATCCTCAGAGAAAATGGAGTCTCAAGTCATAAAGAGGAAGAGAACATGTTTCCTAATCACCAAATAATTTGTACAATGCCTCTTTCTCCATGAAGTCGGTACTTTCTGTTATTCTTTTGAGTAGCGATTTATTACCTGATTGCATGCATCTACCCTCATCCCACTTTCAAATTGTGCCCCTCGAGGCCTGCGAGGAATAGGAAAAGAGCCTGTTTTATACCCTCCGACTGACTCTTCCCATGTGCTAAATTTGATTCGAGCTGGCCATTCCGGGAAACACCGGATTCTATTCCTGGCCTTGGTTTCCGTCTGTAGGGACAGATGGGATGACCCTCTTCTTCCAGACACACTGGGGAGATAAGAGAGCTTTGCTGACAATTGAAACTGAACCCAAGACAGAGAGGGAAGCAGTGACGAACCTGTGGAGTCGTGGACCTGTGGGCCTGGATTCCCCCAGATCCCCCAGACGTGATGATGTGTGTGAATTCAGTAGACAGCACCCAGCATCTACTTAGGAGGGAATGTTCTCTGACAAACAGCTCTTCTGGATCCATTACAAATAAGAAGGGGAAAAAAACCCAACAACAATAGTAACAGCAGACCTGGCCCAAGCCATTGACTTAGGCAAAGAAAGCACCCTGTGAGAACCTCAATCTCTTGATCCCTAAAATAAAGACCACACACTGCCCTGCCAACATCACACAGCTGCAGGGAGGTGTGCATGAGACCCACGTGGGATGAAAATGTATTCTGAATATAGTTCAGTACCCTGTCAGTGCTGAGTTTAAAAAGAATTACAGATCTACTTAAACGTGAGGCCCGCAAGATACAATTGCGTTCCACGAATGAGAGGAAAAACCTTACATTTACATGCAGGCATTCAGCTGGGTCATTTCACAGACCATATCTCATTTCATTCTCCGAATGACAGTAGGATGAGGCAATGTTATTTTCTCTTTGTCACAGAGGAAGAAAGAGAGGTGCAGGGAGAGGAGCTAGCCTGCCCAATTACACGGCACAAGAAGACACTCAGAGTCTGAGCTGAGAGGTAAACTCTGATGGCCCAGCTCCAGGGGCCCTTCTACATCTACTCAATATCCAGTTACCCAAAACTAATCGGAGACACCCAGGGTGGATTCCACTGCACAGGGCAGAAAACCCAGCAATTTCAGGCATAAAAAACCTGGCAAGGAGGCTCTCCATAGAAGATTCCAGGATGGGCAAGCCCTGAGCAGTCTGAATTCACCTCCAGTAGAACACAACTGTTTTCTGACCTCCCTTCCAGATCTGATATTCATGGATTCTGAGGCTTACAGAAAATGAATCATTTCTGAGTTGATCAGGGAACACTGCTTCTTGAAGCCACCAGGCTCCCTATCCTTTGGTGGAACTCCCGGAAGGTGATCACACAACCCCTATCCATTAGAAGCCAATCTCCAAACACGTAACCTTTGCCTTCAGATTCTAAATTGAAGTAGGAGCTACTCGAGGTGGCTTGGATCCCAAGGACTGGGCTCTTGGAGTTTGGAGACAGCTCTCTTTTCTTGGAGAAGGCTTTATTTTTAAATGTTCCCTGATAGCAGTTACTAGGATACTGCCAGCTTCCTGGCCCCGTTCTGCCAAGGGAGATGAGCCACCTTGGAGAGGCTGTCTGAAGCTTGATGGGGTCGCCGCCCTCTGAAGTTGTTACATCCCCTCAGTCTGTTTTTAGAAGGCTCTTGAAGAGAAGAGATAAACTGCTTGGTGCCCCGGTTCATGATAACAGGATGGGAAGTTGCCTAGCTGCCTGGATCAGGTGACAGGGGGAGCTGGGATCTTGGAGGCACTGCTGGTTCTACATCAGCACCCGTCTCCTGACCACCGGTCCAGTCCCCTGGATGCCGGGCCACTCCAGGAGCAACTCTCTGAGAAGTTAATCTCACCACATCATGCCCCAGCTCCTTCCTACCTCTCCATCCTCCTTGCCCTCTCCTCCTCTGAATCCTCTCCAAGCCTGCAAGTCTGACATAGCATTTTATGCCTCCACACCCTTGCTTAAGGTGTACCCTCCACCCGGAATGCCTTTCCCCACCTCCTTGGTCTTGCCATCTTCCCTTTGCCCGCAAGATCCAGTTCAAGTCTTACCGCTTCCCAGACCTAGCACCTCTGCATGGCCCCAACCGGATGTGAGTCACTGCATCCCTTACCTGTGCCCTCACAGCCATCTTTGCTTATCCTATTAGGGCACTCATCACACAACATGGTAATTATCCATCCTCGTGTCTCTCTCCCCACAAGGCCGTGACTGTTACGAGGCAGGGACCACGTCCTATTCATCATAACAGCCTCAGGCTACGACATGGTCCAGTTCCTTGCACACAGTAGACATTTAGTAAATATGAAAAAACAAGTCAGTAAGGAAGAGAGAGTGGAGGCAGAAGGGGGAGGGGTGGATCCTCCCAAAGAAATAGAGAAAGGGTGTAGTTCTTTATTGCCAATCTCCAGAGTGCTGTGAAGGGCACGCTCTGAGGCCAGACCACCTGGGGCTGAACTCTGCCCTGTCCCAGCTGTGAGAACCTGAGCATGTCGCTTAACCTCCCTGCGCTTCAGCTTCCTCATCTGTAACGTGAGGATGAAAAGGCTCGTAAGGATGGGTAAATCCGTACATGTAAGTCACTCACAGGCACGACAGGCTTTTGGGCAGAGTGAATAGTGTCAGCTACCGTAACGATTCAACCTGGACTCAGCCACTCACAATCACCTCCTCCACAGAGTCTCTCAGGGACCCAGGCTCCTTCCATCTTGGTGCATCTTCCTCTGGGTCCTCAGATTCCTATCCCTTGGACTGGCAGATGGGAAAGAGAGTGAGGATTATCCAGAAACGGGGCACATCATACCACAGACAAGAAGCGTGGCTCAAAGACAAGGCTCAGATGTGGGCACTGAGAAGGGGAGAACAAGGTCATTGGTGGGCACTGGAGTTCAATGCCTCAAACAATTCCTTCTAGTTTTAAAAGGCCATTCTGTGAAACGAGGTCAGTGAAGAGTCTTTATGAAAAGAAAGGATTGATGGTGATTATATTGCAATTGGAGAAAAAATACTAGTGGACCCTGTATGCAATTTCAACAGCCCCATCTCTATAGAGAGAGTTGTGCTGATTTCTACAGAGATCTGGCCACTGATGTTTGTGTCTCTGTCCAGGATTAACAGTCTGTGCAGATCAGATTTGACCAGAGCAAATATATTTTGTTAAGTATTTTCCCCTAGAGACATTTGTTCTTAAAAAAAATAGTAAATGCAATTAAGAAATAGCTAATATTTAGTTAATTAGCACAAACATACTCAATTGTCAACTGAAATGACTCAGATCCATGAAAGAAGCAGCAGGCTTGGATGAATTCCATGGGATTTCAGTTTTATAAGGACACGCATGGCTTTCTTTGAAGTAGTTTGTCGCAAGAAGCTTGTGTCTGCCCAACACCCTAGACTATTGATCTGATCTAGGGGAGCGTCTTGATGTCATGAAAGTTTAATTTGTTTAAAGAATGCTCTGATTCAGTTTTTCACTCTTTTGTAAGATTATTAAATATAGTGTGACATACAGAGGTAGTTTTGGCAAATCATAGGCAGGAGGTGTGCAAATAGTAGCTGGCTTGTTTTCAGCCAACTGTTTTGGGGCACAAAGATTTAGAAAAATAGATATCAAAGCAGGCCAGAGTAGTTCCAAAATTGTGTTGTAAAAAATGAGTAACCAAAAACTGTTTCCTATCAAAATGCCCCATTTTATCTAATGTCTTTCCTGGGGCTCCAGCTTCCAAATGGCCTGAAAATGACTAGTTCACAGGACCTTGGGGCTGGGCCAGAGGTGACTCGGAGGCTGAGATTATGCAGTTACCCATGTTATTTTTTCTCCATTAACAGCTTATAGAGTTTAAAATGTTTATGGAGTGCGGAAACGAAGAGCGAATAGAACAAAGGGAATTGATAAACATCATTGCCTAATTTTTTTTTAAATTAAGGGTACCTTAATTAATTAATTATTTTTTGGCTGTGTTGGGTTTTCGTTTCTGTGCGAGGGCTTTCTCTAGTTGCGGCGAGCGGGGGCCGCTCTTCATCGCGGTGCACAGGCCTCTCACTGTCGTGCCCTCACTTGTTGCGGAGCACAGGCTCCAGACGCGCAGGCTCAGTAGTTGTGGCTCACGGGTCTAGTTGCTCCGCGGCATGTGGGATCTTCCCAGACCAGGGCTCGAACCCGTGTCCCCTGCATTAGCAGGCAGATTCTCAACCACTGCGCCACCAGGGAAGCCCCATGTGACTAATTTTTAACTCAATCAGGGATCTGGACCAATATGACCATCTAGTTAAAGGGCTCCGCTCCTCTCTCATCCCCAGGCACACTCTGTCCTGTCTGGTCCCCACACTCTGCTCAGGCTGTTCTTTATATTTTTTCTTCCTTCTTTCTTTCAATACTATTGAGAGCTACTCTGTCCCAGGCCTGGGACTCAGCAGAAAAGAAAACACAGTCCTTTCCTCGAGGAACTCCAGTCTATCGGGAGAGACAGGCAAGTGGACAGGTAAGTACAACAGGGGTGGTGCAGGGGGTTGTGAGGTCGTGAGGAGAGCCCTAGCTCTGTCTTGGAGACCAGACAGGGTTGCTTGGAGGAGGGATTTTGACACTGAGTTCCCAAAGGATGAGTAGGAGGTGAAAGCAGGAAGGGGAAAATGTGCCTAAAAGCAAAGGGAAAAAAATGAAAAGATAGGAATGACATCAAAAGCACAAGCAACAGAAGAAAAAATAGATAAACTGGATATGGTCAAAATTTTAAAAATTGTGCTTCAAAGGACACCATCAAGAAAGTGAAAAGACAACCCATGGAATGGGAGAAAATTTTTGCAAATCATGTATCTGATAAGGGATTATTATCTAGACTATAAAGAACTAGTATAACTCAATGATAAAAAGAAAAATAACAAATAACTTAAAATGGACAAAAGATCTGAATAGACATTTCTCAAAGAAGATGCACAAATGGTCAATAGCACATGAAAAGATGGTCAACATCATTAATCATCAAAAATACCACTCTTAGGGAAGGCCTCCCAGGTACCAGGCCCCATGCTAGGTACCCAGGAGATCACAAGATACCACTGTGTATCTACTAGTATGGCTATAATCAAAAGATAGATAATAACAAAATGTTGGTGAGGTTGTGCAGAAACTGGAACCTTTATATACTGCTGGTGAGATTGAGAAATGGTGCAGCCACTTTGGAAACACAGTCTGGTAATTTCTAAAAAGAAAGTTAAATATAGAGTTAACACATGACCTGGCAATTCTGCTCCTAGGTATATACCCAATAGAAATGAAAACATATGTCCCAATGAAAACTTGTACAGGAATGTTCATAGCAGCTTTATTCATAAGAGACAAAAAGTGAAAACAACCCCAATGTCTACCAACAAACAAATGAATAAACACAATGTGGTATGGCCATACAGTGAAATATTATTCAGCCTAAAAAGGAGTGAAATACTGATACAGGCAACAACATGGATGCGCCTTGAGAGCATTATGCTACATGAGAGCAACCAGCAAAGGATCACACATTGTACGATTCCATTTATGGGAAAGGCCACAACAGAAAAATCCATGCAGACAGAAAGTAAATTAGTGATTGTCAGGGGCGGCGAGTGATGAGGAGATCGCGAGAGTGATACCTACGAAGTGCAAAATTTCTTTTTTGGGGAAATGAAAGTGTTCTCAGATTGGCTGTGCTGATGGATGTACTAAAAGCGTGGTGAATATACCAAAAGCCGTTGAATTGCACACTACAGTTTAAAGGGGGTATGTCGACGGAGCTGTTACAAAATAAAAGAATTACTTATAACTCGCACTTCAGCCAGTAGGCTGTGGCCAATAATGGTTAAGAGTGTCTATTCTAAAAGCAGCCTGCTGGGATTTGAATTCCTGTGACCCTGGATCAGTCACATGACCTCTTTTTTTTTTTTAACATCTTTATTGGAGTATAATTGCTTTACAATGGTGTGTTAGTTTCTGCTGTACAACAAAGTGAATCAGCTATACGTATACATATATCCCTATATCCCCTCCTTTTTGCATCTCCCTCCCACCCTCCCTATCCCACCCTTCTAGGTGGTCACGAAGCACTGTGCTGATCTCCCTGTGCTATGTGGCTGCTTCCCACTAGCTATCTATTTTAGGTTTGGTAGTGTCTTTATGTCCATGCCATTCTCTCACTTCGTCCCAGCTTACCCTTCCCCCTCCCCGTGTCCTCAAGTGCATTCTCTACATCTGCGTCTTTCACATAACCTCTTGCAGCTTCAATTTCCTTGTCTGTAAAAGAGGGGGCGGGGGAGGAGAGAATGAATAAAAAGGGTTGAGTACCATGCCTGGCTTCTAGTACCCGCTCAGTGAGTGTGCGCTATTATCACAACCAATTGACAGATTAGAAGAGTGACACCCCTCTAAGAAGAGTTCCAGATAGATCATAAAGAAAGAAAAGACAGATCAGAAAAATTATTTTTAGGTTGGCCATCATAAGAGTTATAAAAAGTGAATGAATTAGGAAACAATAAATGTGGACAATAAAATTTAATTTACAATGAGAGTTTTCCGTAGAGATATTCTTCAAAGCTCATGTGAAGTCCCACACTCATTCATCGGGAGTGCAAGCTGGGAGGAGGCAAGATGGTATCAAAACCCATCAAAATGATGCTTAACTGACCTTGTTAGCAGGCAAGAAAAGGCAGCTGCCCCGAGTATAAAGACCACAAAAGGAGGGGCCTTGGAGTCCTGGCAACTGCTGTGGTCCCAGTGCCTAGCATTGGGCCTGGTACCCTGGAGGCCCTCCCTAAGAGTTTGCAGGAAGAATCTACTGTCTCCTCTGTGCCTGACCTTTTGATGATTTCTTTACACACATGATCTCATTCTAGCCCCTCTCGGGCTCAGATCTAGTGATTCCCATCCCCATTTTACAGGGGAGAGAACCAAGCTCTTGGGGGTTAAGGAGCAATCTAGGATCACCCAGCCAGGTAGAAGAGGGACTGGGCCTAAGTGATGCCAAAGTCAGAGTCTCTCTAGGGAATGATCAGGAACCCAGCATCCCATCAGAGAGCCTTTGAAACGAGAGTGTGCATCCTTTGCCGGAGAAGCCATCACCCGGGTTGCTATCTCCCAGAATTCTCCTAGTGCTGATGGAATCTGGGCTGTTGCTAAGGTGACAATGGCCAGGGATTGCGGGAAAACATTCAGAGGTAGAAAATAAAAAATGGGCACACCCTGTAGCCTAGTAATTCCTCTTTTAAGCACCTACCATAGAGAAGCACCAGTCTGCATGCTTAAGGAAACAGGTACAAGGATGTTCTCTGGGGCATCGCTGGCAAGAGCAAAGAGAACCCCCCAGGTTTGTCTTTGTTTTTCAGACAGGCTGGTAATGGTCCCCGCATGAGCAAGGGCTCCTGCCATTCTGTGCTGTACCACCTAGGGAACCCGGTGGTGGGCCTGGTAAACCACCTGCTGAGCCTGCTTGTGGGCCTGATAAACCTGTCTCCTGCTCACATCCCTAGGAGCCTGACTCTGTGCTGCTTGAAAACAAGAGAGGAACAAGAACAGAGTTTCTACGCGTGCCTTTGACAGGGTGTGTGGCCCCAGGGAAAGGTAATGTGCTGGTTTGGGAAAGTGAGGCTTTGGGCCCAGTCTTCCTCATCTCCAGCCATTCTGGGTGGGTTTTTTTTTTTTTTTTTTTTTTTGGTATAATCCATCATTTAGAGACTAAGGCCCATGGGGAAAAGAGATGGATTACAGGGAGAGGAGGGAAGGGAATGGAGGATGGTGGAGCTTGAAGCTTCACCTATCTGTGTTATTTTTGTATATCCCAAGAGCCTGCCACGTTCCTAGGTGAGAAGGGGTCATCCTTCAGTCTGATTTACGTCACTTGTCCCCAACCAGAACACCTAATTCCTTAGCAAGTCCACTTGGCTCTACCTCCAAAACATCCTGAATGTGTCCAGTTTTCTGTCTCCACTGCCACCTTCCTAGCCACCATCATCTCTCACCTGAAAAACTGGAATAGTTCTGACTTGTCTCCCTGATTCCACCCTCACCTCATCTTCTATTATCTACACAGTGACAAAGGTATCCTTCCTGAATCATGCATCGGATGGGTCACCATCTGGTGGTGATGGAGATGATGGTAGTGGTGATAATAATGATGACAGTGATGGAGAGGGTGGTGATGACAGTGGTGGTGATACCTAACTTTTACTGAGTACTCTCTATGTCCTAGGCATTATTATAAACACTCTACATGCATTGACTCTTTTAATCCTCAGAAAAACATTATGAAGCTGGTACTACTATTCTCCCCATTCTACAGAACATAGCACTCACTGTTTAAACTTCTCCAAAGGGTTTTCTTTTGCACTTAGAATAAAATCCAAACTCGTTACCTTACCCCGGCCTCCAGTGGCCTCTTTGCTCTGCCCACTGCCCAGTGTTCTGACCACGCCTCTTTCCCTGCTGCCTACCATGTTCCAGCCACACCGACCTTCCATCTATTCTTTCAACTCACTGAGCCCATTTGTACCTTAGACCTTGTGTACCACCTGCTCCTTTTACTGAGAACACATCCTTCTCTAGTACAATAGTTCTCAAAGTGTGGTCCCTGGACCATCAACGTCAGCATCACTTGGGACCTTGTTAGAAATACACATTTTCAGGTCCCACCCCGGACCTTCTGACTCTGAAACTCTGAAGGTGGGACCCAGAGTCTCTGTTTCAACCAGTCCTCAGGTGAGTGTGATGGTCACCAAAGTTTGAGAATCACTGTTGTAGGTTTTCACTAGCTGGTTCCTTCTCATCATTCAGGTCCCAGTTTACATGTCACATCCTTAGAGAAGCCCTCCCTAAGCTCCCTTTCTAAAGGCACACACACCTCTCCATGTTTTTCTAGCATGTCACCCTGCTTTATTTTCATCACAACCCTTATCATTACCCAATGTTTTCTTGTTTGTTGAGGCATATGTGTGTCTGTGTGTTAACTGTCTGGCTTTCCCTCCTGTATAGAAACTCCATGAAATCCCAGATCTGCTGTCCACAGCTGCGTCCTAAGCACCACACACAGAAGTCAGCACATAGGAGGGTTCAATAAACACCTGATCAGCTTGACTGATTGATTAATTAATTAGATGTCTAAATGAGAAAGACAAGAGTAATTGGCTGAGATATAAAGTAGGGGCAGGCAACTCAAAAGACTTTGAGAGCCAAGTCCTGTAACATAATGGAAAGACAATGTAAAACATGGGGGTGTGGTGGTGATGGGGCAGACTGGAGCGTGCATGGCTAAAGGATTCAAATCTAACTTCAAAGGGTAATCTCGTCCAAACAAAACCAATTTCTGAGCCAGATTCAGCCAAAGGGCCACTAGTTTGCAATCTTTGTTATAAGGGCTTGACCAGACGATTCATTGAGGGCATGTCTTTCCTTCTTAGATAAAATTTTGTTATAAGAGTTTTAAAAAAATCTGATTTTCATTTTAAGAGCTGGAAAAGTGGAATAGACCTTTGAAAAAACCCACTTTTGAATTAGAAAGCCAACCCATGTGGAAGGTACATGTCTTGCCAGTCCCAGAGAGAGCTGGTAGAATTACTGGACTCTTGAATGCCCACATGAAAACATAGATATACAAAAAGCATTTATTGCAACCCTTTTTATAAACACACAAAAAAAGCCCTGAAAATCCAAAAATACGGTATTGCTTAAATAAATCATGGTAAAGGAACTAGATACAACTATACTAAGCGACAAATTAAAAAATCGTGTTTTAGAAGAATTTTTGATAACAGGCAGAAATGTGCATATGAAATACGATTCCAATTTCATAAAAAGCCCCTGTGTCCCAGCTGAGCCCGAACCCCTAGACATGTCTCTGTGTGTTCAACGAACTCATTAGACAAGTGTCTAATGGCATGAGTTTATCTCAGTAGAGGAAAGGAAACATCAAAGGGGAGATTTGGGAAAGAAATGGGGGGAGGGGCATGGGGCAGGCAGCAAGGTACCTGCGGCCCCCTGGCCAGCCCCATGGGCTCTCGTGAGACAGGGGGCCTCAGGCAGAAGCTGATAAAGCCGTGCTCAAGGACTCTGTGTGACCTTCGGCAGGTCAGTGGCAGCCCCAGATGGCAAGTTGGGACAAGGAGTGGAGGAGAGAACATTTCCCACTTCTTTGCTCAGTACCCTGGCCCAGGTCTAGAGAAGGACCTGGAAACTCAGGATCCCTTTGGTTTTCTCAAGGGCATCAGGAGGTGGGCTTTTGGCCCAGATGTCACCGTTGTCTCAGTGGACATTGATATGGAGAGCAGTGACCAAGGTGGGCACTGCCCTAGAGATGTTTTTCAATAGGGTACAGAGTGGTGGGCACAGGATAACGGAACATGAGGGCTCTCATCTTGAGGGGCTCCCTGGGATAACTGAGGGAGACTGGCAGATGGAGGAACTGACAGTTAATTTAGTGACTGTGACCTCATTTGGACACAGAGCCTAGTAGGGAAACTTGGAGGATATATTTGCCTTGATATCACCTGTTATAAATATATCAAAATATGAACAGTTTCTTTGGGTGGTAGAACGGTAGAAGACTTTCAATTTCTGCTGGATAATTTTTATCTTTTGTCATTTTTGTTTCTAAAAGGAACAGATTTTACATTCATAATGAGAAAATCTAAGTTATATTATTTTAAAAATACATGATTGATGAGGTCAGACATTTTCAGGAGTGACCTGGGGAACTGACTTCCAAAAGTGCGACCGAGGAGTCTGGAGGATGTTCAGATCCAGGAGAGCTGACCAGGTGATGTCCCAGGACATCACTGAAGAGTCGTAAATGTTTTGACGTGAGTTGGATGTTCCCAGTCCTGACTGATGAACATGCACCACTTTACGGTTGCCATTACTGTATTTAATCCTCACAGCAGCTGTACAGGGCATTATTAGCCATAATTTAAAAAATGAGGAAACAACCTCAGAGACCCTGGGGGAACAGGTGGGTGCAGAGGTGTTTTATGATTGGGGTAATGCACCTCGTCAGCAGTGGGATGACAATTCAAACCTTGTTTTCCTGTGATTTCCCCCTTGGTTTTCTAAGACAAATATTGTTCTCCAAACCCTGGCTTCTAGAGTTTGGCCTCTTCACCTGGCTTTGGGAAAGCCTGTAAGCCTTTTGGAATTAGATCCAGAGCGTGACATGGCATGTGCTTTTTCTAAAAGGATGAGTCCCAGTTCTACCACCCCCTCCAAAATAGAAGAACTGCTACTTTGTGTTGTCTGGAGAGCGTCTGCTTCAGATACAGCATTGAAGATAGAAAATGTTCCTTGAATGGCACTACTCTGACGATCTAATGGCAAACAAATCTGTAACACATGGATTGAATTTCCTTTAAATTATGCATGAACCAAATAATTCGAATGGTTTGGCAAAACTGGCTTGGGGTTTTCTCAAACCCAAACTGTTCTTGAAAAAAGTTAGTATTTTTGATGAACCCCAAACCGGGCCTGTTTGGGGGATTATAGGTTGGGTGGGCGTGCTTGAGGTGTGAGTTTAGAATGATGTGTTTTTTGACTTGGGGGCACTGGTTCATTTGCGGTGGGATGTTGTGGAGTTTGTGGTGTGGTGGGTGTGTAGTGGTGGTGGTGGTGGAGATTAGGGTGAAGGAATACTGCACATTGCCCTCTTCCATGGTTTATTCCAGGTTGTTTGTTACCAAGAAGGGTTGGACCACTGAAACCGTCAGGGCCCAACAGAGATGAGCAGTGGGTGGAACACAGCTTCTCTGGCACGTAAGCCAGGGCATAAAACCACGTCTTCCAGGGGGAGAAGCAGTACTTGGACGTGGGAATGGAGATCATTAATAGGTCTTCGGCTGAAACTCAGTAGGGAATAAACAGACAATGGTTTTAATAGCTTTGGGGCTCTAAAGGGTGATATCAGTTGCTAATATTCCCAAAACACAATCCATGTAGATTAAGATCCACTGCCCTTAACTGATACCTACCCTGTGCCAAGAGCTCTCCTTGGGTGGTGTACAAGGAGAGGCACCACCCAGATCCCCCTTCAAGGCAGGACTTGCTGCCCGGTTGTGGGGATGGTGGTCAGCAGATCCCCTGCTGTTGGCTTGTTCAGGGTCTGACCCGAGGTCACACCCTTCCCCTCTGTGTCCGTGGTGACTGACCAGGGCAGGGGAGTGAAGACCTAGGCGTGCTGACTCAGAACACTGGACCGTCCTCATCTCAGGCCCCTGCTATGTTAACCAAGGCTCTGCCAGACCTGAATCACAATGTGTCTTCTCCCTGTACCCTAGACTGCTGCATCCCCTTCCTTTCAAAGGCATTGATCTTTAGAGCACAAATGCCTTGTGCTCTAAGACTCCTCCATCTCTGTCTGTTTCAGGAGAACCAGGTCTATACCATCCTGTACCATTTTATGGGGTAAGAATTACTATCCCCACTTAAGAGATGAGGAGACTGACACCTCAGAGGAGCAAAACGCCTTAAGTGAGAGGATAAGCATCTTGAAGGGAGGATGTTGTGGAATTGGGATTTGAATTCAGCTCCTCCCACCCCAAGTTTACTGCATATTCCACTGTCCCCAGCAGTCTTCCACATTCCGCAGTAATTTGGCTTCTAAATTTTCCAACAGCCTTGGCATGCACTGATAAATTCTTGTATGGTTAGGTGTGTTGGTGAAGGGAGTGGACAGTAAATTGTATCAGAAGACAACATTCACCATTAATAATAAGGAGGGAATTCTATGATTTATTGGGCACTTACTAAGTACCACGGAATCTACATATCTAATCCCATTAAATGGTCTAAATGGTAACAGTAGCTGACACGTAGTGATATTGACTAGCAGTGGGGCACAGACTCATCAAAATCTCATAATAACCAATGAAGGTGCTGCTGTTAACATTCCCACTGAGGAAGCCAACGCAGAGCTAGGAGTCACTTGCCTGAGGTCGAGGAAGGACCATCTACTCCAGACACTGCATGCTTCCCCACTTTGCTACCAAGCCTACAGGTGATCATTCATATCCCCATTCTATAAGGAGAAGACCCAAGGCTCAGCGTGGTAAATACACCTATTCAAAGACTTAGCTGGTGGAGGTGGAGCCAGGTCCCATCCCACATCTGCTCACCTCCAACATCTATATCCTTTTCTCCACCTGATGTTGCCTTTCTGGGGAGAAGCAAGAGACATAAAAACTCATCTGTTGTCTCAAGGGAACTGGAATCAGATTTTACCTTTAGGAGAAGTCCAGTGCTGGCCAATGCCAGAGGGAAGGCATGGTCTTGTAGGGAGAGGAGGGGATGCTGGGAACAGGCAGACACCCTCATGGCCAGAAATCTGCAGGAAGAATTCAGAGCAGATTTGATTTCATATACACGTACTGGGTGCTGACCACTGTATGTTGATGACTCCTGCACTCATAACTCCAGGGTTTTCTCCTGATGTCGGGAGTAGGTCCACGTATCCACCAACCTCCCTTCTGGAAGCTCCACCCTCAGCCATCGGTTCATTCAGCAGGTATTTATGGCGTGCCTACCAGTGCAGGTATTGTCATGTGCTCTGGATTCAACGGTGAAACGGACATGCTTCTTGACCGGCAAAGAGTTCAGTGAGGGAGCCAGCCACGGGAACAGGCAGTTACAGCCACCCTCTCCTTTCCATGCCCAAGGAAAGCAGCAAGTCTGTACCCTCAGGATGGTCCTCTCTCTCTCTAGGCCATGAAGACACGGCCCAGATCACGGGAGAAGAAACACAAATCAGATCTCGCCTTAATCGCACTTGGCTTTGTAGTTTCTCGTTCATCACCATGCCGTAAGGATGTGGTCATTTCAAGCACAGGTGCTGGGTCCCCACCGGTGCCCCATCGTATGACTGTCACAGGCCCCTGAATGTCAGCTCCATGACACACAATATCATCCCGCTGCTGTAAACAGGCCTCACCTGTCATCCAGGTGTCCACACCCAGGTTCATCATCCACTTTCCCCAGACCCACTCCTCCTCTGGGTTCCAAAGGTGGCATTGCCAACTCCACACACATCCTGGACCCCTCTCAGTCATTATCGAGGAATGTCAGCTTTAGCTCTTCAAATTCATTATCTCTTCATCCATCTCTGTTCCCACCATTCAAGCCCCTGGACCCCTCCTGGACCAGACTCCTGTCTGGTCTCCCTGACTCCAGTCTCTCCCCCTCCATCCACCCTTGGCATCAATCACCCTGAAACATTAATCTCACCGTGTCACTTCCACACTCACAGTGCTCTCCCGTCTCATCTTCAGCCTGGTGGCACAGCTTTCTGTGTTGGGGGGCCCTGTTTTTCTCCACCCCTCTCCATCCTCCCTACCAAACGCACCAAGAGCTCACGTCACGGTGTCTTGAAAGTAATGTTTCCTCCAAACTTACCCCAGACCTCACCTCTGCTGGGACACCTTGCTTCTACACCTCACATACACCCAAGACATCTCTTCTGTACGCAGCCTCAAATGCTCCCCTCCAGTGTAATACTTGTCCCACTGTTGCAAGGGCCTGTGAACACGTTGAACCCCCCTTCTGGAAGGTGTGGGCCCCTGAGCTTGAGGACGGTATCTTCTGCAATATTGTATTCTGTGTCTGACACATAGCTGGTACAAATAAGCCTTCCTGAATGAATGAACGAGTATAGAGTCTGACACTCCACTTGGCTCTACCATGAGGAAAGGCTCCTAAATATTTTGTCCCTGCTCCTGCGCCAGTCCCAACCACGAGATCTTATCAGACATCGGCCTCTGTCGCTGTGTCAATCTTTCAGTGGGACATGAACCTTGGGGACCCCCCGGTAAATCATTTGCAGCAGTCAGAAGTGCTTTAGAGAACCAGTCATTTGGTCATCGCCCGCACGGGCTGGTGACCCACAGAGAGTTTGTCTGCAGACACCTTTGTGGGCAGCCATTCGATTTCCTGAGCCCGAGGAGGTCTTTATTTCAGATTCCAAACTTTATTGCAACTTCTGAGCGACTGCCTTGACCCCACCGGTAACCTCACAGCCCTAACAATGATTCGTCTCTTCAGGAAACCGTGTCCCCCCTGGGTTTGCCCAGTGATATGGGGCCAGATATGCCAGCTGGGAGTGGGATTGGAGAGAGGGGGAAAGCCCTTCGCCGTTTGCAGTCTCCTGAGTGGGCTGTGAGAACAAGATTGCTTTTGCTGGGCTCGGCAGTTATGGCAAGGAGCTGGACCCTGGACACAGCCCGGCAGGCAGTCAAAGGGAATAGCCAAGTTCACTGCAGCCCCACCCATGGCTCCCTTCCAGGAAGCCGTTCACTGAGTCACCCAGTGATTCCAAACCATTTTGATTTCAATCTTTCTGCCTATTGAACCCCAAACATCACTTCCTCAATTCCTCTCGATTAACGAGAGGGTGGTGTCCTTGAAGATAACGAATTCTGAAGTCAAGCACACGGTAATTTTTCAACTGTTTTTGGAAGAATAACACACATACATAGAAGTCCACAAATCATAGGTGTGTGGTTCACTGAGTTGTCTCGAAGGCACATCTGACGTTGAATTCCCACCCTCGCTGCCCAAACTTGCCAAGTCACATACCCCCTCCAAGCTTCAGTTTCATTAATTCTCAAATGGAGTTAAAAACCAGTCTCTCAGAGAGTCAGGCTTTCATTACAAACAAATCTGAAATCCTATGCCCTCACCTCCTCCCCCATTCTGTGGTCATGCTGTCCCCTTGCCCTGGGATTTATTGTTCTTCAAAGAACATATCAGCATCTGACATGTTATTTGTTCAGATTTGCTAATGTTCTCTCTCTCAGTGAGAATGTCAGCTTCCCAAGCAAAGGGGATTTGTTTTGTTCACTACTTTATCCCAACTACAATGGTGTCCATGCATTGGAAGTTCTAAAGGAATACTTGCTGGGTGAATTTAGACAGTGGTTTTGAGGACTGCTAAAGTAATGCTTTAACATTTGGGAGATGCACTTAGGATGGCTCTTCTCAAACCAAAAAATGAAAATAGCAAATGTTTGTGAGCTTGTGGGGAAATTGGAACCCTTGTGCATTGCTGGTGGGGATGTAAAATGGTGTAGCTGCTGTGGAAAACAGTATAATGGTTCCTCAAAAAATTAAACGTAGACTTGCCATATGATCCAGTAATTCCACTCTTGGGTATACTCCCAAAAGAACTGAAAGCATGTTCTCAGAAAGATACTTGTACACCCGTGTTCATGACAGCATTATGCACAAAAGTCAAAACTCGAAGCAACCCAAATGTCCATTGATGGATAAATGGATAAACAAAACGTGGTATATACTTACAATGGAATATTACTCAGTTTTTAAAAAGGACAGACATTCTGCCACATGCTACAATATGGATGAACTTCGAGGACATCATTCTAAGTGAAATAAGCTAATCATAAAAAGACAAATATTGTATGATTTCACTTACATGAGGTCCCTAGAGTAGTGAAATTCATAGAGACAGACAGTGGAATGGTGGTACCAGGGGCTGGGGGAGAGGGGGATAGGGAGTTATTGTTGAATGAGGACAGAGTTTCCATTTGAGAAGATGAAAAAGTTCTGGAGGTGGATGGTGGTGATGGTTGCACAGCAATGTGAATGTACTTAATGCCGCTGAACTATACCAAGGGCTAAAATGGTGAACTTTCTGTATAATTTGCCATAATAAAAAAAATATTGGGGCTTCCCTGGTGGCGCAGTGGTTGAGAGTCCGCCTGCCAATGCAAGGGACACGGGTTCATGCCCCGGTCCGGGAAGATCCCACATGCCGCGGAGTGGCTGGGCCCGTGAGCCATGGCCGCTGAGCCTGCACGTCCGGAGCCTGTGCTCCGCAACGGGAGAGGCCACAACAGTGAGAGGCCCGCATACCGCAAAAAAAAAGAAATCAAATATGAGAAATGACGTGGGGTAGTAATCCAATAGACACCAGTAATGAGTTTGCCTCCTACAGGTTCAACCAACCCCAGAAAACCTTCCCTAAACCTCTTCGTGACTAGACTATATGATCTCCAGCTTTATGCTATCTTGCGTTCATGTCACATGTGTGAGTCTGGGCTTTCCAATGAGAACTTAGGGCAAAAAGGATGTCGTGTGTCAGGCATGGGGCTGGTGGCTTGAATCCATCCCCTCATTTCATCCTCACTACAGTTCTCATTTTACAGAAGAAGAATCTGGGGCCCAGAGAGAGGTTAAGTAGCCTGCTCAGGACCACATTTTTTTTTGTTTTTTGCGGTACGCGAGCCTCTCACTGTTGTGGCCTCTCCCGTTGCGGAGCACAGGCTCCGGACGCGCAGGCTCAGCGGCCATGGCTCACGGGCCCAGCCGCTCCGCGGCATGTGGGATCTTCCCGGACCGGGGCACGAACCAGTGTCCCCTGCCTCGGCAGGTGGGCTCTCAACCACTGCACCACCAGGGAAGCCCAGGACCTCATTTTATTCATTCATTCAACAATGATTTATTGAGCATCACCATGAACTCGGCACTTTACTCGGTGCTGAGGCTCTGATAATGAATGAGACCAGTCCCTTGGCCTTAAGGAGCTCCTTGTCTGGTGGAGAAAGCAGGCAATGAAGTAAGTCACTGTAGGAACATGTGATAAGAGGTGGGATGGGGAGAACAGGCAACATAAGCAGGTCACACAGACGTGGAAGTTGAAAGAGGGTCTGGACTGTGAGCTCGGGAGGGTGGTATTCAGAGAGGAGGTTGGGGAGTCAGGGTGGGCAGATTATGGAGGGCCTTACGGGCCAGGCTAAGGAATTTGCACTTGATCTTAAAGGTAGTAGGGTCACTGATGGGTTTTAAACTGGGGAATGTGTTTAAAAAATTTCTCTGGATGCCCAGGAGAATGAAATGAAAGTGGGGAGAATGTGGGCAGGGATTAAATTAGGAGCTGCTATGGACTGAATTGTGCACCCCACCCCCAATTCATACACCAAAGCCCTAACTCCCAAGATGATGGTGTTTGCAACTGAGGACTGTAGGGGGTTAATTAAGCCATGAAGGTGGGGTTCTTATGATGGGATTAGTGCCCTTAGAAGGAGAGACTGAAGAATGTGTTCTCTCTCTTGCCATCAAGTGATGACACAGCAAGAAGACAGCTGTCTGCAAGCCCGGAAGAGAGCTCTCACCAGGAATGAAATCAGCCAGCATCTTGATCTTAGACTTCCAGCCTCCAGAACTGTGAGAAATAAATTCTGCTGTTTCAGCCACCCAGTCTATGGTATTTTGTTAATAGCAGCCGGAGCTGAGACAGGAGCCAAGATGGAGCTCACATTCCCCTCTAACATTCCTCATCTATTTTTCACCATAGTATGCCACTTTCTAGATTTTGGGGAGTTAGGCTTATTTCCCCACCTCTTCATATTGGCACTACTCATTAGTGCCAAGCACTTAACAGGTGCCTCATGAATCCCATGGCCCAGTCGTAGGAGATTCCAGGAGGACTTAAAGAAACAGAGTGCAGCATGGGCTCTGTCAGCGTGTCGGATGCATGGCACTGTGTGTGCCACAAGAGGTTAGGAGAGAAGGGCCATCATCGTCTGTCTTTCGGAAAGGCTCCCTGTTGCTAAGTTCTCCGATAAGTTTGGTGGCAGTTGCCACTGAATTATCGTGTCACAGTCATAGTTAGGGAGCCCGGGAGATGAGAGCCAGAAAGGGAGTGTTGGAAGCTGTTGCAACTTGATCTGGGAGCTTAGACGCTGACAGTCTGATTTGCATTTTACAAAATTCTAACAGATCCTCACATGCCCACTCCACTCCCTGTTCAGGTACATCACATCCATTTCCCCTGGAGCATTCTATAAAGAATTTGGGTCTAGAAGGCTCCATTTAGAATCTAGTTGTTATCAGCAATAAGATCTGCATTTCAGGGGAATATGAACTGCTCTCTGTTTTGTAGTTGTGAGAGAGGGCTCTGGTGTTGAATTTTCTAATAGTCACACCATGGTTACGTGCATCCACACAGCTACAGATCAGTCAAGTCACTAGAGCAAAGTCACTTGGAACTGAAGAGTCCTTATAGAGGTCACCACCTTGCTGCAAGTTGGGGAACTGAGGCCCAGGGAGGAGTTGGGTAGGCCCAAGTTACTAGGTGAGCCAACTGTTGACTGGGTAAATGCTAACTAACTCTTATTATGTGCTAGGGCACCTGGACTACAAATGACAAGTAAAAGACCACTTTCCTATAGGCTAGGAATCCTGTATGCTCCTACTTCTTGTTAAACAAAACTTGATTTGGAATTACATTTGTATCTCTTCATATCTTACGGTAAGAAATCCATTCATTGACCACTTATTCTGCATCAGAGACCATCCTGGACATCTTGCAACCATTAGCTTGTTCAAGTCTTACCAAACCAAGAGATAAATATCATCATCCCATTCTACAGATGAGAAAATTGAGGCTCTGAAAGGCATATTATGTAGAGCAAGGTGGCATATATGGTAAAGTACAGAGTTGGGATTAGATCCTTCATCTGCCTGTCTTCAAAGCCTTTGCTATTCATTCCAACCCTTTGTCTCTGGCCAGCTGATCTTTACATCCTTGGGTAAAAGCCTCTACAGTGGATATTACTTGGCATTCAGTTGGTGGGAGCTCAGAAACTTCATTGAATGATCCAAAGGGTTCGTAGGTTCCATGGAAATTCTACAGGAGAAGGAGTGGGGATCCTCTTTTCCTCCACTTTCCTTCCACATGGGCCCCTTAAAGAGCCCAGGAAGTATTGAACTGGTATCTAGACAGAGACAGTTGGCTGGATAACTCAGCCTGGACCCACCATTTACAATTATGTGCTGGGCACTATGCTAAGGGGGTTACAAGCACAAACTCTTAAACTTTACACCATCACCATGAGATTGCTTCTATTATCCTCCCTGTATTAAAACTCAGAAATGTAGGCACAGAAAGGTGAATTACTTTTCCAAGGTGTCAGGCCAGCAGAGACAGGATTGGAGGAGCCTAGTTCTGTCTGAGTCTGGAATCCAGGCCCCTTATCATGATTTTATATGCTCAAGAAGTGCTTATAGACTGAGGAGTTGAAATTACTTTTTAAAATCAATCTTTGAAAGAAAATAAGTAAATAAATAAAAATAAAATTCATCCTTGTGTCCATTCTCCCACTTGAGCAGACTGTGAGCTAGCTGGGGGCCACCAGCATCAGACCAGTTGCCTGACAGGTATATTGAATGAGCAAGGAAGCCAGTCGGTGGGCTCCAAGGAAAGAGGAGGTTTGCCCCCGAGGCCGACAGCCAGGCTCTGAGGATGCTAGTGATTCAGGGAGAATGATGCCTGTGGTTAATTCCAGACACTGTCCAGTTTTCCTCTCCTGCTTTGGTTCTTTGATTCATAACAGTTTGCCTCATTCCTCTGTTCCCTTCCCTTAGGGTTAGGTCACCCAGGTGAACAAATCCTCTTTTCAAGGACCCTGAAGAAACTGGATTATGTTATGGGTCCTGTAAATTAGAGGCCTGGAGAGGAGGCCTCTTATTTGGGGATAATCACCATTTGTTCACTGTTGGACGACTTGTTTCAAGATAATTAGAGCTTCACTTTCTTTACTTGAAAGAACCTTTGCTGTTTTCTCTTGTCCTCTCCAGCCCTGGACTCTCACGGATGCTGCAGTGAAACATGTGACATAGGGGAATGCATGCCAGTTCATTCCTTTACCAAGAACTGTCAAAACAACTGCCACATATACAGCCTTTAAAATTGGGTACAAGTGGTCCAAGTACAATGCATGTTTAAACCTTCAACCATTCACATCTTTGACTGACACGTGTTCAGCACTCACAGCTCTAGATGTTGGGGATCCAGTAATAGAAAACGAAGACCAACACCTGCCTCGTAGAGCTTATATTGTAGTCTTGGAGTAGAGAAAGGACATGAGGGGCTTGACTCACCTAGAACTGAAAGTAATTTTAGCCATAAAGTATGTTCAGTAAATGAAACCCTAAGAATTGATCATTATTATTGTTGGGTACAACAGTAGGAGTAATAATAAAATCACCGTAGTAATAATATTGAGTCCGGTTTTACTTAAGTAAGCATTAAATGACTTTGCCAAATCTATTCATTATTAGACTGGAGTTTGTTATATAGAATCTTGCTAAAAGTAAGTGACCAATATCTGGGACCTAGCATTATTTTTGTTAAACAAATTTGTTCTTCACTGTTGTATGGTACATTCATGGGAAACAAGAGCACCTGGGCAATGGGGTTTTTCATTAACTGAATTTTCCTGTTGTTTTGTGTAAAAATCACTATCAATAACACAATGATTATCCATCACCTTTTTTAGCCTCTAGATCATTGTTCCAAATATTAATGATTATGTAATTTCAGTCAATGAGCGTTTACTTCTGTGAGATTGGGGCTGGGGTGAGAAGCAGGTGAAGAAGTTGATCTCTGAATAAGGAGATTTAGAGGACTGAAATGATGTGTACTCATCCCAGAAGATTTGGGGAATGAGGTTTACCCCCCATAACAAATCTGAATCTTTTTCTGGGCTTCTGTTTAACATAATGCTTAACCATGTGTCCGTCAGTAATGATTTTTAACAGAGTCAAATTTAAATAAATGAATATGCATTTGCTCAACCAAGGGGAAAAAAAAAAAAACCTTAGAGATTTAGTTGGAAATTGGCAAGCTTATGATCATAATGGAGATTTTAATATACCTATTAGAAATGGAAAGATCAAAAAAGAAAAAAAATTAAGAACATATGGAAGATTTGACCAGTAAAGACACATGCAGGCTTGAGTTGATGAACATATATAGAACCTTGCATCCATCAAACAGAATATGTATGTATTTCATACTGACATGGACTATTTGCAAACATTTAGCAGATATTAAGCCCAAAAGAAGCCACAACAAATACTAAAGAATCAATATTACAGAGATAATCCTCTGACCACAATACAATAAAATTTCAAGCCAATAAAATACACATTTAGAAACTAAAAAAGAGCCCTTGTAAATAATTTGTCAAAGAGGAAATTATAATGAACATTACTAAATACTTATCATGAATATGAAGATATTATTACTGAAAGATACAGATTGTAGCTAAAGTGGCACTTAGAGGAAAATCTATAGCCTTAAACATAGATGTTAGAAAACAGATAGGAAAGTTAATGAAATAATCTTTTGATTCAAAAGTTAGAAAATTAATGCCTGTTGATTTAAGCATGGAACACACCTGGAACATATACTATTTCACACAGACTCACTGGTAGGCACTCCCACATTCAACAGACTTATGCAAAGAAAAGAGGGATGGGTCCGATGGAAAATTAGAACAGCTCTAAAGGAAATTAGACCATGCTGATGTTAAAAAAAAACTCTCATTACAGAGAGTATATTAGTTAGCTATTGCCATATAACAAATTACCTCAGAATTTAACAGCATAAAACAACCAACATTTATTATCTCACAGTGTTTGAGAGTCAGGAATCCAGGAGCATCTTAGCAAAGTGGTTCTGACTCAGGATTTCTCATGAGTTGTAATGAAGCTGTTAGCTGGGGCTGCAGTCATCTGAAGACTCAACTGGGGCTGTAGGCTCTGAACATGGAAGCTTCCATGTTCACTGACATGATTTACTGCAGGTAGTCATGTTCTTCACTGGGTGCTCCTCACTGGCTGTTGGATTCCTTGCCACATGGGTGTCTCCATAGGCATGCCTACAACATGAACTTTTGCTTCCCCCAGAGTAAGTAGTCAAAGACAGCCAGCCAGTCCCCAAGATGGAAGCCACTGTCATTTGTGACCTAATCTGTCCTCACCATCTGCTCTTGGTCACACAGACTAACCTTGGTACAATGGGAGGGGCCACTGCACAAGAGTGTGAACCAGAAGACGGGGACCATTGGGGACTACCTTGGACGCTGCTTACTACAGAGAGAGTCTCAAAAAATGGGATTCTTGCTTGGCTGCTAATCCTCACACAGTGAAGAGTAGGTGAGAAAAATCAGTTCCAACTGAACAAAATCATTAGAGTTACCTTTGGGATTCAAATGATGATATTGAAATTCAAGGAAAGGTAGTGGTCTCGGGATTGGATTTCTTGGCATTTGGATCGGGGCTTAGGTGAACTCTCTTATGTTTTGCTTTCACCATGAACCTTTCAAAATATCTGTTTTTCCCCCAAATAATTTTAGCCCACCAAGTCCCTTAACACATTTTGCCAATCCACTTTTCCCATCATTTTCAAGTTGATGTCTCCTTAAAAGGAAATTTGATTTAAATGTTTTCGATTCCTTTACATAAAAGTATTGAAACTCAAGTTAGCAGAAACGATTAGATGGCCAAGAAATCCTCCAATTTCATGTGAAAGTCGCGAGGCCCATTTTTCTCAAAAGCATGCTTTGCCAAAGAGTCAATAAAATACCGACTCCACCAGGGTTAAGTTTAACCACCCGCAAATCAAAACGTCTTGCTAACTTTATGCCAAACAATTTTTTTGTAGTTGGTTTAAATATTGAATTGACCATTCCCACCCACTCCTCAATTTAACTGAATTGTAAAATCATTTTCTGTCTTATGGACACGTAAGCATGGAAAAAGTAAAGTGCTGAATTAAGATAATTCAATTCCTTTAAATACCTCTTTCTACTTTAATTCACACTATCCAGATACTAGTGTTATCTGAATAAGACAAAGAACCAATCTTATTTATCCCCTTCTTTGTTATTTTAAATTCTCACTACTTTCTCATTATCTTCAGGTAGATTCTACCATGGCATTCATGACTCTGTATTTCAGAGTCTCAACCTCTTTTCCTGACCTCTTTCCCTCCTGTCTCAACTGGGCAGATTTAATTCTAGTCCTTCAGGAAAGCTTGCCATTTCCTGAACATGCCATGCACTTTCAGACCCAAAGTCTGTTCATAGGCTCTTCCCTCTGCTTACGGTGCCCTTCCCTCACTCCCTCCTTGTAACTATACAATTCCCTCTTCAAGATACACTTCAAATGTTATCTTTTCTTTTGAGGAGTCTTCTCTGACACAACCCTTCCACCAACACCCAACAACTCATTCAATTTGATGGAAAATTGTTCAAATCTTTCGGTCTCGAAAGGAGGTAATTCTACTCATTATTCTACAAAGTCTTGCATAGACCCACATTACAACACTCTCCTAACTGCATTGCAACTGTCTGGAGTATTAACTAAGGTAGTGCTAACTGCTTCAACCGATGTATCCCCAATCTCAGTGGCTTAACACAATAGAAATTTATTCCTCACTCTTGTAAAATCTAATCATCAGCCAGGGCTAGGAGGGTGATTTGCTCCATGCTGTCAGCCATTCAAGGACCCAACTTACAAAAGCCCTGCCTCTGCAACTGATGGCTTCCAGGACCTTCCTGGGTGTAGATACCCACTCAGCAGTCAGTGAAAGAGGTGGGATAGAGAAGCATGTAGGAAATTTCATGGAGTGAGATTTGAAGTGGTACAAATCTCTTTCATTCACATTGCATTGGCAGAACCTGGTCACGTGGCCTCACCCAGCTGCAAGGCAGAATGGGAAACAGAGTCCAGCTGTGCAGCCAGGAGAAAAATAAAACAGGTCTAGTGAACAGATAACCAGGCTCTTTCATAATTATCTGCAATAAATTGTGAAAATTTGAAGAAAGGGTCTGTACCTTTTCTACTGTTCCATCTTCAGCATCAATCACTGGCTGTCCTTAGCATATATTGGACACTTAGTAAATATTTGTCAAATACATACACTAATGGATAAAACTTTTTGTTGCTGAAATTACTTGAAAATTCCCTCAATCCACCACTTTATCCTTGTGGGTATAGAAAGAGACCATCTGTGTATTTCAAACAAAATGGAGAGTCAAGTATCTAGATCATTGAGTCCAAAAGTCCTTCTGCCTGTAATAACTGGTTAAAGGGATTTGCCCACCTTCCCTGAATTAATAACAATGATAATTCAACTCATTGCTTCAATGTCTGGTCTCTTTTCATTTGTTTGGGCAGAGTCTTAATTGCAAACATGCTTTTTCCCTAATGAGCAAAGTCATTTTTCAGCATTTGTCTTCAGCAAAGCAACAGAATCCACACACCATTCCCTATCCACAAGCAACATGGTAACCAAAGTTCCACGCCTAAACTTCCTTGGATCTTCAGGTGGCAACTGCTTCTACAGCTTGGTTTCCTTATGTATAAGTGGGGGTAGAAGGTAGAAATGGGTAGGAGACAGAGGGATGGGCGCTCACCTGTCTTCACGTAGGTGGTCTTGCTGTGTCACTTCATTAGGGTTGAAAGAGCCTGGAAGCTGCTGATGGAGGTGAGAAATCTGCTTGACTTTCTGGGGTTAATGACCTTGGCTTTTGACATCAAACAGACCTGGTTGTGAACCTTGGTTCTGCCATTTCCTATATGTGTAACCTTGGGGGCACTTACTCAGTTGGTACTTCTAGAAAGATGTGTGCAGAACTGTATCTTTTTCCTCTGATTCCCCCCAATAAAGCACTTGCTGCCTACTGTTTTGTCATTTGTTTACTTATCTGCTTCTCCCGCTAGACTGTGAGTTCCTCAAGGACAAGGATTTCTAATGAACCCTTATTGAAAAGCAAACAAAATAGGAATGCCCTGGAAATACAGGCAGCTTCAGGTCTAAAGCTTTGGGATTGAAAGTTTTTTAAAAGTGTTTCTAAAAGAAGAGTGTATGATAAATTGTATTTTCAAAAGAACCCATCCCATAGGCTCTTCTTCCAATGTGCCATCGTCACTACTACCACTGAGTGGTGGGTTCTGTGTTTCCTCCCTTTGAACCTATGTGACCATCTTAACCAATGGAATATGGTGGACAAGACGCTGTGGCTTTCAAGGCAAGGTACTAAAATGCAATGCTCTTCCTCCTTGTCCTCCTGTGATACTTGCTCTAGGAATCTAGTCACCGTCATGCAAGGAAGTTAGGCAGCCACACAGACAGGCCAGCACCAACCACACGACGGGAGAGTAAGTGAGCCAGTGAGTCTTCCGATGACCCCAGCCCCTAGTCTCCAAATTACTCCAGCCTTTGAGCTGCCCCAGCTGACATCAGGAGGAGCAGAATAGAGCTGACCCCACTGAGCCCTGCCCAAATTTCAGACTGTGAGCAAAATAAATGACTGTTGGTATCATTTTTCTTAAGTTTTCGTGGTTTTTTACCCAACAATAGATAAGTGGAAGAGAAGGGTCAAAGGGCAGAGCTGTAAGAAAAGCAGGAATGCAGGGAGATTCAGTGGATGGATGGCAGGTCTCGGAAAAAAAAATCACCAGACCCAGGAAGGTCTGACTACATCTTTCCATATAGCCTAGGTTGTATGATTCCTGCTTTCACCCTAACCTTTGTATCTCTCTTGTATGCCTCTAAAGTCTTGGTTCATTTGCTTTGTAAAAATGTGTTTTCAGGGCTTCCCTGGTGGCGCAGTGGTTGAGAGTCCGCCTGCTGACGCAGGGGACACGGGTTCGTGTCCCGGTCCGGGAAGATCCCACATGCCGCGGAGCGGCTAGGCCCGTGAGCCATGGCCGCTGAGCCTGCGCGTCCGGCGCCTGTGCTCCGCAACGGGAGAGGCCACAACAGTGAGAGGCCCGCGTACCACAAAAAAAAAAAAAAAAAGAAAAATCTCATTTTAATTTAAAGGCCCATTAATTTTAAATCAATATGTAGGTGATGGTTTCTTCTTTCACCAGAATAACTAGATCTTTCCTTGAGGCTCAACAAATAGGTAGTTAGATACATACATGTATCTAACATACATGTGTACATACATACATATATACATACATACATATAGAGAGGTAGGTAGATAGATCCATGCCTCTAAGGATGTTTCACAATATTTTTAGGAATATAGTTTTAAGGTTGAGGATAGCCTTATTGAACACTTGTAATTTTTCTATATGGCAAACACTGCAGTAAAGTCTTTATACGCAACTCATTTATACCCTGTCTCACCCAAATCCTTGTGAGCTTTATGCAATTAGAGTTCCTTTTACAGATAAGGAAACTGAGGTCAATATTGTCCAGGTCATGTATCCCAGTGGTTAAGCTGGGTGGCTCCAGGCAATGTGGTTCCAAAGCCCACCCTTTGAACCCCTGTCCTCACTACCTCCACCTGGAAGGCTCTTCTTCCCATGTGCCAATGTCACTCCTGTCACTGAGTGGTGAGGTTGATGTTTCCTCCCCTTGAGCCTAGGTGGGCCTTTGTGACCTTCTGAACATTGCTTGGGGCAGAAGAGATGTTCAACCAATGCCCCCATCCCTTTCTTTCTAAACAATGGGACATAGGTTCCTACACATTAAGTCACAGCTGGTCTGCGTGTGTTTATCTTAGTTTTCCATTCACGGCGGAGTTTACACACAGTAGGTGCTCAGTATGTGTGTGTCAATTATTAACGTTTCTAGGAGGATGGCCTTTTGCATGAGGACTCCAAGGGTGTACAGTGGAGTGGAGGCCAGTGGGTAGAGAGAGCACAAAGCTTCAGAGAAGGGCTTTCTTCATTGATGTGTTTTAGGAGACAGCACATCTTGGACACATTATGAAGTAGCATGAAAACAAATGGCACCTTCACTCAGTCGTCGTGGGGAGGAGGGGACATCCAAAAAGACCTTCCCGTTTAAATAAAAAGAGAAATTGCTGAATAAAATTGCACAGTCAGCCCCTGAGAGGAGTGCCCCTCAAAGCAGGCTGAAAGGCATTTTCACCAAGCTCTGGGACAGAGGAGGGCCCAGCGCTAATGTACAGTCCTCCCCCGACCCCAGCCCGACCCCACCCCCCATAAAGGTGATATGAAACAGAGGCCTTCAGAGGACCAGGCTGAAGCGGGCTGCATGTTCCGGCAGCTGTTATAAAGCAGGCCAAAGCCACGTCAGGTCCAATTACAGTCAATGAGGAACATCTGTATTTCGGCACCCACGTTGCTTAATACAAACATTTCGTAATTACAGCCTCTCGCACACGCGGTGTGTTATGAGATGTGGTGTCCCAGTGTGAATCACGGTCACATTTTTCAGAGTCGTCAGCAGTCTTGGTCTGGCTGGGATGCCATTTGCTCACTGCCCATAAGAGCATTTCTCTAAAATATTGAATTAAGCAAAGTCCGGCTTTTTCCTCTTATCTATGAAATCTTGCGGTTGGGGCTTGACTGTTTTTATAAAATGAAATATAGAAAATGTATAATATGCAAATAAAGTTGAGGTTAGAGTGGTGTGTTTCTTCTTTTTCTCTCTCTCTCTCCTTTTTTTTTTTTTCTTCTGGAGAAGGATATCTGGGTTTTTTCCCCCCTTTTCCCTTCGGTGTTTTCAGCTGAAACGTAAATGTTCAATTGTCAAGCACAGTCTGAAAGGCTCCGTTTCCAAATGGTTTTTCATCTCATCAGAAGCAAGTCTGGGTACAAGGACTCAGCTGGTTTGGGGATATATTCTCATGCACAGTTTTTCCTGGGCAAAGTGATTGATATTGGCTTTGCAGTCAAAGGAAATCCAATAGCCCTGGGTTCAAAGTTGAAGATATTTTAAAAATTCTTATGGTGCATTCAGTGTGGCCTCACAGCAATTGAAGCTGTGGATTGGGGCACTGAGGATAATATGAATCCGTCAATAAACTTCCAGATTTATAGTCCGGACAGATGTTCTACCCATAAATCGCCATGCTCAAGAAATTTGAACTCTGCATTGCCACTTTATGGTGACACCTTGGTCTATTTTGGGTCCTCATCTCCTGATCCTGCTCCCTAGAACAGCCCTAATTTAGTCAGCAGACAGGGCCCCAATGACTGCTCTCCTAGATTGATCTTCCCTCCTTTGAGAAAGTCCCTGATTCAGCCTGATTGTGGGGAATCCACCCCCAGCACAGAAAAGGGCTCATTCTCCACCTCAACACTATTTTCTGCAGGGAGCAACAGTTAACAACAGGAGAAGGTGACCGGCTGCTGGGATAGCTGAGCCTTTGAGCCAGCCAGCAACTTCTTTTTAATTGATCCTCCCAGGCTCTATAATTGATTGGAAGAGACAGAAACCCAAGTGAAACTAACTAAACAAAAAAGTGGGGGGCACTTTACAGGCTACCAGCATCTAAGTAGTGATTGGAGGACCAAGTTTCAGTAAAGGCAGGGGCAGCTGGGCTGGGGACACAGATGCTCCCAGGAAAGAACTCACTTCCTCACTAGTGCTCATCCCTGTTTCCCTCTGTGGGTCAGCTTCATTCCCCCTCCCTACAAATTGCCTTTCCAGTGTTTCTTAACTTTCAGTCCAGCTGAGAGAGTATAGACATATTTTCCCCTGCTCTTTCCTGCTAAGTATAACTATAAACCTTGAAAATGGCCCAAGAGACAACTGTGATGGTTGATTTTACGTGTCACCTTGGCTGGGTCATGGTGTCCAAATATTTGGTCAACCATTATTCTAGATGTTTCAGTGAAGTTGTTTTTTGAATGTTTTTTGAATTTGCATACAAATTCGTGGACTTTGAGTAAAATAGATTGTCTTCCACTATGTATAGGCCTCATACAATCAGTTGAAGGCCTTAGTAGAACAAAGATGGACTTCCCCTGATCAAGAAGGAATACTTCTAGCAGACAGCCTTTGGATTTGAATGGCAATTTTTCCCTGAGTCTCCAGCCTGCCAGCCTACCCTGTAGATTTTGGACTTTTCAAGCCTCCACAATCATCTGAGTCAATTTCTTAAGATCTCTTTCTCTCTCTGTCCATACACACAGGGCTAGAGATATCTATACTTTTATCTCTATCTCTGTACCTATCTATCTATCCACATAAGTACTTTGCTCTCTCTACAAAAATAAATAAATCTATCTATCTATCTATCTACATAGAGAGAGGATATCTTTATATAGGATGTCTATCTATCTATCTATCCATCCTGTTCTGTTTCTCTCAAGAGCCCTGACTAGACTACTATTACAGCCACCAAAGGAGAACCCTGAAAGGTGATAAAAAAGAAGATGAGCTGGTTTGGGATCCCAGGAGTGGAGGAACAGCACAGGGGCAGGGCATCTTGTGTCTCCACCACCCAACAGAGGAAGGTCACCTGGACCTGGCATCTCCCAACCTCCAACATAACAACAGAAGGCAGCCAGGCTAGGTTCATTCCATCCTGGATCAAAAGGGGAGTCCCTCTAACAACATCAAGTGAGCCTGACACCACCAGTACAGAGACTGATTGGGACCCTTGCCAGACGCAAGAGGATAAGGGAGAACTCTCCTTCCCTGCCAGGCCTGGGACACCCTTTTCCACTGAGAGATCCAGAGGAAGGTGGGAGGAGCTGGCAAGAAAGACCCAGCTACAGAAGGCAGCCTGACCCAGGAAACGTCTTTGTCCTTGTAAGTATAGGAATCTCCTCCTTTGCCAAGAGGCACTGGGCAGCCAGGAGACAGTAGTAGGGGAAATCCCATCACAGTTTCCCCATCATGAGGCATGCTACTGGCCAGGTCTTGGGATATCCTTTCTGTTCCCTCAGACAGCCCCAGCAGGGACTAGTGTAAGCCCCAGTGGTACCAGATAAATCAAGAAGACTAAAATAATACTACAAATGCTCTGAAAATTAAACTGCTGTTGGAACCACAGCACACAAAACTAGGATAAACACCTGTGCTGAACCTAAACACAGTGACTTCCTGCTAAAATCAAAGAACTATGTAGGATCCAGAGTCTCCAAGGAAAATAGACAAAAGTGTGCAGAATTCAATTTTTGAAAACCCCACCTGTTATACAAAGAACCACAAAAATCACAAATTGAATGAAAAAAGACAATCAATAGACACCCATAACTGACATGAGTCAGATATTGGCATTCTCTGTCAAGGATTTTAAAGTAGCTAGCTGTCGTAAAAATATTTCAATAATCAGCCACAAACTCTCTTGAAACACATGGAAAAAAAAACAGAAAATTTCAGCAAAAAAATAGAAGTTATGAAAAAGAACCAAATGGAAATTAAGGAAAAGAAAAATACAATCACAGAAATAAAAACTTGCTGGGTGAGCTCAATAGAAGAGTGGAGATAACAAAGGATAGAATCAGTAAATGTGAGAAAAGAAAAATAAAATTCACCCAATCTAAAGGACAAAGAGGAAATAGACTAAAAAAATAATCAGAGACTTAGGAACTTATGGGACAATAACAAATAATCCAACATTAGCATCAATAGAATCCCAAAACAGAGAAAATGGGATTGAAAAAATATTCAGAGAAATAATAGCTGAAATTTCCCAAATTGGGGGAAAGACACAAATCTACAGATCCAAGAAGCCAAGAAAATCTCAAAAAAGATAAATCCAAATAAATCCACACTATGATATGTAATAATTAAACTTTTGAAAATGGAAGAAAGAAAGAAAGAAGAAGAAAGAAAGAAAACATAGAAAGAAAAGAAGGCTCTTGAAAGCAATCAGAGAAAAACAATACCTTTATAGGAACACATCAAATTGAATGACAGCAGATTACTCATCTGGAAGCCAGAAGGAAGTGGTGCAATGTTTTTCAAGTGCTGAAAGAAAAGAACTGTCAACTGCAAACTCTATATCTGGTAAAACTATCTTTCAGGAATGAAGAAAAATAACATTCTGACATGAAGTAAAACTAAAAAAGAAATTATTAGCTTAAGGATTAGCTAAAGGAAATTCTTTAAACAGAAAGGAGCTGATAAAAGGAGGAATCAGAACATCAGGAAGGAAGAAGAAACAATGGGAAGAGTAGAAATGGGTATATATGATAGACTATCTTTATAACTTTTATAAATCATGTTTGATGATTGAAACAATAGGGATCAACTACAATATGGATCTCACTCCTCTCTATATGGGCATTAGCCAGCTCCCCACCCAACAAAACAAAATAAATCAAAACTAAATAGATAGCTGTTTCTCCCAGAAGAGGGAAAAGGTGAATGGCCTATTTTTACCAGTTGGCTCTCAGTGGTCAGCAGTTCATCCTTTCTTAACCTTTAATATTCTCTTTAGGCATTTCCAGGTCAAGCAGGAGAAATAGAATATATCACTCATAAGTCATGGTTTTTGAATTTTGGTGTTCAGTGATAAATGGGGTTAAAACTCCATCTCTCATGAATCCTACTCATTCAACCCATGAGTAGGATTTAGAGCTCACTTCTTCAGATCAGGCATACCACATTTTGGGTTCTCCTCCTTTTCAACCAAAGATTATAGAAGAGGTTTACTAACCTCTGTGAATTGAAATCAATCATAAAACTCAACCCTTCTCTCTCAACAGTTAGCAGAACTTCCACTGAAGTTGAAGCTATTGGTTAGTTAAATCCAGAGTTGTGCATTTTTGGTGGAGGAGGCTGAGATGATTAGGCCAGTTTCAACAAGTGCATTCATTCAACAAACATTCCTTAGCATCTTTTTATGCCAGGCACTCCACTACGTTATGGGTGCAGGGAATATATGGTCAAGGGGCTCATGGTTGAGCAGAGTGGACAGGCGCATCAACACATAAAACAAAATGAAAATATATTCCAGGGCTCCTCAGCTAGAGCCAAGAGGCAAGCACATCTGGTCAGGAGTTCAGCAATGACCCTCTCCATCATGCACCTGTTTGTATCTTTTCTCCTCTTCTGGGAATGAAACCTGAACCATGGCCACAATGGGTTCAGACCCACATGGATGTTGCTGATGAAGGTGGTATCCCAGGGAGCTGTGGAAGCCAGATTTTAGGGAGGGTTGTTGGGTCCCAAGAGAAGATTCTTGTAAGGGAGGAGGAAGCCTTGGGGAGGAAGCAGATTTTACTACAGGGCTTGAAGAACAGACAATCTTCATTGTTCTGGCTGGTGAGAGGCAGCCGGTAGCTGAACAGGTCCCAATCCAAGGAATAGTGTAGGAATACAGAGAATCATCTTTCTAAACACCACAGCATGGATGGCTCCAGGAAGCCTCTGAACAGAGGGCTGCTGCACCCTTATGGCACTGTGAGGGCTGAGAGCATGAGTGGGTGGAGGAGGTAATGGGAATTGTCATCCCAACAGGACAGAAGTTGGTGCACATCGAGGCACACCAGCGAAGCAGCCTTTCTCACAGCGGCAGTAGTCGACGGAATATAGAAGCAGCATTAGTTTGCTGTGCAGGTAAGACTACTCCCCCACTCCCACTCCTTGGAGACTTGTATCAGGTGCTTGCTAAGATGAAGGAGGCTCCCTTTATAGGCTCTGCCTACTTTTGGTTCTTATGATATAAGCACTGACAACAGAAGTTTCAAAACAAAGAGAGACTCAGAGATAGTCAACGAATGACTCCATTGCCCTTTATTTTATACTCAATGAGACATTACCTAACACACAACTGTTTCCCCCACAGGTTTAGGTGGGGTGACCAAATAATTTATCATCCAAGGCTATAATTTAGAGAACAGTAGGGGACAATCTTAGTAGTTACACTGGGAAAGCAGGTGTAAAATGAGTCTGTTCCGGGCCAATGGGACATGTGGTCACTCTAATTCTATCCCTCTGCTTTTGAGAGTTCTTCTTTTTCATATTGCTGAACTTGTCTGAGCCCCTTCCACTTTGGCCCGGGGCAGGGCGGAGGGGGGAGAGGGGGCGGAGTCTGAACCTGGTCTTTTTTCCCACAACCAGGAGTCTTCTTCAAAACAGGGAGGTGTTCTGCACCTTCTTGTACCCTCTCCTGGGACAGGCATGGTTGGAAACAAAGACGTCTAATTTGGGGGCCATTCCTACATCTCAGGCACACTTAATCAGCAGCTCTCTCTCTATACTTTAGTAGCAATTTAGGAGCTGAATGATTTTTTAAACTGTGATATAATTCACATACCATAAAATTCACCCTTGTATAATATACAATTTAGTGGTATTTCATATATTCACAGGGTTGTGCAGACAGCCCCCACTACCTAATTTGAGAACATTTTCATCACCCCAAATGGAAATCCTGTACCTATTAGATGGTCACTCCCCATTCCCCCTCCCCACCAGACCCTGGCAACCATGAATCTGCTTTCTGTCTTCATGGAGGAATCATACAATATATGGCCTTTTGTGACTGGCTTCTTTCACACAGCATCATGTATTCAAGGTCCATCCATGTTGCAGCATGTGTCTGTACTTCATTCCTTTTTATGGCTGAATAATAGTCCATGGTAGGGATAGACCTGCTTTTGCTTATCTATTTATTAATGGAGGGACATTTGGGTTAACTGCATGCTTTTAAATAAACATTTCTCATGAGGACTTTGCAAGCATCAGACATTATGCTTATTGCACACATGTGAATTTATTTTTCTGGAAAATGTGTACATGTATCTCACTGTGGCTTACTTGAGAATAATTATCAAAAGTCTTACAAATGTTTGCTGGCATCTTTTTCTCAAATAAGGAGGGACAAGTTGTATGAATATTGTTCAGGGGAGCTTTGAAACTGTAAAGAAGAGTTTGACCAAGAGTGTAGTAGAATAGAATATGCCCAAATATTCCATGATCCCCTGCAGGGATTCAAATGCTTGAATGAGCAGATGGGGCTGGAACCAGTGAAATTCCAGGATAAAGATGAACACAGTGTCTTTCTTACCGCAGCCTGTAATTCAGATGACAAAAAAGAAAGCCCTAATATGTTATGGGGGTAAAAAGAAGGGAGGGAGAGCAAGGAATGCTGCTCAGAGGAGACAACTTTGATAATGAGTAGAAGGCTCCCAGGAAAACAAAGGAAGAGGATAAGCATATTAGGCAGAAGGATAAGCATATGCAGGGGCTCAGAGGTGTGAGTGAGCAGAGCCCATTCAGAGGGATCTCAGGTGGGTCATTCATTCAGACATCTTGACACTGGAGTGAGCCAAATCAGAGTATTGACCTAGAATGATTTTTGTGACATTTTATCTTAAAAGAATTCCATTTCATTAGTGCACAGCACGTGGTGCTGGAGTGACCCAGCAGGCTGGGGGTCACAGGTCATCATTGCCACAGCAGCCACCTCAGCGTGATGCAAATCAGGTGGTGTGGAATGTAAATGATAGTCATGGTAACGTCACAGCTGTCCTGCTGGAAAAGACCCTAAATGGGCTTTGCTTTGTTTTTTGTCAAATCCAATCCAAGAGCCTTGGGCTTTATTCCTAGGCCAGCATTCTCAAACTGTAGTGTTTGAGTCATCTAGGGAGCTTACCAAATACCTATTCCCAGGAACCTCCAACAGAGGGTCTGGTCAGTGGGCCCGGGAAGTCACTGAGCACTTTTAAGCAAGAAAGTGTCATGACCTTCCAAGGTACCTTTTAGATCTATTATGCTTTAAGTTATTCGCAGGGACTGACTGTATATCTTCCCAAACTGTGAAACTCAAGACACACAATGTGTCCTCAGTAAAAGTTTGTTGAGTGACTGAATGATCGTTGTGGTCACCAGTATGGGTTTTGGACTGGAGATGGTAAGACCAGAGACAAGATGGGTAAGGACGTAGCCTGGTGAGTGAGGATGCGATCTAAACTAGGACTGCGACAGATGGGACAAGGACATAGGAGTCTGTTGCCCTGTTCCCAAGAGGATTTGAGAAAAAAGAGAGAGAATCCATGACCAGGGTTGAGTAAGGTCAATGGCCTTACCAATAACCCATGGGTTTCACACAAAACTTCCCAGTGCCCAAGAGGCAGAGAATCCTGACAGCCTGCCCCAGAGGATCTGGAAACAGCCCAGATGTATTGAGACTCTTTGATCTTAAGCCAGAGGCACACTGGTCACTGTGGGGCTGAACTGGGGCCGGCCCTGCCAGGCAAATGATAGGGATATCGAAGGAAAGGCAGTACCTGTTTCTGGGAGGCAGGGGGTTACGGCGGGGGGGAGGGATGAAGAAGGAAGAGGAGGAGAGTTTACCATGGGAAACATGCTCAAGAAAGCAGTCCTTCTTGAAGGTCTGTGGCTGTAGTGAAAAGAATGTGCATTTTAGAATTAAACGCAGTCTGGAAACCCAGCTACCAGCCGTGTTGGCCTTGGCAAGTCACAGAATGCCTCAAAACCTCGGTTTCTTCATCTGTAAAATAGAGATAGAAATAACTTCCACACAAGTTATTTTAATTAAAGGTGAGTGATACATATAACATAATCTGATACATAGCAGGTGATGAATTAAAGTTTCTTTTTATTTATTTTGAAGAATTTAAAGCATTCATTATGGTGTAGGCAATAATATAATAAACATTTATTAGCCACCATCTAGCACTGTCAAATCCAACATTTTGCTTTAATTTGCTTCAGGTATTCTTTTAGAGAAATAAACCACTTCAGACATGATTGGCTCTCCCTGTGTACCCCGCCCAGATTGGACGAATTCCCACCTTCTCAAGGTGGCCATGCTATGTATCATCCCCAGGCTTGTGTACCATAGACAGCTAGGTCCCTAAAACTATACAGCTTTGAGTTTTGCTGTTTTTAAACTTTATATAAATGACACCATAGTATTTACATCTTGATGCTGTTTGCTTTTCACATCAAGCATGGTTTTTGGTAGCTCTAGTTAATTCATTGTCATTGATGGTAGTAAGCCACTGCATAAACATTACAGTTGAATTATCAATTCTCCTACTGACCAGGTTTCAGGCTGTTTCTAAGTTATCATTATTATGAGAATTGCTAAGATAACCATTTTTCCCCATATCACTAGGTAGCATGTGCTGTAAATGAGAAGTTTTATTGTTTCACACAAACAATGGATTTCGCTAGGCTTTTAAACTTGTGCCAGTCTCCGATGGGTGCTGTTTATTGTCCTAAAAAATAAATAAATAGTAACAGGATCTGCACCTCTGGAATTACCAGGGCTGTTCTAATCCAAGTATAATGTCCTATTGTCTCCATGAGTAATAATTACACTGGTTAGAGGAAGTAGTGAATATTTAGATGAGGAGCCATGGCCACTGTAAATGAAGAGCCTGGCCAACCAGGAGTGTGGGGTGGCCTGGGCAGAAGACGGCATTGGGGGAAGGGCATCATCTTTTCGACCCTGACCCTGTTTTATCACGTGTTCTTAAGAATCATTTTCATACTCATGCAATTCTTGTGCGTTTTGGTCTTTCCTGAGACTGATCACTGGGGGAGAGATGAATTTTTTAAAATTTGAAGACTTCAGTCAGTTCACAGACAGAGGCTTATCATCTCTGTCTTGGAGGCACTCAGGGCCTGGAAGAGGGGATGCAGTCACGGTGAGGAATACAGGGTGCAGTGGGAGGGCAGAAGACGGGAGACTAAAAGTCCATCGAATGAACCTCCCCAGGGCGGGAACAGTGTCTGTGCAGAGCTGTATCTTAGGACTGGGCACCTAGTGGGTCAGGGGCCCACAAGTGTCAGGAAGAAGGGAAGCTACCTACTATGTAGGTGGAGCGAGGTATCCAGACCCCATTGAAAGGGGACTGTAACTGATCAGGGTCTTAAAAGGGTACAGGCTCAGGGTGCCATCGCTTTAAGAGGAGTCGTCAAGAGGAGCCAGAATCCACTTTTGGTGGTGCTAGTGGTGTTGCCTGGGGGGGCACATCGCTTGAAGGTTTAAACCTCCCCTGTTTTAGGACGTTAACTAATTCCATTTTTTAAAGTAAACACTGTGTGGTCCCAACAAAACCTATCCAGGTGCTGCACCTGGTCCATATGTCGTCAGTTTAAGGTCCTTAAACTGCTCGAACGTCCTTTTCAATACTCTCTGATGGCTGCTTACTCTGGCCCAACATGCTGTTACCCTCTTCCCACAGCATCTCATTAACCTACCAACCTGCCTCTGAGGAACGTCCCCCAGTGGGCTCTGTTTCCAGACAAGGGAGATGGTCCCGGTCACAAGCTGCTGAACACGAGACAAGACTAAGGCCGGATCTGTTTGTCTCTACAGTCCGGGCAACTTGATTTTTCTCCTAATTGTGTGAATGAGAGATGAAGAGAAGATTTCCCATAAATGTGACATATGAACCTGGTCTCATTGGGTTAGGAGTTTGCCAGGCATAGGGAACAGCAAGTACAGTCGTCCCTCGGTATCCAAGGGGGATTGGTTCCAAGACTGCTTCCCCCAAGCCCCGTGGATTCCCAAATCCTTGGATGCTCAAGTCCCCTATATTAAATGGCATTGTACAGTCGGCTCTCTGTATCCGCGGGTTCTGCATTGGCAAATTCGACCAACTGCGGCTGGAAAATCCATTGGTTGATTCCGTGGATGCGGAACCCAGGAATAGGGAGGGCTGGCTCTACACATTTTAGGGCCAGGATATTCTTTATATCCCAGGGCATTACAACACAGGGTAGAGAGGGCACTGTCACAGTTGTTCACGTTAAGCTACTGCTGAGTCAGCCTTTGATAAATTACGTGAATGCCTGCAGTGGGCACTGTCTTTGAGATGGTCCCTAGGCAGGACACAGTGCAGTGGGCACGAAAAAGCACCACGTGAAGGCCCTATGGAGAGCCTGCGTGAGACCCTCCAAAGCCTTGCAGGGGGCAGACTGGCAGGTGGTGGCAAAAGGCGGCTATATTTGAGTTAATGTGGCTTCCTTTGTACACACAAGCCAATGAAGAAACTTGGGGATATGTTTGTATTTACGTCAATGAACATAAATATATCAGAATACTCACAGTTTCTTTTGGTAACAGAATGACCTTTTGCTCCATGTTATTTGTTTGTTTGCTGGGATCATCATTTTCATCACAAGTCCTCTATTTATTGGCTATTTTTTCTAATGCACCAAATGAGCTGTTTACTTCTGTTGGATTTTTAGAAATTTGACTCTTCCTATTTAATGTCTCAAAACAGCCATTTCGATCTCAGAATGTTCCCTTTTCAACTACATGAAAATCTATATTGATTTCCAAATACATACATACATATGCATGTATATATATTTTTTTTCCTGCTTCTTCCTTAGATGGATATTTATTCTTGACTCCTCAGATTGGAGTCTTCTAAACACTGAATCTTCTGGGTGAACAAGGATTTTTTTTCCTATTTGCTCCCTATTATGGGATATTTGTCCAGTACTGACAATTCAGATAAATTCTAGGAGAGGTGGGATGAGTCTTGGCTTACACTGTTCAGACACATAGAGGGTACAGAACTATCTAGAATGAAATGGTTTACTTCACCAGGTAACAGCCTGTGTCTGAAGCAGAAGCAGATATACTGTGAAGGATTCTTAGATGGGATATAGATAGCAATAAACATATAAGAAAAAAATTGATAAATTAGACTTCATCAGAATTAACTTCTACTCCTCAGAAGACGTCATTAAAAAGAACAAAGATGTCATTATACATTTGTCCAAATCCATAGAATGTACAACACTGAGAGGGGACCCTAATGTAAACTATGGAGGTTGGGTGGTAATGATGTGTCAATGTAGGTTCCTCCTTGAAACAAAGCTATCCTTTGACGCAAGATGTTGATAATGGTAGAGGATGTGCATACGATGAGGTAGAGGATATATGGGAAATCTCTGTACCTTCTGCTCAATTTTGTTATGGATCTAAAACTGCTATAAACATAAAGTGTCTTTCACAGACCTACTAGAGAATGGACTTGAGGATATGGGGAGGGGGAAGGGTAAGCTGTGACAAAGTGAGAGAGAGGCATGGACATATATACACTACCAAACGTAAGGTAGATAGCTAGTGGGAAGCAGCCACATAGCACAGGGAGATCAGCTCGGTGCTTTGTGACCACCTAGAGAGGTGGGATAGGGAGGGTGGGAGGGAGATGCAAGAGAGAAGAGATATGGGGACATATGTATATGTATAACTGATTCACTTTGTTATAAAGCAGAAACTAACACACCATTGTAAAGCAATTATACTCCAATAAAGATGTAAAATAATAATAATAAAGTGTCTTCAAAATAACCTTTTAAGTGTACATATTTCTAAAATGAAAAGGCAAGATACAGACAGGGGGAAATATTTGCAAAACATATACCTGACACGGAACTTCTGTCCAAAATACATGAAGAACTCCTAAAACTTGCTAATAATGAGACACAATAGCCAAGTTTAAAACATAGGCAAAATAGACTTCAAAAAAGAAGATATCTGGGCTTCCCTGGTGGCGCAGTGGTTGAGAGTCCGCCTGCCGCTGCAGGGGACACAGGTTCGTGCCCAGGTCCAGGAAGATCCCACATGCCGCGGAGCGGCTGGGCCCGTGAGCCATGGCCGCTGAGCCTGCGTGTCCGGAGCCTGTTGTTCCGCAATGGGAGAGGCCACAACAGTGAGAAGCCCGCGTACCGCAAAAAATAAATAAATAAATAAATAAAAATAAAAAAGAAGATATCTCAATGGCCAATAAGCATACAAAAATCATCACCGTCATTGTTTATTAAGAAATTGTGAAATAAAATCACATTGAGATACTACCACATACTTACTAGAATGGCTGAAATTTTAAAAGAGTGAGAATACCAAGTGTTCGTGAGGACATGGACTTACCAAGACCCATTCCTGGTGGGAGGGTAAAAAGTACAACCACTGCAGAACAAAATTTGACAGTATCTCATAAAGTTAAACTCACATCAGTCATATAAACCAGCATTTACCCAAGAGAAATGAACACATATATCCATGAAATGATTTGGACACAAAAGTTTATAGCAGCTTTATTCATAATAGTCCCAAACTGGAAGCAATCCAACTGTCCATCACTAGGGGAATGAATAAATCAACTGCAGCATATTTACATAAAGGAATAAGACTCAGCAATTAAAAGGAACAAATACTAATATGAACAACTACACGGATGAATCTTACAGATGTGTTGAGAACAAAAAATCAGAGACAAAAGAGCACATGCTGCGTGATTCCATTTATATGAGGTTCAAGAAGAGGTAAATCTAATGCATGTCGGAAAAATTCAGAATATTCCTCTCCCCCCATCTGTGGGGGGAGAGGAATTGATTGGGAATGTCTAGGAGGGAACTTTCTGGGGTGAATGGCAAGATTCTATGTTGTATGGAGATGTGAGTCACACGATTGTGTCATTTTGTCAAAATCCTACATTTAATAGTCATGTATTTCAATGTATCTAAATTTACCTTAAAAAAAAAACTATACAAGCAATAATTGAGTAGGGATTTGGGGGACTGGGGAAGCAAAGGTGCAAAAAGAATGACAGAATGTTGATCCTTGTTGAAGGTGGATGATGGGCATATGTGGGTTCATTGTATTATTCAGTTTACTCTGTATGTGTTTGAAAAATCCCATAATAAAAAGTGTTTTTACAGTCTCATAGGATTTCAGAGCAGGAAATGCTGCTGTTTCAACACCTTAAGCTCATTCCCATCTCAGGGCCTTTGCGCAGCTATTCCCTCTGCCGGAAACGCTCTATTCCCTGATCTTGGAACGTTCAGGACTCAGCTTACACGTCACCTCCTAAGGCCTCCTCTGACCAACTTAGCTAAAGTAGCCTCCGGGCATTCTCTATTTCATCTGTACATTTCAATTCTCAGCATAGCACTTATTTTTATATCTTGTTTTCCTGTTTATGTAATATTTGGTGATTGTCTGTCTTCATCAAAAATGTAAGGTCCATAATAGTGGGGATGTGTCTGTCTCATTCACTTGTTTCTCCCCACCACCTGGCCACTGTCTGATGCTGTGTAGGTTTTATTCAGTATCAACTGCTGTAGAATGAATGAATTCAGCAGAAAAGTGTCAGAGCTGGTGTTAGGGCTGAATTCATAGGCTGAAGTCCTAACACTCAGAATGTGACTTATTTGGAGACAGGGTCTTTCAAGAGGAAATTAAGTTAAAATGAGTATGAGTTGGCCCTAGTCCAATAAAACTGGTGTCCTTATAAGAAGAGGATATTAAGACAGTGACAGGTATAGAGGGAAGACCATGTGAGGACACAGGGAGAAGGTGGCTGTCTACAAGCTAAGGAGAGAGGCCTCAGAAGAAACCAGCCCTGCCAACACCTTGATCTCAAACTTCTAGTCTCCAGAATTGTGAGAAAATAGATTTCTGGTGTTTAAGTCACCCGTTCTGCGGTATTTGTTACAGTAGCCCTAGTAAACTAATAGAGCTGTTATCTGAATTCAGTTGTGTTTGAAGCCTCTAGACTTATTTGCCTTCCAAATAAGAAAGCCAACTGAATTTGGAGTTGGCAGATTGAGCAAATAGAAATGCAGGACACCCAGTTAAATTTGAAAAATAATTCTGTTGGATTTTTATAATGTATTGAAAAAAAGCTAAATATAGAAAAAATGTTCTATATGTATGACGCACAAAGAAACCCTGACAGAGGGGATTCTAGAATCCCAGTCTCCTGGCTCCCATTCTAATGAGGCACAATTTGAAGACAAGAAGATGGTTAATTGAAGAAAACACCCCCAAGCATTCATTCCTTTCCACTAAGTTTCCCCGGACCAATCTGGTTTGGAATGGCAAGGTGGGAACTATACCAGTAGGTGAGGGAGGCTCCTCCAGAAGCTTATCAGGTGAGACACCATGATGGATACTTAAATCTGGGCAGGAGAATGTTTTCCTAGGATGCTTTTCACTTTCACAAGAATCTAATGTAACAGGGAAAGCCTGAGCTTTACTGGAGGGCAATTTTGAAGCATTAATAAAGTTTAAAATCCAACACCCACCAATTCCAATTCTCCATATCCACCCTAGAGAAGCATCCCCACATGTGGTCCAGGAGGCATAAACAAGAATGTTTGTACAGTGGAAAATTGGGAAAAATGGAAATAGGGATATAAAAATAATGGTATGACTGTTAAATGGAATATTACGAAGCTGTTAAAAAGGATGAGGGCTATCCATAGGACCCGTAGCACCATATGGAACCCCAAGATATATTATTAGATGGAAGACCAAGTTGTAGAAAGAACAGAATGGCAGGATACCATATAATATACACACACATAAAAATGCCATTTGTTTATTATGGGTAGATAGCTATGTGCGCAAACGAATGAGAGATGTTCTGGTGGGCAGCCTCTTAAACTGGTAACCAGTGGAGCAAATACATCTCTGGAGATGGGAAGGAGCCAAGATTGCATTGGGGGAAGGGTTGTCAAAAGAGGAACTAGCTTCACCTGTAATGTTTTGAGTTTTAAAAGAAAAATGTTTTGATGTCTTATGTAATTAAAAGATTTTTTTAAGAGAAAGATTATGGGTTTTGCAATCAGACACACCAGTGTGTGAGTCTCAGCTCTGTCATTCACTGACTATGTGGCTCTGGGCACTGTGGTAGCTGAATAATGGTCCCCAAGATGTCCATGTCCTATTCCCTGGAACCTGTGAATGGTAACTTACATGGCAAAGGGGACTTTGGAATTGTGGTTAACTACAAGATCTTAGGATGGGGAGATTACCCTAGATTATCAGATGGGCCTAAATGTAATCACAAGGGTCCTTGTAAGAGGGAGACAGAAGGAATCTAGACTACAGGAGAGGAAGAAGGGGACAAGGGAAGCAGAGGCAGAAAAGATGATGTGACGGGGGAGGCGTGAGCTAAGGAACGAGGACAGCCTCCAGGGGCAAGAAAAGGCAAATAAATGGATTATTCTTTAGAGCCTCCAGGGGGATGATGGCCTGGCCATCATTGGCCTTGATTTGCATCAAGTGAAATACTTCTCAGACTTCTGGCCTGTAGAACTGTCGGAGAATATATGCACATTGTGTTTGCACCACTAAGTGTGTGATAGTTTGTTATGGCGGCGGTAGGGAACTGATTCAGCAAGTTACTTCACTTCCCTGAGCCCCTGTTTGCTCATCTGTAAAATGTGATGGTTCCAGGACTTCACAGGCTGTTGTGAGGACCAGAGCTCACACTTGTGCAGCCAGTAGTAGAGACATTATTGCAGCTAACATTGAGTGGACTCTTCTTCTTAACCAACTGCCATCCCTTGCAAGGCTCTGAGGAAGGAGATGTCTGCTAACAACTCAAGGCATGTAATCCAGACCTATGCTCTGAATGCTGGAGCTATCCTGCCTCTCAGGACAGAGCCCGTTCTGTGGTTGGTTCTCAGGAAACTCTCCTTGTAAGAAGGACGTGACCATTTACTCGATACAGGCTGGGAGTTCCTGAAATGAATAACCCTGTTTAGAAGCAGTTCTCCCCTGGGTCTTGTTTCACTTCCTGGTGCTTTCCTCTTGCGTTTCAAGGATGACTGGTGCTGTCATAGAAAGCTTGGAATCGGTTTAATCATGGCTTCCAATGTCAAGGTTGACTAATTTTTACCATACTTGAAGATCATCCTTGCCTAGCACAGTAATAAACTCAGTCTCTGTGCTCGGGGAATTACATCCCTCTTGGGAGCTAATATCGGCAGTGAACTCCAAGAAGACAGTGCGTGTCACTCCCACAGCCTCTAGGCCCCTGATGGGAGGTACTGCTCCTATCAATGGAGAAGCAAGGCCCCTCCTGAGTCTGGAGATCCAAGAATCATCAAGAGGTAGAGAGGGTCCCAGGAGGCCCCCTGCAACGTCCACAGTTTATTACTTATGTCATGGAGAAGGCAAAGTCCGAGCCACTTCCTTCCAGTCCTGTCACAAACTCCCAGCCTCAGGAGGGCTGGGCTCCAGGGGAACAATAGCTTGGAGACCTCCCAGCTATGAGCTCGGACAGGAAACCATGATCTCATGTCAGAATCAGTTGAAAATGAGCCCAAGGTTTTTGACATTGCAGCACCTGTGCTTTATCAACCAAAGCCTTCACTGTAGGCACCGAACACTCCACACTCCAGGCTCAGGGATGTTGTGAAACTGTGATCGATTTTTGCTCTGCTCAGAGGCCATTAACTTAAATATTAGTCCTTTCTTTTCTGCAAGTTTTCTTCAGCCCAGTCTTTATGTAGATTTCGAATGATCCAGGTTGGGAGTAAATGATTTTTGTTAAAGAAAACTACGTCTGGTGTGGGAGAAGAGAGATGGTAATTAAAAAAAGAAGGACAAAGAATCAGCACTTCCACTTCTGAGTATTTACCCAAAAGAATTAAAAGCAGGGACATGAAAGAATCCTTGCATTATTCAAAAGAGCCAAAAGGTGGAGACAACCCAAGGGTCCATCGACAGATGAATGGATACACAAGCGTGCTATATACCTACAATGGAATATTATTTGGTTGTAAAAAGGAAGGAAATTCTGACACATGCCATGACATGGATGAACCTCAAAGACAGCATGCTAAGCCAGACACAAAATGACAAAGACTACATGATTCTACTTATTTAAGGTACCTAGAATAGTCAAATTCATAGAGGCAGAGTGGAATAGAGGCTATCAGGGGCTGAGGGAAGTGGGAAAGGAGGAGTTAGTGTTTAATGGGTACAGAGTTTCAGTTTGAGAAGATGAGAAAGTTCTGGAGCTGGATGGTGGTGATTGTTACACGACAATGTGAACGTATATGATGCCACTGAATTGTACGCTTAATAATGGTTAACATGGTAAATTTTATGTTATGTATATTTTACCACAATAAAAAAGGGAGGGGTGGCTGAGGAGTGTAGGGGGACCAGAACCACTTGCACTGGAGCAGGAGTCCCACCTAGCTTCTCACTGCAATCACCCAGAGCGTTTGAAAAACCTTGATGCTCAGGCTGCTCCTGAGACGAAGTACATCAGCATCTGTGTTTCTTTTTAGCTTCTGTGTGATTCCAAAGGGCAGCCAAGGTGGAGAACCTCTGGGAAAAACAGGTGCTCTGAATGAGAATAGACAGAAGGTGAGGGTGGTGGTCAGGGAATATTCAGGGGAGGTGACATCTTGCACAGGTCCCCAAAGGAGCAGAAACAGCCAACTAGGCAACCTCTCGTTATCGACAGCTCGTGTTGCCTTCACAATAGAACTGATTTTCTAGCGCTAAGTCCATTTCTCATAAAAATGTGGCTCACGTTTCATAGGCTCCCCTAGAACCACTGCTCTAGAGTCTTTCTACCAAAGTACAGCCAGCAGAGATGCACTGGGAAGAAAACTACCACTGACTGAGCCCCTACTCCAAGCCCAGCTCCCTAGCTCATTCCAAACACCCAACAGGCTTGGTAGTATGTGAAGTGTACATCCTGGGTCCCCCAGCCCAGGACAATCCCCATTTATACTTGTCCCAGTAACATTATTAATGGAGCCCCCTTTCACTCTCACAGATGTCCCAATTTAGAAATTTAGGTGATGGGGCTTCCCTGGTGGCGCAGTGGTTGAGAGTCCGCCTGCCGATGCAGGGGACACGGGTTCGTGCCCCGGTCCGGGAAGATCCCACATGCCGTGGAGCGGCTGGGCCCGTGAGCCATGGCGGCTGAGCCTGCACGTCCAGACTGTGCTCTGCAACGGGAGAGGCAAAAAAAGTGAGAGGCCCATGTAAGGAAAAAAAAAAAAAAAAAAAAAAGAAAGAAAGAAATTTAGGTGATGAATGATATGAGCCCATGCCTGTGAGTTGGATAGTATCATTCTCCATTCTAAGTCTGAGGAAGCCAAACCCAAGAGAAATATGGAAACTTATCCGAGGTCACACAGAAGTAAAACTGGGACGTGACCTGGGTTTCTCAATTTCCAAAGCCTGTCCTCTCTGCCCTGTGACCATCTCCCTACCCAGGAGCCAGGTCCAAAAAAATCCATCTTCAAGGGCATTTGGAATGATTAAATTTTTAAAAAAGAATTTAAAAATGGAATTTCTCTATTGTTTCTTTTAAGAAGAGGGGAATGGGAGAGAGTGGGAATAAAATGCCCATTTACTGAGCACCTACTAAGTGTCAGCTGCTTTTCTAAGCACTGGTGATATGGCAGTGAGAAAATCATCCTTATGCCCATGGAGTATGAAACCAATACAGAACAGAATCACCTATCCACCGTGATCAGGGCTGTGGGAAAAACAGGGTGCTCTGAATGAGAAGAATAGACAGAGGTGAGGGTGGTGGTCAGTGAATATTCTCTGGGGAGGTGACATTTCGCACAGGTTCTGAAGGAGCAGAAAAAGCCAGCTAGTCAACCTCTCTTTATCAACGACTTGTGTTGTCTTCACAGTAGAACCTATCTCCTAGTGCTGAGCCCATTTCTCATAAAATGTGGCTCACGTTTCAGAGGCTCTCCTAGTAAAGCCCAGCTCTGAATTTATATGGAGATTCAATTGGAGGCACCGGAAACTGAGAGCTGAGATGCAAATATACCTGCGGGGGTCTGGAGCACCGCTGCCAACAGGCTATCAGTACCTACTTCTGTTGCCTTTAGAAGGAGATCTCTGTATCCAGTGGAAGGCGTTATTATTTTTAATATTTTATATTGAAGTATAAACTACTGGCAAAAAAGTTTCTCAATGAATTTTCACAAAGTGAATACCCTCATGTACCAGATCAAGAAAGAGAATATTATTAGCACCCTAGATACCCCACACCCATCCCTGCTGCTAACAGCTCCTTTCCCCCCAAGATAACCACTTTTGACACCATAAATTTGTCTTGCAATTGGCATATTTTTAAAGCTTTGCATCCCAGGCCCAACTTGCCTCTAGTAAAGCTCGACTTGTTTATGTTCTCACTGATGGTGCGTGAAATGCTTCTTTCCCCAAACACCACAAACCAAGTCATCATCATCCTTTTTAATTTTGATCAATCTGATTGATGAAAATATGCTCTCATGATTCTGATTCTTTTGGTTGGCTTTTGTCTAATGATGAATGAGATGAAATAATGCATAATATGTTTAACGGCCATTTGGCTTTCTTGTGACAATTGCTTGTTCATGTTCTTTATCCAATTTTCCTTGGGAATATCCTACTCAATTAAACTATCCTGTTATAGCAAGCATATACTCCTTTGCTTGCTATTTTCCCCAGCGTGTCATGTGCTTTGTAAGTAGCTTTCTATGGTGCTTTGGCTGTTTCTCTTCTCTTCATTTACCCTCACTCTCTTGCTTATCTCATCCAGTCTCATGGCTTTCAATACCGTTCGCATGCTGCTGTGGACTAAATTGTGCCCTCCCAAAACCTATACGCTGAGAATCTAACCCCCTATGGGACTGTATTTGGAGATAGGAGCTTTAGGAAGTAATTAGGGTTAAATGAGGACATAAGGGTGGGGCCCTAATCCAATAGAATTGTGGCCTTACATTAATATTAATTCTTTTTTAAATTTTATTGGAATATAGTTGCTTTACAATGTTGTGTTAGTTTCTACTGCATAGCAAAATGAATCAGCAGGAAATCCAAAAAGAGGGGAGATATATGTGCGTATATATATATATATATATATATATATATATGGCCTTAAAAGAAGAGGAAGATCTCTCTCTCTCTCTCTCTCTCTCTCTCTCTCTCTCTCTCTCTCTCCCCCACATGAGGACAAAGTGAGAAGGTGACCACCTACAAGCCAAAAAGAGAGCTCTCATCAGAAGCCAATCACACTGGCACCCTGATCTCAGACTTCCAGCCTCTAGAACAAATAATTTTATTTTCTTTAAGCCGCCCAGCCTATGATATTTTGTTACGGCACCCCAAACTGACTAAAACATACTCTGAGCCTGCCCCCAAATCTAGCTCCAGCCCAGACCTTTCTCCTGAACTTCATACTCCTCCATCTAAATGCCTCCTGACCCCTTGATGTCTAAGGCACACTTCCAACTCAACCTGTCCAAAATGGGATCCTGACCTTCTCCCTTCACAACTGCTCCACTCTCAGCCTTGCCCATTTTTCCAGGGGCTCCAGCTGTGCAAGAAAACACATCCTGAAGGCATCCTTGACCTGGCTTTTCCCCAATCACTCCCCAGCCACCCCATACGGAATCCTCTTGACCCTGCTGCCTTCAAACTGTATCTAGACTCCAACTCTGTTCACTGGGTCCACCTGACACAAGCTGTCCTCATGGTTGCCTGGAGGCTGCAGCAGTCTCCTAATTGCTCTCCCTGCCTCGGCTCTTGACCTCCTACAGTCTATTCTCAGCCTAGCAGCAGAGTGAGCCAGTTCAGATAAAGCAGATCGTGTCCTTCCTCTGCTCAAACCCATGATTCCCACCTCTTTTGGAGTAAAGCCAATGACCTTGCCATGATCTTTCTTGCTCCATGACCTCTCTGGCCTCACCTCCCAGGGCTCTGTCTTTGGCTAGCTCATCTCCAGTCATAGGGTCCCGTATGCTAGTCCTTGAATGGTCCAGGAGTGTTCCTGCCTTAGGGGCTTTGCACATCTGCTCCTTCTGCCCAGAACATCCTTCTCTGGGATAGCCACATGGCCGCTCCTTCACCTCTTTCAAGATTGTCACCACTGTCACCTACTCAATGAAATCTATACTGACCAGATTATTGACAATAGCAATCCCCCTTCTGCATTCCCAACCCCCTTAACAAATAAAGAAAAATGCTTTATGCATATTTATCTTTTCAATCTTCTACAAACTATACAGTTTATCACTTTCTAAAAAACTGTAGAGTTTACTTATGTATTAATCTATTATGCTTATTATCTATTCCCCCCAATCGAGGGTGGTGATCTCTGTTGGTTTTTGTTCACTGTGGCTCCCTGAGCGCCTTTAACAGTACTTGGACATTGGAGATATTATTTATTTACTAGATAAATAATCAAATACATTTAAACCTATAGCCAAATCCATCAGTCTTTACTTTAACTTTCTGCTTTTGTGGTCATGCCCAGAAAGCCCTTCTCAACTCACATATTGAGAACACTGGAAGGAAATAGCATTTCCTGACCACACATATATCCTTCCAGATTATGGCTGTATTTTGTACATTTAGAATTTTCATCTATTTTGGAATTTATTTATTGTATGGCGTGAGGTAGGGAAATAGTTTTCTTTTTTTTAATCCATGGTTTGTCTGTTTTCCAATATGTTATTTCTTTGCTGATTTAAGATGCTCCCTTAATTTTTTTATCCTTAATTTTTGTAATACTTAGCTCTATTTCTGGACCTTCTATTACATTCCATTGATCTGATTATTTACTGCTCCACCAGTTAATAAACTATTTTAATTTTTTTAAATGCACATATTCCTTTTAAAAAATAATTCGAATTTCCAAAACTTTGTCTCTTTATTTGGTCTTTCAAAGAATTGGTTCTCAGATTTACCAGTTCTACTGGGTATTTGTTTCCTTTATATCTAATTGATTAATTTATACTTTTGTTTTTAGCAATGGCTTCTTTTGTAAGACTTTATTTTTTTTTTAAGTTTTTTTTTTTTTTGGCAGGGTATTCAGCTCATTTACTTGCATTCATTCAAGAAGCCAAGGCTGTCTTTTCTTTAAGTTAAAGTTTGACTACATCTCTTAAGATTTGATAGGTTTTCATTACTATCGTCTAAATGGTCCATAATTACACTTTTAATTTTCTCCATTTTTAAGAGTTGTTTAAATTGTTTTTCATTTCTCATAAATACACTTATATTGTGATTTTAGGATAATCATTTTGTTTCAAATCTCTATTATTGGGGTCAAAGGATATTTCTGTAAACTTTTTAACTTTGAAAGAGGGTTTCTTTTTGAGATTTTTCTTTATGATTTAGATTGGTTATTTTCTGCAACTGCCGTTGCAAAACTTGAGAAGAATGCATATTCTTTGTAGGTACTGAGCTTAAGACATACCCACTAAGTTGAGCTAAATAATCCTTTTTTTTTTTTTTTCCATTTGTTTTTTGATGCTTGTTTAACTCTCAAAGAGAGAAAGCTTGGTTAATGCTCTCCTTTCTCCTGGGGTTCCTGTTAGTTTCTTCCTGCCTTTCTTTATATGTTTTTAGTCTATGAGTTTGGGAATGTCATTGATGATACATTAATCCATATAAGTAATTTTTTGTTGGAGAGCTCCTAGTCATGTCTTTTCCCAGTTTCTCTGTTGGGGTGTTTTACCTTCTTATTGACCTGAAAGAGCTTTTTCTATATTAAATATACTAACTCCCTGCCATCTGTGTTGCAAATATTTTCCCAAATTTTTGGTTTAAAAAATTCTGTTAATGATATATTTAATATACAGACACTTTAAATCTTTCTATAGTCAAATATTATGCTTTGCTTGTATTCTCAAAATAGTGTGGTGAGAAGATGTTAGGTGAGGGGCAAAAGTCTTGGTCTCCTCTCCTTGATCAACCTTGAACTTCTCCGCCTGTTGGATTAAGTTTCTCAGCCCCTATTTACAAGCAATGGTCCCATGTCACCTCCCTCCTCTGATCCTTCAGGATGTTCCAGGGGCAACTCAAGGAAAGAGAGAACTCCTTTTATCTTGCGGAGTCACAGAGCTAAAAGTATAATTAAGAACTGGGCTTCCTTGGTGGCGCAGTCGTTGAGAGTGCGCCTGCCTATGCAGGGAACACGGGTTCGTGCCCCGGTCCGGGAAGATCCCACATGCCGCGGAGCGGCTGGGCTGGTGAGCCATGGCCGCTGAGCCTGCGCGTCCGGCAACGGGAGAGGCAGCAATAGTGAGAGGCCCGCGTACCGTAAAAAAAAAAACAAAAAAAAAACTATACTTTGACACCATTGATCAGTGTATAGGTAATACGGTATATACTTTTTCTGCATCTTCTGTTCTGAAAACTTTTGCCCCAGGTCTTAAAATATATGCCCTTCTATACACACAAGACCTCTGTGTATATATTGGATTGGCCATCGGCCAAAATGTTTGTTCGGGTTTTTCCATAAGATGCTACGGAAAATCCCAAACAAACTTTTTGGCCAACCCAATAGAAGATTTCAATACAGAAACAGTGATTCCAGTTAAGCACCTACCATATCCTAAAGATGAATACTCTACACCTCTGTTCTTAAAAATTCCACCTCCACTGCTCATTATCCCTTCCCCTCTCCCCACCCGCCTGTCGCTCCCAAATTCCTGCTTACACCAAATGAAAAGAGGTCAGGATTTGTGTGTGTGTATGTGTGTGTGTGTGTGTGTGTGTGTGTACCTTGTCTTTTACTTTTAACTAAGTGTATTTTTTCTTAAGAAAAGCATGTTATCTCTTTAAGAGTATTTCTGATGTCAACTGTTAATGTTATTTTTTTTTATCCCATAACAAATATGGGTAATACCATAAGTGTACCTATGATTATGTAAAAAAAAAAAATTGAAAAACTATTCCCCGTAATAAAAGGTTGAAGAAAATGCAATGCTGACAATAAATACATTGGAGTGATGCGGCCTTGGGCACATCATTTGATCTCTTTGGACCTCTGTCTTTTAACCTGACAGGTCCAACCCAGCGTCATTGGATTGGGGCTGAATCTAAGAAAGTACAAGTCATGAGACCTTAGCAATTACTGAATCAGTTACCTACCTCACCAGTTAATCTAATCAGTGGTTGACTTGAAAACATACTCTCTTAACCAGCGCCACTCTGGCATTACCTGAAACAGAGACAAAGTTGCCTCCAACTTTTATGTCAGAAATTTGTCTACATTGAGCACTAAAGTTTTACTGACTATTCCTTCACTCCCTTAAATATTCCCTTTGGCAGACACTCTATAAACGTTTTGCATGTCTAAGGCTGTCTCCCCAGTGTCCAGTTCCCTTTCCTTTCTTCCTAGAGCCCAGATTATGCCCAAGTATCTGTGCAACCCCATGCAGCCTTGTTCATCAGGGAGAGCTGATTTCACTTCAGCTGTTGGGGATGGAGCTGAAAGATCCAAGAATGATTCCACTTCCCTTACTGGTGATTGGAAAAGGAAAGGTCTTCAGACCTAGTTCGAGTTCATGAGATGTGAGTAAATGTCAGCTAAGGCACTACTCGGAAAAGTTCTTTATTCATAAGAGAGAGTCGTGGAAGAAAGCAGTCTTCTGTCTTCCTGTGAATACTGTTACATCCTATGAGGCTTAGAAATGCCGTAGCCATCTTACTATTGGTCTTAGGATGGCAGAACAGAAAGAACCTGGGAACTCGATGACATCATTAAGTCACTGAATCAACCAGCCCTGAAGCCTGTCCTCTGACAGGCAGGACTTCTGTTTTTGAAAAACAGTAATTATCCTCATTGCTTATGGCAGTGTGGGTTCAAGATCATTGTTACTTGCAGCTGACGGCATTCTAACTGAAAGACCTGGACAACTTTATTGAATTATGTCACAGCCCTTTCCTCCAGGAGCTCGGAGTCTAGTTTGTAGGTACTAGGCTTGATAGTTCCATTAAATTGAGCTAAATCATCATTGAATCTATTTTCTTGCATCCATTTCTTATGAGATAAGTAGAGGTTCAACAGAAGGTCATTTAAAAAAAGAGTGCTATCCATGGACAAGGGATACACGAGCAAAGAGCTGTGAGAACACAGAGAGGGAGCAGTTCCTTCTCCTAGGTGATGATCACAGGCTATGGAGCCATGCTGGGCTGAGGTCTGAAGGCTGAATAAGAATTTATCCGGGGGAAAAAGTGAGAAAGGCATTCCTAACAGAAAAGTTAGCATGTACAAAAGCATGAAGTGCTTTAATCTGACAATCACACACACACTTGCTGTTTTTCATGGAGCTGTTTTTCACTGGGAGAAGAGAGGGGGGCATTCATTCATTCACTGGACACCTATTTTGAGCATCCGTCGTGTGCCAGGTACTGTTTTAGGTGCTGGAGTTAGAGCACTGAGAAAAACAGACAGTGACCTACGCTCATGGAGCTTACAAAGAAACAGCACTTACCTCTTCCCCCCACCCCACTCCCTCCCATCTAGCATGCTCATCTTTAACTAGGTATTGGTGCATGTTCTCCCTTGCTGCACGAGGCTGACCCTCTAAAAATTATCAAGTGGACAATACTGGTCTGAAGCACCTCCATCTTCCTGTTTCCAGCCCTTTCCTTTCCATGGCCCACTCGGCTTCTTCCCATCCATCTTCCATTCTTATCAGTGATTCTTATGTCACATTTGGTCCATTCACTGGGGTTTTCATTTTACCCAGGTTGAAGGTTATAAGCTACATGAATGAAGTTCTATTGGTGTATTGTCATAAGTCAGCCAGTAAATGGGGGTACTATTTTCTGGAAAACTGGAGACTCTGTAGGTAGGTCAGCCAAAGCTGCGCTCTATTGGCTGATGTCTACCAGACTGATCTTCACTGGGAAAACTGAGGAAAGCAAACTAGCTCAGAGAATTTGATCGTGACTCCTTGGCCCTTGTGTAGGACTAACCTTAATACTCATGAGAGATTCCTGTGGTCAGGGAACATGGGACAAAGAATGCTGAGGACAGGGCACCTAGATTCAAATCCTCTCTCACTTGGGATCCTGAGAAAACCTCAAAACATGAACTTCAAATGTCTCGTTTTTTAATATGAGACACATCATACTGCCTTTGCAAAGTTGAAATGGAGATTAAAATAATTTGTATGGCCAAAACAGAGTGAATACTGAATTAATGGTCATTACAATTTGTTTACTATAATGGTAGTCATGGATGTACCCTGTGTGTGGAAGCCTTGAAACTGGAATTGAGGGGATTTGGGGTGACTCCACTGATTGATTAAGCATGCTCTAACATCAGTCCTCTAGCTAGTTAAGGACTCCTTTCATCTTGAAACTTCCTTTGCCAACGGGAAAAACAGAAAGAAGAAGGGGGGAAGAAAGGGTTTTCATTGTTGGGAGAGAAAGCATCCTTCAACCAGGCAAAACCGACCAACCATTCATCAAGTCCATTTTGTTATTAAAGGCCAATAGGATTAAAGAGCTAATTACAGTCTCCTAGGTTTGGTATTATCCATTGTTACCAGGACTGAGTCATGCCCGGTCCCTGGCTTTTTAAGCACCAGCATGACAGAGCATTTGGTTCACCTGCATATGTTTTCATTTCTCTGGCATAATCAAGCATGGTTAATAGCATCTGCAAACTCAAACCAGACAAGCAATCTGGGTTTAAGATAGAAACAGGCTGATAGGCTGTTCCCCCAGATTTCCTTCTCTGACGGCCTGCCTTTATGGGTCTGGGCTATGCCCAACTACTCCAATCGGGCAGAATATACACAGTGTATATTAAGTGAATTTTGGACATTTAATGAGGTAATTGCAGGCTAAATGTATTCCTGGAGAATCAGAGATATAAAGTTTCCCACCATTCTTTTCCTCCTTGTAGTCTTTTTTAAGGTCTTATTAATTTGCAAACCAGCTAATTACAACTCCTCCCGGCAAAATAACTGTGCAGTTGGCGCTGTAATAGATGAGTGGTTTGGGCTGAGAGAGCAGGTCCTGTTTTTTTCTTTGCCTATTACACACATTGTTTTAGGTAATTAACATCCACTTTGTAGTGGCAGCTCTGACGCCTCCCTGTCTGAACAGTGTCTTGGCTGACAGCCTCCGAAACAGCCCTGGTGAACTTCTTGCAAAATCATGTGATATTATTATATAATTCCTCCCGATGAAAGCTCAAAGAGAATTTGCACACATAGCTACATGTGAGCTTTTGGATCTAGACATACTCACACGAAGCGGCTTCTTGAAGGAGTGTTTTCTTCTAGCTGGGCAGGGACTGGGGTGGGAGCAAAAGAAAGAATCGGGTCTGAATTCTGTCGTTACTTCCACCAGATGAGATAAGTCACACTGACCTCCCAGAACTTTTGCGAGAATTCCACGAGTTTTTAACAATACTTGGCAAAGAGTAGTTTCACCTTCTACCAAATTAACAATCTCTTCTCCAGAGTTAATAAAAATTAACAGGCAGGCTTTCAAAAGAATCTATTATTTTTTCTCCTTGTATTCTTGTCTCTGAGCACCATTTTGAATAAAAATCTAGAACTTTGGATTATGGCTACATGGGTCAAGTGAAGACCTCAGCCATTGCCCAAGGCTCTTGAACTGTGTAGTCTGCTGGTCTTAAATGTGCTCCTTCCTCTTTGCTCCTCTGTTCACTCTTGCTTTGTAAGGGCCTGATGCATGTGGAAAATTCACTTTCAGGGTCCTTTGCGAAATCGGTTAATGGCTGGCGTTCGATGGAAAGTGTTTCTAAAATATTTTGCAGCTCTTTGCTTTGCTGAGTCCCAGAAGAAATGGGGAGAGGGCATTTCACAACCCTTTATCACCTACCTCACAGTGTTTTGTTGGTTTCAAACAACTACAGCAACAACAATAAAATAGATGGCTAGCATTGTGTCATTCATTGGAAGCAACCTGACACCCAATATTTTCTTGCACTTGTGACATCTAGAAGCCTTCATTAATTATCAATACATTCTCTCTTCTCCAAAGCTGGGAAAAGTTGGACAACCGATGAGTCTAGAATGACACTGGATGACTTTTTTGTTTTCCCTTCTTCGTTTTTTTTTTTTACGTTTTATGGGGGATTAATTCTTAACCCCTCCCTCTCCCTAAACCCAAATTTTCCTCAGAAATAAATCTCACCAGCCCAGCATGGAGTTATGCTGCTCTGATGGTCCGTGGGCTGGAGCTGGCTGACTCCTATGGTGGACATATCACAGTGAATAAGTGTGGGGAGTAGACAGGGCTGCCTCTCTTGTCTCCTTTTGGAACGACCAAAGGGCCCAGGGTTGAAAACACAACAGATAAAAGGATCTGCAGGTCTGAACAGGGACGGGAGAAAGAGAGGCCGAAGAGAAAAGGATTTGTGGGAGGTGGGACCTGGCTTTAAAAGGACACATATTGAATATGTACCACTTACCTGGCACGATCACATCATCATCTCATTTAACCCCCACAATTTGAATCCTGTGAGGGGAATATTAATAACTTACAAAACAGGTTAAGTGACATAGGCAGAGTCACACGGCAAATAGGTAGCAGAGTCAGGATGTGAGCCCATGTGTATCTGACTCCATAGACCTCACACAAACACCTTTCCCTTTCGAGAAGCCAAGAATGGGAAACCGACTTGGGGGGAAGAAAAAAAAAAAAAAAAAAAGAAAAAGCTGGATTCCGATGTCTGTACTCTGGTAGCTGACCAAAGGAGAGTTCAATTTGCTTTGTTTCCCTGAACTCTACAAACCCAAATCAGAGCCGAGTCTTCCTTGTAGAGCATAACTTTCACTCACTTGCATTCCAAAACACCAGAGGTCACAAATTGGCAGCCTGTGGGCCCACACTGGCCTAAAGATATGTTTTGCTTGGCTCTTAAGAGTTGGATCACACAATATATTTCAAAAATTAGCTCCATTGCCAACACAAAATTCAGGGGTTACATCGTTCACTTCTAGCCATGATGGACTGGCTTGATTCAGACCAACCCTAGAACGAATGACTAGAAATCTGGACTTAAAAACCTATCTGTGGGATAACACTGAAGAACGGCTAAGGATGCCAGGGCTTGAGGAGCTACGGTTCCAGAGGGAAAGAAAATGCTTCAGAATGAAGCCGACAAGTTCAAGGCGTGTGCCAGTTCCTAAGCTGTGCAGATGGAGGCTGAGGAGTCCTGGAGCAGCTAGAAGGCAGAGGGGCTGAGCAGAGCTTTCACGAGTTTCACAGGCCAGAGAACCAAAAGGTAGAGTCCAGGGCTGTCAAGGCAGCCAGGACTTCAGGGGCCAAAGAAAATACACAGAAGGGAGCCCAATGTTTGGTGGTGCCCTTCTCTGCAAGGGGGAATAGGACAGTGCTTCTAGGAGTGTCACAGATGTGGCGGGATTAAAATTAAAATAGAATTCAGGGCCTGTTAAGGAGGAGGGGATTTGGAGAATACTTAGGTCTTTCAGTTGGGAATCTGCAACGGTGAGATCCTAGGAATAAGGGCAAACAGAAATAGATGGTACCAAAGAAACATTGAAACCCACCTTCCAAAAGCTCACTCCCTGAATGGAAAAAGGTGATTTGCTCGTACTCTGACTGCCTTCTAGAATCACTAAAAATCCTCTCTGCAGGGAGGTAACATCATCCAGAGATGCTACAGTGTTTTATCTGGGTCCCATAGGCATTTGTGCTTATAAAACCCAGATTGGCTTACGATGAGTAAAGGTAACAAATGAGTAGATGGAGGACCAGAGGGCCAAGAACCAGAGATGAGACTGTCTCTGGAATGTAAGTCCCAGGATAAAAGGAGATAAAAGTCAATGGTCTTATCCATTTTTCCCCCAGGGCAGGCATTTACTCTGCAGAATCCCTGTGAAGTTTCCACGCAGCTGTGTATTAGAGCTAATCTCTTCTTCTCTAAGCATCTCTCAGGAGGGAGCACACCATCTTGGAATGTAGCAGGTGCTCATGGAACACCTGTGGAATTGACGTGCATTACACAGCCAAGCAGTGAGACTGCTGCCGACTTGTAAGAAACCCACAGCCAGTGAGGTGTTGGAGCAGGCTCACACCTGCTCACAAGAGCTGACTGTGCGGATTTCTTCCCAACCAGCATTTAGGGACCTCACAGAGCTCACTTGGAATCAACCATGGTGGGAGTGTTTGCTCCATGGAAATTGGCCATGCTCTAAATCAGAGTGCTTTTTATCCCCTCCAGATTGTCCATAGTCAAACATTTACCAACACACCCACTGTTCACAGCCATTTTAGGTTAAGACTGTTTTAAAAGCACAGAGAGCAGAGTTGCCAGTTTACACATGCTTGTGAGCTTGTATGTGTGGAGCTTCTTTACCCACACTGACTGAATCTCCCTCATGCACCTCCACTTTGCTGCATATCACTGGGCACAAGAAGAGAGAGATGGGCCGTCAATTTAGTTTAATCCGGAAAACTCAGTGTGAGTCAATAATTTAGATCCTCAGCTATTTCAATCTCTTTGGGGTAAAATGCTCAGATATTCAGAGTTTTTGCCCCCCTTCCTATGTGTAATAAGTTAAGTTCCAGAGAAACAGACTCAAAGATAGAGACTCAATTACAGAAGTTCATTTGGAAGTGCTCTCAAAATCAATACTGTCAGGGAGGGGAGGAAGATCCGGGAGAGAGAAGTTGAACAGAGGAACAGTTACAACAAAGACCTCAGCCAATCCTATGGGAATACTATAGGCCAGATGCGTCATATGAGCCTGCATGGAATTGTAAACTGTTTTTAAGTAATTACCAACATTTTAGAATTGTTCCATAAAACTCAGGCTTCCCAGTTTCTATGGAGGAATTTGAAGATATGGCAACGATTGGCTGGAGCTGGAGCCCAGCTGTGCCTTTAAGTAATGCTTATGGCTTCAGTTACTGCAGGCTGTACCTGGCCAAATTCATAATAATTAGGAAACATGGCTTTTGAATCAAATAACTCCACAAAGAAATGCAAGTCTGACACAGTAGCTGTGTTACTTTAGGCAAGTTACTTAACCTCTCTGAGCTTCAGTTTCCCCTTATGTCTATAAAGTGAGGATTTAAAATACCTACCCCACAGGGCTGCTGTGAGGATTAAATAAAATCATCTTTTGAAAGTTCTTGGCACAAAGTGAGTATGTAATAGAAGGTGCCTATTTATGCTTCACTGATTCAAATTGTCTCTGAATCCTCTTTGGATTTTCATTTATTCCTGGAAAATATAAGAAGTAGCTGGCTCTTGAGCTTTACAACGCCATGAAGGCTTCTGTTCTGTATTTTACAGATGCAAACTGATAAGCCTTTCATTTTATGGAAATCGTAACTACAGATGTGAATCCATTCTATAAATTAAGCCACCCCTCTGGGTATGTCATCAACTACCTATGTAAGTAAGATGAAAACAAAAAGAGATTGTATACCTTGCCTTTAAAAAAAAAGAAAATTCCGTGGTGGTCCAGTGGTTAAGAATCTGCCTTCCAACGCAGGGGACGCGGGTTCCATCCCTGTTCAGGGAACTAAGATCCCACATGCCATTGGGCAACTAAGCCTGCGTGCCACAACTACTGAGCCTGCGCCCCACAACTAGAGGGAAGCCCGCCCGCTGCAACGGAGATCCCATGTGCCGCGACTAAGACCCGACGCAGCCAAAAATAAATAAATAAATAAATAATACATACATCTTTTTTCTTTTTTAAAAAAAGCAAAAAGGAAAATTCAACAAACCTCAAAGAGATACAACTCCCTAAAGGCAGAAGTTTTCCTTTCACTGGCCTACTGTGTCCGTCACATTTTGACGAATTTCATTTTCTTGGAGTAGATATCCTTTAATGACCATGCTGCCGAGTGAGCATTATGCCAAGAGAAGAAAAGAGCCCAGGGGAGTTAGCAGGAGCAATGCACCAGCTTGCATCAGAATCTTGTCATGAGTAAGCATCTCGTGACTGTTAGACATATCAATATCCTTTTACTTTCTTATGCTTTTTTATTCTAAAGAGAAACTTGAAAACCATAGTCTTCAACATTTTTTTTTTTTTTGGCCTCCACACTATTCATAGGTCAGTGGGGTCTCATCAGTAATATCTCTCTTAACTCAAAGTGATTCTCAAAGTGAGGAAGTTGGGGAGGCCCCTCTTTGAAAGTTGCATCAGGATGGGGGTGGTGATGAGAGCACAGTTTGGAGGGCCCCCCCACCAGCTGGACCTTCCACTGTGTAATCAATTGAGGGCTGGTCCTGGTGGTAGTAGTGGCAGATAACCTGCCTGGTTAGGTATATCAATGGTCAACTCTGCCATTAAATGCTTTCTGAGTCATTTCCTTACTTTTGGCTCATTCAGTTATTCAAAACATTTTATTGAGCATTTATTATGTGCCAGTCACTGACCATGGTGAATAACAGAAGCCCCAGCTATTGAACGGAAAAAACACAGTGTTATGGGAGAGACAGAGATACAGATACAGAATTATATTCCAACATGATACTTCCTGAAATGTCAGTGCATGCAGGTGAGTTTGATGTCTTGAATGGGGATAAAGATGGGGCTAGCTCTGCCTGGGGGAATTAAGTAGATCTCCTAGAGGAACAGGCTTCTGAGCTGGACCCTTGGTGGCTACAGAGGAGCTCACCAAGTTGGGGAGGGAACCATGAATTGAGGGGCAGTGGAGAAAGGGCGTGAAGCAAAGGCAGAGCATTTAGGGAAGAGTGGATCGTTTGGCTGAACTTAGAGAAACCTGTGAGGGAGAATGCAGGACTCAGGGCTAGGCAGGCAGGTCAAGGGCCAATTTGTGAAGACCCTGAAAGCCAGACTACAGCATGTAGACCTCTCCTCCCAGAAGAGAGGAGCCACTGATGTTTCTAGCAGGAAACTGCCTCAGTCAGCTCCTCTTCTAGAGATAGGACTGTTGATACATAAATTTTTAATAAATTTATCTTATTTATTTTTGGTTGCACTGGGTCTTCGTTGCTGCACGTGGGCTTTCTCTAGTTGTGGCGAGTGGGAGCTACTCTTCGTTGGGGTGCCTGGGCTTCTCATTGCGGTGGCTTCTCTCATTGCGGAGCTCTAGGCACACAGGCTTCAGTAGTTGTGGCACGCGGGATCTAGAGAGCAGGCTCAGTAGTTGTGATGCACGGGCTTAGTTGCTCCGCGGCACGTGGGATCCTCCTGGACCAGGGCTCGAACCCGTGTCTCCTGCACTGGCAGGCAGATTCTTAACCACTGCACCCCCAGGGAAGCCCTGTTGATATCTTGCCATTCCCCACTGTGTCGAAATTATACAGAGGGGATACTCTGAAGATGGCAAACCTGGTGGAAAAGGAGAAATTGGGCTGCAAACTCAGAACAATATTTCTCAAACAGGTATCGTGCAACTTTTATGGTCCAAAAATGAATGGAAGCCAGTGCACATAATTCAAAATGGCAGCACCTCCAAGAGCGTCCTTTATATTTTACTTGGTAACGTGTCTTTATGTTTAAATATTATGTGTGTCACAAGTCCTGGAAACTCATTTCAAACAACATGGTGGCTTTTAATCCTGGAGCACTAAAGCTATTTGATAAATCTTCCACTTCCAGGCTCAGCATCATCTCAGACTATTCCAAGCAAACTACCCAAAATGACTAGACAAACATAAATGTATACAAAAAAGTGTCAAGCAAGAGACATGGCTCATAATGGGTCCTCTCTCCATTTTCCCTTAAAATAATGGTTCTCAGACTCCAGATGCATCAGGCCCACCTGGGAGGCTTGATGAAACAGGGATTGCTGGGCTCCATCCCCAGAATTCCTGATTCATTTGGGTGGGGGCAGGGGGCAAGAACTTGCATCCCTAGAAAGTCCTGGAAAGCTCCCAGATGATGTTAATATTGTTAGGAGACTACGGTTTGAGAAACATTGCCTGAAAACATGTATAATACTCTAGAGATGCTATTCAGGTTCAGGGGTCTTTCTTGTACATTAAACCCAGAGAAACAGCAGGTAAATTATCAGAGCACTCAATGAAATATTCTAAGTGTTAACTGTCCACATCTTGATGGCAAGATCTGCTCGGGCACAGTGTGGGTTTGGCTCTATGGGAGTGGCTGAGGCTGGAGGTCCCATCTCATTTTCTTTTGAACCTTCGACGCTCATTCTGTCCTGGATCGGGCTGGGTGGTCATGAAATGCTACTTCCTTCCAGACATCTGTGATGAGACCTGACTAGCAAACTCAGGAATGGAAGTCCAACCAATGTCCAGGGCTGGATGCTGGACTCTGGCCCTTGGACTAAAAGCGGAGCCCCAATGACTGGGGTCAGCAGCAGAGTCAAACAGCTGAAGCTGCCCAGTCTGAAGCAGGGTGAACCCTAGCGTCAAGAGATCGAAGAGCAGGAATGGGTGCAGGGGAGCCTGGAAATGTACACCAGTCCCCCCTTCTCTTGTCTCAAAGGGGCCCTTCTCTGGACCCGTGGCATCCCTTCTTTCCCAGTCCCTGGCAGGCTCAGGGCAGAGCAGAGAACCTGGAATTCAAGCCTTCTCTGGAAAGCAGAATCGGGTTTTGCTTTAGCAAAGAAAGAGCTAAGAGAAACTAGGGGTTCCCTGGGCCCTTCTCCAGAGCAGTTATGCCAAGTCAGCATTCACCATTTGGGTTGTGGATGCTAGTTTATTGGCTCATGGAAGGTCAATCTCATCCCCACTTCCCCACTGTTCCATATGAGGCAGACATGAGACCTCTCACACTGCCTTCCCCCTCCTCCTTGGGGAGGCAGAAAAGTTGGGCAGATGTTCTCAAACCCTCCTTTGCTGCCTTCATGCAGCCCCTTGCATGTCCTGGCAGAAGCCACTTGGACACCAGAGGGTGCTGTGGCACCAGCTCATTCCCCAAAGTCTCCTTCCGCCAAAGATTCCAGGCTCCAGGGCAACCGAGTTTTGAATGCCAGACAACCACATCCAACAGACACAAGGTTGGAAGTGATCCAGGAAATGGGAACGTTGTGTTTTTGCTCACTTCAAGTTGTCACTGATGGTTCAACAGCTTTTCTGGAGGAAAGGAAATAAAAAGTTACCACTATGCTAACTGTGCGTAGAGATTTTAAGACCTGTTCTGATTTCAGACAAGTTCAGAATTTGAAATAAAGAAACAAATACCTTGAAAACAAGAAAATGAGGTAGTAATTGTCGGGGAAAATTCTACAGGGATCTATGCAGAGGCCCGTTTGCAGGTTGCGGCCACCGTAGGGACTCATGTGCTGGTCAGGAAAATTCCAATTGTCCAGGAAATAGCCACAGACATGACTGGACTGGATTTCGCTGGGTATCAGCAAAGGAGTTCAATCTCTCCACTAGAGGGGAAGCTCGAGGGATAACTTTTAGTACTTACTGAGCACTTACTGTTAGCTAAGTGAGTATATGTTTTACACGGATTATCTCATTTCATCTTCACCAAAACCTTCCGAGATGAAGACGATTTCATGGATAAAGAAACTTCGGCTGAGAAAAGCTGAGTGCAGCTAATAAGCTGGTGAGCAGTGATACAGGATTCAAACCCATGTCTCCAAGAAGGGAGCCCAGGCTCACAGGTCTCACTGACTGTCCTCTCCAGGCCAGCTCTCAGCCGTGCCCAGCAGCAGTGACCTGGGCCCCAGTCAACCCTGACACTCTTAAAGGCAGTGGGGATCACAGACCAGCACAGACGGTTAGCTTAGAACTCATGGGGGACTGGAGAGGGGAAGGTGTGATTTACAAGCAGGTGAAATATTTCCGTGCAGAAACCAAATAAAATAAGTTTTCTCGGACAGGCTCATTTCAGATATTCTGTAACATCCGCTGTCGGGGGATGCATAAATGATGGGTCGAGTGATGGCTCCTCCTGATTTTCAGTCTGCGGATTATGAAACTGAAGGCATTTTAGGCAGAATGGAGCCTCTAGAGATAGGAGCCTCAAGTATAATCCAGGCTTGGCAGTGATCACATCAGCCACGTTTTATGAGAAGATGAATGAAAAGGCTATTGAAATCAGGAAGCAACACATAAAAGAAAGAATTGTATGTGATCCAGACCAAGAGCACCTCTCTCTCTCTCTGTCTCTCTTCCTCTCTCTCATGAGAACACCTTCTCCTTTCCCATGGAGAAGCCTCACGACACCCCGCAAACAAACACGACCTGAATCACAAGTGGGTTCAAATCTCTGCCCGGCTGCTTCCTCGTTGTGCAGCCTTGAACACGCAGCTTCACCTCTCTGAGCTTCAGTTTCTTTATCTCTTAAATGGGAATAATAACAATCAGACCTCACAGAGTAGATGATAACAATGACAGCACACATTTATCACATGCTATGAGCCCAACACTGCCCACTGCTTTCATTTCAGCCCGTCGCATCTTCCCAACAGACCGCTGGGCAACAACTGTCGCTATCCCCCGATTTATCCTTAGGAGGAGAGTCCCAGAGGGGCACTGCTCATAAGTTACAGAGTGGAATTCAAACTGGAGTTTAGCAGAATTTAGGCCTTAGAACTTAAAACACCCACTGATTGGTCATAGGAACCAGTGATTAAATCTGAAGGGGGCTGGAGAAACAAGACCTCTGACAACTTAAATGACGTCATAGGTCCTCACAGATAATCTAATAGCACAGAGTGAATTTTGTTAAAGAAAGAGAAGCGGGCTTCCCTGGTGGCGCAGTGGTTGAGAGTCCGCCTGCCGATGCAGGGGACACGGGTTCGTGCCCCGGTCCGGGAAGATCCCACGTGCCGCGGAGCGGCTGGGCCCGTGAGCCATGGCCGCTGAGCCTGCGCATCCGAAGACTGTGCTCCGCGACCGGAGAGACCACAGCAGTGAGAGGCCCGCGTACCGCAAAAAAAAAAAAAAAAAAAAAAAAGAGAAGCAAAGGGAGAGGAAAGAGGTTTTCTGATGTTCTTTTTTCTCTTTTTTTTCTCCTCTTTGGACAGGACTTTGTATTTTCCAAGACATTCCAAGACACTTCCCATACACAATCTCTTTTGATCCTGATGCTAATCCAATGAGGTGCACAGGACAGATTTCATTATCTCCATTTTACTGAAGATAAAATGGGTCCTAGTAACTAAGTGACTGGCCAAAGGCCCCACTAATGACACAGGTGCAGGTAAAATTTCACAGGGTGGCAGCAGGATTAAAAGAGTCAGATCATGAGTGAGGACTTGGCATGTCAACTGGCATATAGCAAGTGCTCAGTAAATGCTTGTAGGATCTGAAAGGGTTTGAAAAGGCTTCCTAGACCATACTCATTCCGTCTTGCCCCAGTCATGGATCTCCCACTATGTGGCACGTTTCAGCTATGGTGTGGAGAGAAATGTTTGGATCACATGGACCATTCCATGTGAAACGGAAATGAAAAACTTGGGGTTGTTTTGAACACTGTCAGAGTTGGGTGGAAAGGCCTGCAAGAAGCCAGGTGACTGATTCTACCAGTCCCTTCAGAGAACCTTAGAGCAGGAAATAATCTAGAGATGGTCTGGTCCAGTATTTTCCAGCTCTCAGGCACTGTAGCATCCTGAGAGAGCCTGCCATATCTGAATGCCACCTGCACTGCTGTTTATTTATAGTTTGCTTGAAATCAACTCATTTTTAAATTTACATGAATGTATTGAAATACATTTTATATATATATATAATTAATATTTATTCATGAAATTTTTTGTGGATTTGATTTGCTGGATGTAGATTCTTCTAATATGTTCATCTATTCCAGTTCATGTATTTCTAATAAACACATAGTGATTAGAAAATTAAAATGTGTCCATGTTCCACGCTTTCAGAAGCTCTGATCCAGTCACGTGCCTTATTTGTCTAAAGCAGAAAAGGCAGCATAAAAGAAGAAAATATGGCACAGATAATAGACTCAAGTCTTCGAATCTAGGGCTCTTTGCAACGAAATATCCCCTTTTGACCTTAAGATCTGCAGCATTAGCTCTCTAAAGTTGTGTGGGATAACAGTGTCAGGAGGTAGGAGATATACACGCCCATCAAAGTCTTCCCAGGGGGGCCCTGGTGGGTAGGGCTGTGGGCGAGTTGAGGCTCTCCTTCGTGCCAATCACCATCTTCTCCCAGGCTGTGTATCACTTCTGTAATCTCAGTTTCTGTGTAAATAAAAGGAAGGCAAAGTTATTTTAATATTTTTATAATATGCATCCTTCATAAATCCAGAAAGATGTGCATTGCCCTTTAAATTACGGGAAAAATTCATTTTTGCTCTCTGCCAAGTGCTTCCTCTCTGATAATCATACCTTTCAGTGGTCGAGCATGTGCTTTGCACCAGGCGCTGGCTTAAGAATTTATCCAAATTATTTCCTTCTTACCAACTTAGAAGGTAGATAGTATTATCTGTGTCTTCCAGCAGCAGTAAGGGGTAGAAACGGGGTCTGAGCTCAAGTATCTCTCCTATACTGATTTCTTGTCAAAGCAGCAGGCTGATTTTTTTGTTGTTCTTTGTTTGTTTTGGGGGGTTTTTTCTTTGTTTTTGTGTTGTTGTTTTTTTTGGGGGGGGGGAGTGCACTACATAGCTTGTAGTAGGATCTTAGTTCCCCAGCCAGGGATGGAACCTGCACCCTCTGCAGTGAAAGCGTGGACTCCTAACCACTGGACTGCCAGGGAATTCCCCAACACTGATGTTTTAGAGTTGGGATGACGGTCACACTTGACCTGATAATGGCATTAAAGCCTGCACAGCGCTGCCTCCTCTGAATCTGGCCTGGAGGTGGGCGGGATGATGCTGGTTCCCATTATCCAAACTGCAGAAGCTCACGGGCAAAGGGTGTCCATGACGTGCCCATAAAATCACACAGCTGAGGCCTGGAACCCAGCCACTTCTGGCTCCTGGCTCTTTCCAATGGTTAAGCATGTTGCCCACAGCTGGTTGGATGCAGTTATATCTAAGGGTGGAAGCAGAGGTAGCTGGGCACACCCAGCTCAGACTGCACCTGCCCGGGCGACGGCCTTGTTGTGGGGAGCGCCCGTCTGCCCGCCTCCCTACAAAGGGCGATGTCAGAGAGGCTTGTCATCTGATAGCAGCTCATCCTGCTAGTCAGGGGAGAGTCAAAACATAGTTAAAGTTTAGTGGACTTCATCCCTTAATAATAAAAATAATAATGGTGCAATTAATAGCAATCCTGTACACTGTTATGGATGCTTTCATCTGAGAATTCAAGTGGTTTGGAAGAGAAGCCATCATTAGGCTGATTTTACAGATGAGAAAAGTCAAATGACTTGCCCAAGGTCAGGGCCGAATCAGCCCAGGAGCCACGGGGAGAAGGCCAGGCTCTCTCCCTCCATCCCTCTCTGTACCTGGCACTTTGGTAGTTATCTTTCATCTGAGAATCTGAATCTCCCAACAATTATCACCGGTCATCAGTGGCCAAAAGAAAAAAACAATCTCTACCTGGCTTGCCCATCAGTGGAGGTCTCCCTCCTATGCTGCCTCTTCTGACCGACAGGGAAGAGTGAGTGCCGTGCCCCGCTACCATCCCCCATTCCCCTACTCCTCCCCCACGCCCAGGCGGGGGTCCAGGGTCCTGGTCTCACCACTCGGTGGGGGCTGAGGCCCCACGAAGTCAAGAGACTGGGAGTGTGTGACAAAGTGAGAGAGTGGCATGGACAGATACACACTCCCAAATGTAAAATAGATAGCTAGAGGGAAGCAGCCGCGTGGCACAGGGAGATCAGCTTGGTGCTCTGTGTCCACCTAGAGGGGTGGGATAGGGAGGGTGGGAGGGAGACGCAAGAGAGAGGAGATATGGGGATATATGTATATGTATAGCTGATTCACTTTGTTATAAAGCAGAAACTAACACACCATTGTAAAGTAATTATACTCCAATAAAGGTGTTTTAAAAAAAAAAGAGAGACTGGGAGTGAAACAGGCAGCCAGCCCAGTAAGTGAAGCCATTTCCAATACAAAAGACTGAAAGTCATTTTGATGATGCCGGTTTTGAGGGTGTGTTTATTCCAACTCACATAAATCCAGACATTATGGCACGAGGTAAAAACAGGTTTTGGAGTCAGATACACCTGGATTTGAATTTTGTCTCTGCCACTTATTAGCTTAAACAAATTGCTTGGCTTCTCTGAGCCTCAGTGTCTTTTCTTCCCCTCAACCCCAGAGCCTCAATGTCTTTATTCGTAAAATCAGTATGGCTGTTATCTTAGGTACCTCTGACTCAACAAAATCAGCTACTTGTGCTCTCTCTTTCTTTAATTGAAACAGCGTAAAATGATATTTTGCATATATAGTCCTGAATATACTGTACATTGCCTTATACATTATAGAATGTGTATATACCCAGGGTGCAGAGGATACATTCCACACCAAATATATCAAAATTTATGGGTAAATATTTTTAAAGAATTTTCGAGAAGAATTTTAACAATATTCAATTTTTGTCTTTGCACTCTGATTGGGGGCTATAATGCCCTTCCACCGTAATAACCATTTGTGATTGTTGGGAGGTTAGAGCCCGTGGGCAGCACTCCACCAGTGGGAACGATTTCTATTAGGCACAGTCTAACAAAAGTATAAAGCTGAAAAAAATTAAAACAAAAACTCTGGCCTCTAGGAAGGAAAAAAGGAGACGGAAGAAGAAAGAAGAAGAGGCAGAAGAAGAGAAGAGCTGCCCTGAGCGAGCGTGATTAGCTAGTACCGTGCGGGGCTGTCCTGACGGTCCTTCTCAGCCCCTCAGCCCTGGAAGATGCATCGTGCAACTCGCTGCACAGATGAGGAAGCAGGTTCCGCGTCATGACAGAACCTGTCCAGGTTCACAGAGCCAATAAGCGGCTAACAGGGATTTGAGCTCCCGCCTGTCTGATCCCCGAGCTTGTGTGCTCTGTTGGGTACTTGGAAGTCTTCTTCCTTAGAAGACATTTTTCACGGATTGGATGGTGGAGAGGTATCTGCTTGTATCCATCAGGGTCTGGGCAGGAAACAGCAAGCACACTCACCCCAGGCCCTGATGGTCAGTGAAAGTCAAAGGTGTGGGCAAGGTGAGATGCCTGGGGAGCTACTCCCCCAGACCCAAAGGGATGAAAGGAGGTAGCAGTTCCAGGAATCTGAACAGAGAGAGTTATGTAGAGGAGCCCCTTCACCAGGGTGGGGTTCGGGTGTGGAGGCTACATACCCCACCTCCTTCCTCTACTTCCCCTGATCTCCAGATGGGCTCCCTACTGCCCACATTATACTGAAAAGCAGAGGGCAAGGGAGCTAGTTTTCCAAGTCAGCCTCCTAGGACAAAAAGCAGAAGAGAGACGAGTAAAGAGCAGATGTGGGGTGGGATGATGGAGGACCAGTCTTCCTTCAATTATGAAGAGTCCCAGTGGCAGGCAGCCTCCCCTCCCGGAGCCAGGCGGTAAAGTTCCTGCTGGCCCGTCCTAACTTGTTCTGAGGGTTCTTGAAAGATCTTGTCAGGAGACAGGAAAGCATCCTTCGGAGCTGGTTGAGAGAAGGACATCCAGTCCATTTTACAGATGCAGAAGTTGAGGTCCAAAAAGGGAAACGATTGGCACAAACACAACTAGGGACAGCACCAGGAAGAGAAGATGGCAGATGGATTGTTCATTCTGCCCTCTAGCTGGCATCTTAATCCATCCATCCCTTCATTCATTCATTCAGCAATTATCTAATTATCTATGGAGAAGCCAAGGTGTCCCAGACGTCCTAATCGACAGAAAGCCTGGGGCGATGATGTATTTTTTCATTCTTCCATGGTTCAGTTATAAATAGTGATAATCACTGATATCTATTCAGTGCTTACTGTTTGCCAGGGACTGTGCGAGGAACTTGCCTCTTGCCTGCATTATCTCATTCAATCCCCACAATAGCTCTCGGAGGGAGGTATAATTGTTACTGTCTCCAGTTTACAAATAGGAAATCGAGACTTAGCTTAAGTAACTTGTTCACCATCACCCAGCTGGGAAGCAATGAAACTGAGCTCAGAGCCTAGATCTTTCTGACTCCAGAAGCTAGTGTTTAAGCCCTGGGCTGCATTTCAGAGGCCCAAACTGGCCAACAGTAAGCCAGGTGCTGCCCATAGACATGCTTTATTTGTTTTTAACCAAGCCAACGTGCAAAAACTGGGAGATTTCATTTGTAAAAATCCAGATTTCCTTACTTTCCTTTTGAAGATGTGGCCTGGAAGATTTGGCTACACGAGGCATGCGTTTCTTCCTGGCACAGCTGCCTGCTATGCAACTTGCCCATGGCTGTCTGCCGACTCTCTCCATAGACAGCCAGGTTTGTGGTCCTGGCTGGTCTGCCTCTTCATTCCACGGCAAAATGCAACAGATAGCATGATACGGGGGGGGGGGGGGGGGTGCCCCCAGGGTGGGGACTGGAGCTTTATGCCCTGGGCAGGGTCACTTTTCCTGCTGCTTGGCCAAACCCATGGGAAACCCTCCAATACAAAGGGTTCAGGGCAGTAAACAGCTAATAACCTACCTTTCCTCTGCTCCTCCTGGCCGGCTCTGGCAATGGAGCACAAAAGGCAGCCCCACGATGCCAGGAAAATGCCCAACCAAAGAGGCCCGTCTCCAAATGCAGCCCATGACAACCCCATTGAAGGCAGATAAAACATTTTCAACAATATCACCTTTTATCTTGCTCTGTGGGCCAAAGGGGTAAAACACAGTTGCCAAACACAAATTAACGTGTAATTATTTTCCTTGCCTGAATCATTTTCTTTCATGTGTCAGAGCATGCTGAGCAAATAGCACCACACCTTGAACTTTAATTGTGGTAATCAGGGCTCTGAGCCACAGGAACGTCTTTTGCTAATGCCTCCTTTAGCTCTGACTTTCACGTTGAAGCAACTGATTTCTTTTTCCCTTCCTCATCTCTTCTTTTTAAGGAAAAGAGACATATATTGGGGGACGTCTCAGGGCTGCTGCAACCAATATCATGCCTGCTTGGCTATGGCAAAGTGCTTCTCCCACCACAAACCAAGTATAAATACAGCCGCCTCTGACAGGTGACTTAGTGAGTTAATAGCTGTTCTTTTCTCTTATTCATTTGGTGGCTAATTATTTGCCTAGTGAGTTTTAGACCACCTATCTTTGTATTAATACTCTAATGGGATACACACTATATTGTTTATCTGCTAAGATGATCTTGAGGTTTGAGTTGCATGAAACTAGCAAAGGGAAAAGAGAAATGGGGGCTTACCGTGGGCCTCTGTTGAAAGGAACACGGGTTGGCATCTTCTGATCCTCTAAGCCTGGTTTTGTACGTTATTTTGAGCCGTTTCTTCTTTCTGTCTCGGCAGACGTAAGGCGACACTCCCAGGTACGTGGTGATAGTGATGGTTTAGACACGAGAAACCAGCTCTTCACTCACAGGAAGATCGCCTCCCTCTTGTCATTGGGGAAGATCGAATTCAAAGACATCTATGGGGAATCAAAACACAACTGCCGTTCTCCAAGACTTCCAGTTCCTCAGCCCCGGGCATGGCATCGTCATTGAATGGAAGTTCAATCAGTTCTTCCCGAGGCTCATTTGGGATCCTTGGAGATGAGGGAAGATGGTGAGGTTGATGACTTCGCTTTCCTTTAAGTAATTCATGAATCTGGGTGCTGTTTTGAACACGAGACACAAAAGGTCCTTGAGTCTAGAAATTTTTAATCTTTTCCATTGTAGTATTTTTCATTACGATGTGCCCAGCCCATGGAAGTTAGTATTAACATGACTGACACCTAGTAGGTACTCAGCAATATATGATAAGTAGAGGAATAAAATATGCGTAAATGGATATCTTAAGAATTCATTTTGTTGGGGATAGGGGATTTCGTTGGGGATAGGGTTAATTCTTTATTCATGCAGCCGTGAATGCATGAATTTATTTACTCAACAATAATTAAGTGCCTACCCCAAGAACTGAGGGTTCTATAAAGAGAAAGACTCAACCCCTGCTCTCAATAGGAGTCCGGAAGAGGCAAACATAGGTGGGAAAGTTTCAGAGCCCTGGAGTTAGGGCTACTATGGAGACAAACACAGCTGGGGTGCTCGCTGAGTGCTGAACAGCGATTCTTTGAGTGTAATTCTGACATGATATTTTCATTGACATTAACAATGAAGATGAAAGTCAAAGAACAAGGACTGTGTTGGAGCCCCACTTGTTTATCAATGTTGTTAGCAACTTCTTTGCGAAGTTGAATACTAGTTTTCAAATATCGAAAGAATATTTTCTTCCGTTTTGGGGGGCTAGTCACAATGCAATGTAGCAAGTAGAAGCTGCACTGTTGAGATTTTCTCCATCACTTTGTTAAATCTAGTCAATCAACACAGCAATAAACTAAGCCCTGATAGGTAGCATCTGCCAATTTCCATGGTGTAAATATTCCAGCCGTGGCTGATCTCAAAGCTACGACTGTGATGTCACTGAGAGTTGCACAGCAGTGCCGCATTACGTAGCATCGCCACCATACAGAGGCACTGGATGTAAATAATCTTCAGAGTATAGATATTAGTAAAATGTAATAAAATAATTAGGAAGTGACAAGTTTTGAGTATTTATGACCTTTGTTTTTAATATAATTTACTTAATTATGTGTTTATAATTGAATCTTTAATAATTGCTGTGTTCAACAGCCGGCTTGCATAATTCCTGACAATTTAATAATTGGCTTTCATAGATTGGTAAGGGCAGGCTCCGGCCCATTCCTGGGCCTAACCCAACAGAGAGGTCAAGGAGGGCTTCCCAGAGAAGGAGATCCCTGAGCCGAGAAGCACCATACTGTGGAGAAGATACTGGGCTCCATCCAAAGTCCAACTCCAGGGATTTGAATCTCAAGTCTGCCTCTTCCTGGCTCTGTGACCTTGTTGCTAGTTGCTTGGCTATTCTATGTCTCAGTTTCCTGTTCCTTAAAGTGGGCATGATAATGCCTAGCTCCCAGGTTTGCTTTGTAGATGACGTATCTGGCCTCTAGAGATGCTCTCACATGCTAATTCTTATTGAAAGACAAGTTGGAGCCCAAGGGGAGGTGGGGGAGGATGGGGGCCATTCCAGACAGACTGGGAGAGCTAATGCACAAAGGCAGACAGGGAGAGAGCCAGGGGTTCATAGAAAGAGCCAGTTGTTCTGCAGATACAGAATCCCTGAAAGGACAAATGAGGCTGGAAGAGTAGGCAGGGGCCTTGAATGTCATGCTCAGAAACTTCGCCTTGATCCTGGAGGTGGGTCCCTCTGCTCCAGGGGAGGTCTGTCTGGGCTTGTTTCCCCATCTTGAAAACAGAGCTCACTCAGCCCATCCCATCACTTGGGATGATTATAGAGATTAAAAGGACTACCTGGCAGACAGTAAAAATGGTTTAGTTATCATTGTTTTCATTATTCTGAGAGCCCTGCTCAGTGCCTGGGAATGACAGGAGATGAATGAAGGTTTGTTATTTATGCTGGACTGTCATGGTCAGATGGCCCCCAGGTAGAGCTGGGAAGGCCTCTGGAAAAGATCTACCTGCAGCCAGAAGTGGTTTTCCTCAGGTGGCGATCTGGAGAGCACAAGAGGTCAACACCTAGGGGAACTCTGCTTGAGTCCCTTTGAAAGAGTGATCACGCCAGGTGGTGTCCTCACAGCCCACAGAAGCTGCTGTCAGTTTCCCAGGCGGCTGCCAGCTGGTGCTGGGGTCCACAGGATGCCATGTGACCCCATCATGGCTGCCCAGAGACCTGGCCCTGGGACCACCTTTTCTTCTTGTGCTGGGTACCCTGTGCTGGGTAGTCAGGTTGATCATCTAGATAATTTTTAGGCCCTAAATGCTGTTGCTGAGGAAACAATCAGAGACATTTGCTTGTTTGTTCTGCATGAAATCACCAGTTTGCCTGTTTATAGAAAGCTATTCAAGTCTCTGCCATGTGGCCTGAACAGACGCAAGCCAAGAACTTACTGTTGCTTTTTTAATGAAATACCTACTGTGTGCCAGGGGCTTTCCCAGAATACCACCCACAGTTGTTTGTGAGAGATTTCTGGAGATAAGTCTGGTGGACACAGGAGCAATGTGTTTACGGAGCATCTGCACGGCTGTTGTCTCATTAAAGCCTTAGGATGGCTTGAGGGGCAGTTGGTATGAGTGCCTTTTCAGAGATAAGAAAAATGAGCCGCAGAGAAGTTAAGTGAATAATGATAACCAGGATGAGTTTTGAGCATCTAGGACAGTGCAGTAGTTGTACATGCATGAACCCATTCCCCAGTCGCTGCACCAGGGTAAAGGAGGTACTATTATTAACAGCCTCATTTTACAGCTGAAGACTCTGAAGCTTAGACAGATCTTAGCTGCTAAGTGGTGGAACAAGCGTGTCAGCCCTGTTATCACTCCAGAGTCCAAGCTCTTAACCATGCCTGGCGAAGGGCCCAGGGCTGGGAGGTGGAGACGGGGCTGCAACCAGCCGGGTTTGTCTCTAAGGGGCTGTGTTCTTCCGTTCCCCACCACTGTTTCGGCTACCATCTTCTCCCACTTAGAGTGGAGATTTTCGCCCTCTGTACGTGGAATAACATCACCTGGGGCCAAGATTCAACCGCCAACGCCAGCGCTGTGTGGGTTCAGGTTTATCCACTGTTTCTGGGTCCACTTGATGAGACCACTGGGTCTCATCCATTTCTAGGTATCAATTTAGAAAATTAGAATGAAACTAAAAACCACCCTTTGGCCTCCCTCAAGCTTCTTCTCTCCCCCCAACAAAGGTGCAGCCCCAGGGGTGAGTGAGGCATTGCTCCGTGTCCGGGGAGGGCTGGGGAGAAAGGTGCTGGGTAAACATCACACCAGATGTTTTTGTTCTGCCTCTGCGCTACCGGCGGGCTGAGAGTGACCAGCTCCTCTGGGAACTGCCAACTTTGCTATTTCTCACTGCACCCGCTGCTCCATGCCTGGACCAGACACTTCATAGCATGCATCTCCTCCCAAACAGCATCTTATGTTGTTTGTTTATTTGTTTATTTTCCCCTTTTTTCTCTTCTTTTATTGTAGCCAAATTCACACCAATTTAAGAGAGCTCATTCTCCACCTCTCCCCTAGGAAACGAAGCAGAGAGAGAATGAGAGAGGACAGGAGGCTGAAGGAGCATAAAACCATCAGAGAGCAAATCTATACGCTGTGCTAAATGCCACTGGGAGAGAGGTTTTCCCATTATTTTCTGCTTACCTCGGTGGAATCTGTTTCTCATAATAAAAATATAGTCAAGAATGACTGGTGGGGGCTTCCCTGGTGGTGCAGTGGTTAAGAATCCGCCTGCCAATGCAGGGGACACGGGTTCGAGCCCTGGTCCAGGAAGATCCCACGTGCCATGGAGCAACTAAGCCCGTGCGCCACAACTACTGAGCCTGTGCTCTAGAACCCATGCTCTGCAACAAGAGAAGCCACCGCAATGAGAAGCCCGCGCACCACAACGAAGAGTAGCCCCCGCTCGCCGCAACTAGAGAAAGCCCGCATGCAGCAACAAAGACCCAATGCAGCCAAAAGTAAATAAATAAATTTAAAAAAAAAAAAAAAAAAAGAATGACTGGTGGGCCCCTCATCTCTGAGGAGGGTGAGGGAGCACCGTACTCAGAGTCATTTGGAATCTCAGCTCTGCTATCCATTCCTGTGTGACCTCGGGCAAGTGTCTTAGCCTCACTGAGTGCCCGCAGCCTCCTCTGTGAAATGAAAGAATACAGACAGGGGCTGGTTCACCCTTCCCTGAGCCTTGCAGATCTCTGTGGAAATGATCGTTGTGCCCATTTTACAGATGAGAAAACTGAGGCACAGAGAGGTTAAGTAATTTGCCCTAAGTCATAGAACTAGAAAGTGGCAGAATCAGGATTCAAAACCCAGGCCCTCTGCTCAAAATACTCATTTTCTTCCCCTTCTCTTCCCATCGCTTAACCTGAATTTGGTAACTATTCAATATCGTCTCTCTGCCTAGGAGAATCTTGGCCATAGGAGGGCTGAGAGAGGACTGACCTACCCACAGGAGAACCATGGAGGTTCTCCGCTGTCAGTTTTCTCCCCCACAACCCTTTTCCTTTGTAGAACATTTTCAAAATAGAGTTAAGCCAAAATAATAGATTGTAAAACATCCATAATCCCACCCACTCCAAGATAACGACTTTTAACTCCTAGAGCTTTACTCCAGACACCTTTCTATGTATATAAATATGTGCTTTTAAATATCTAACAAAAAATAGCATTATGATACATAAGCTTTTGCTTTGATTTTTAGTCCTAAAGTGGATATAGCTTTATGAATTTATATGATTATAGATATACATTGTCAAAACCATGTAGATGATGCAGGAAATGATGAGGTAAAAAATCACTCCCACACCCCCAGCCTGAAGTGATCACTGTTCACTTCACCACGTAGGTCCTCCCCAGCCTTTCTCTATGTAGGATAATGTATGTACACTACATTTGTTTTTGTACAAATTTACTGACATGGGAAAATGCCCACAATATAATATTACAGAAAAAATAACCATTCAAAAAACTGCAAGCATGGTTACATTTTTGAATGGTTATTTTTTTCTGTAATATTATATTGTGGGTATTTCCCCATGTCAATAAATATAGCCCACATCATGATTGCCAATGACCACTCAATATTTCATTTTATGCATGCGTCATAATTTAACCATTCTCCCGCTGTTGGTCACCTAGATTGCTTCTAACTTTTTCTTTTTACAAACAGTGCTGTGACGAATAGCCATATGGCTGAGTTTTTGAGCATCCTTAGTTATTTCCTTAAAATTAATTCTGAGAATTAGAAAGTCATGGGCTTAAATAAGAACTCTGCTCTGGGACACTCAAATGCAAAGGTTTTCAGGAAGAGCTCATGTAACGTGGGGTTGGTGAGCCAACTGCATTCTAGAGGATAAATTTGAATAATTAGTGTTTATTTTGCCTCCTGAAGAGGAAATGCTATTTCTCAGTTGGACTCAGTCTCTTTCTTTTTCTAATGTCCACATCATTCATGCTTACATCCGCAGGTCAGATGCCAGCCAGGCTCGCTCCAGCTCTTGAGGTCCAAATAGATCAAATCCCCATTATCATGTCTTTCTGAATTTTCTAGATTCCTGTGTGTCCTTCCTCAACTGCAGGTACATCTTGGCCAGTCTCCACAGAAAAAGCATTGCCCATCAAGCATTTCTTCCATTCCTGCAGAGTTTTCTGTGAGATTCCGATGAGGTATAATGTTCACTCCCACAAGATATCAAGGTATTTCTTCCAAATGAATGCAGTACTTTCCGAAAGAAAACTTTTGTTGAATAAATTTCTCTATATCTGCCTTATCTTACCTATCTCCATTTTATTTATAATACGTCTATGGGACTGTCTCAATTTAAAATATTTTGTTCAATTGTGCCCATCTACCTAAGGTATGTGCTTAGAAATTCCAACAATAATTTGTTATTCACACTGCTTCATCGAACCAAAGTGAGTATAGCTATCAACTGTGTGCTCTGATTTGGGTTCTAAAATTATACTTAGCACACTTCACACAAATAAAATAATAAAATAAAGTAAAATTAAATTAAATTTGTAGAATTTTAGCTCCTTTCTCAACATTCTGCCTTGCATTATAATTACTTGTTTATATTTATATGTCCACCTTTACCCTCCATTGGTTGTTCATTTATTTAAGGCAAAGACAAAATTATTCATTTTTAGACCCTTCATCTCCATCTCCCCATGCCCTAGCTCCAGCATGATGCCTAAGACAATGTTAGCCTCCAACAAATGCCTACACAGTTAATTGACTATGATGCCCTTGGATCCTCAGAGTGTTCACAAATCTTCTCAGGTGGATCCCCATAAATAGCAACACTGTCATTAATACATACAAAGTTACACAGACTGTGTCAACAATGAGCGGGACAAATGTTTGTTTTTATCCATCTCAGGAGTTGGTTCCTTTCTGGTGCAATGAGAAAATAAACAGAGATCAGACTCTGAAAGCCAGTGGGTTTGGATGGCTTAGGCAAGACTTTCTTTCCAGGTGGTTCACATTGGGATCTGTCCTTGAAGAGTTGAGGGGTCTCCAGTTTCTATCTCTCAGCCCACCGGATCTCCTGCATATACCAGAATTCAATTTGGACTAACAGCTGAAGGGATGTTTTCTAGCTACAGAATCCAAGGCTGCCTAGAAGGCAAGAATTATAAGCTTAATTGGAGCCCCTTCTTCCGGATCAAAGAGGGTCACAGTCTTCCAACTCCATCTCCAAAATTCTTCCATTTTACATATTATTTCCTCTCTTTGTTTACCCTAATATCTCAAATTTGGAGGGGAAAAAAGCTATCTAAAACCTTCCTTAAAGCTCTTTTTAAGAAGATATCTATCCTATGCCTGGAAAATAATTGTTTGACCAAAGATGATAAAATTTCCTTCTAGTACAGAAGCTCCATTCTTCCTGAATCTATAATTTGGCAGGCACTATCAAATGCTTTTACATGGATTATCCCTTGTATTTCCTACAACGACTCTGTGAGGTAGGGGGGAAAATGCCCATTTTAAAGATCTGGAAACTGAAGCTCAGGAAGGGAAAATGACTTGAAGACTTGGGACCTACTGCTACTACAAGACGGGCTAGGACATGCTTGTTAATATAAACTTATAATCACTGTTTAGTTGCTGCTGTATATATGCCTTATGGCTCCCAAGCCAAATTATTATCTCCTTCAGGAATATAATCGTGTTTAAATTTTGTGCCTCTCCCAGAACCTAGAACAGGGTTGAGTTCACTATCAAGTTCATAAAGTGCAACTTGGAGTCCATCACCCCCTTGCTCAGGCTTCTCATTTCTTGCTAAGGAAAATGCAACCTAAATAAATTCTTTGGCTTGATACTGAAGGACCACTGCAACTGACCCCAATCTCTGTTTCGAACATTTTTTTTCTCAGGATTCCCTTAAACAACATCTTCATTCCAGTCAAACCGATGTGTTAAGAATTCACCAAGCCTGTCTTGTGCCTTCCCACCCCAGTGCCTTTGCACATGCTATTCCCTCAGCCCAATCCATTCTCTCCTCTTTTATTCCCTGCCTCCACTCCTCTTCACCTACTGACATCTTCATTTGGGTAACAAACCCACGACCAGATTCTGAATTCAGAGGGTACATTTCTGGGGACAGAGCTGAGGGGGTATGGCTGTACCGTTGATTGGTGAAAAAGTAAAGAAAAAACATGTTTCACCCTTCTACTGCCTTTTACGTGCAGATCACTGTTTGACCACTGGCATGTCAATCACATGTTACACTCTTCTGCTAATATCTTTTCATCTTAGTCTTAATAATAATTTTGTCCATAAATATTACCTTTAAACATTATAAAAGAGGCCACTTTGGAGGCGATGCTTGGGAAGAGCACATGATTTAATTTTCCTCTCCCTGTCTTCCCAGCTATGCTTCTGCTTGGATATTGTAAGTTTTCTGACAGTTTTCTCTGTCTTCCCAACACCACGTCAGGGCCCTCATGGTGTCCCCATAGCCCTGGGTCTTCCCTTTCACAATACGGACTATACTGAATGTAATTGTACTTTGATATTCTATCTTTTCAACTAGACCGTGAACCCTTAAAGGGCAAGGTTGTGAATATTCACCTTTCTGGCCCCAGGAACCAACCTAGGCCTGGCACAAGTGGGTATCAGGAAATATTTTATGAAATCTTAATTAACCAGACTGACCCTTAGCCTCAGACCCTTCCATTGCTTAAGCTCTCACCCCTCCTCTCCTGCAGGGGTAATGGTTCCTTGTGAGAACTTTTTGCAGTTTCATCCAAGTAAAAGGCCACTGCTCAGGGTTCTGTAAAGGATGCGCCAGCGTGCTCAGAATAGCCGACATACGTGCAAATAGCATGTGTAACGTACACACAGCTCCCCCGGTGAAACCTGATCGCGCCACCCAGCTGCCGCCACCAATGCATGTTCCTTATCACCTCTTCAGAAGAGGTGTCTTGATTTGCAAGCAGCCTTGAGTTGTGCCCCCTCTCCCGGGTGGGCCTGAAGCCAGACAGCCAGAAAGGAGTTCTTTTTACCCAAATAGACTGTCGAATTACTGATGACTTCAGATGCCAAGAGGCTTTGATCAAGATTTCTGCACCAGGCCCTGTATAACCACCAACACTTCAACCAGACTGCTTTTCATTATTGTATGATCTCAACACATTAAAAAATATATATCATTTAGCTGGTAATGGTTTGCACAGAAAGAGATGGTTCATTGAGCTCTGCTTCTTGTCCAGTTTTCTAAGTGGGGAAGCAAGTCTGCACTGTGGGAGTGGGTTTTGATATATTTCATGTCCTCTGGGTGCTACTGCAGTGGAGCGTGCTGTCCCCACCTGCTTCGAATCTATTAGGAAACTTGTATGGGGTTTTGATTGCCACAGTTTGATTGGGTGCTAGGGTTGGAGATGACGAGGTAGGAGCAAAACAAGACCAACCCATAATCCTAACAGTCAGTCTCTAATGAGCTGGTGTTTGTTGGAAGATATTTTCTTGTGACAAATACTGGAAATTGTCATGGCCTTTAATAAAGTGTAGCCAGGAATCCCTCAAGCTCAGAGGTGGATACTTCACTACGGTTCTCTGCAGAAGGACTCTTCTCCCACCACCAAAAATAAATGATAATGATGAAATCCTGGGAGCCTCTAGAAGGAGCTAATAAGCTAGCCCCTTGAAGAAAGAGATTTCAGAAACTTCTGGAAGTTGTCTTGATTTTTTTCAGATGGCATGCTGAGATTATAGACGGTTCTGGCAAAGAATGGACCGTGAGATTTAGCGCAAATTGCTCACTGTGTCTGGGTCTCAGTTTCACCAATTGTAAATTAAAGGAAAAGAGATTCTAAAAAGAGGTCCGGGTAACCCCCAATTCTGTGATTCTAAGTCCCTCTTTCCTGTTGGAATCTGTGGTGATTAACTGGAAAGGGCCGTGGTCAGGGAATTGAGCAGCCTGGGTTTAGGGCCTGCTCTGCTAACTACTAACGCAGTTGACTGCTAACTCTGAGTGTAACTGGTTGAACAGTGGCCCCCTAAAAGATGTGTCTACATCCTAATCCTGGAACCTGTTAATGTGACCTTATTTGTGAAAAGGGTGGGTACAGATATAATTAAGTTAAGAATTTTGAGATGCCGAGATCATTTGGATTATCTGGGTGAATCCTAAACCCAATGACGAGTGTTCTTATAAGAGAGAAGCAGAGAGAGATTTGACACAGACAGAAGATGAGGAGACAGATATTGGAGTGATGTGGCCTCAAGCCAAGGAATGTGGGTGACCACCAGAAGCTGGTAGAGGCAAGGAAAAGAATCTCCCATAGAGCCTCCAGAGGGAGCATGGCCCCACCAATGTCTTGATTTCAGACATCTTCCCTCCAGAACTGTGAAAGAACAAACGTCTGATGTTTTATAGTCATCAACTTGTGGTAATTGTTATAGCAGCCACAGGACGCTAATACAGCGAGTGTGAGAAGTATGTAACCACTTGGAATCTCTGTTTCTCCCTGTAGAGGATAAATAAATAATTCCAACCTTGCAAAGCTATTTCTAAGAGAAAATTCCACATAAGAAAATGTCCAGTGCTGTGCCTGGTGCACCGTAGGTGCTCAGCACATGTAGTTGAAAGGAGAACGAGGTAGCGTTAGCATTTACTGGAATGTATGCTAGTCAGGATGCTTTTTTTGCATGGGATGGAGCCACAGAGTTACTAGCTTAGGTTTGGTTGAGAATTTATGGGAAATTTCCTGTAACTATAGAAGACCAGGCTTACAACAGAGCCCCAGAGAAAATAAGATCAAGTAAACTAGGAATAGAGGGAAAGTTCCTCAACTTGATTTTAAAACATCTACAAAAAATCCTATACTTAACATTATACGTAATAGTGAGAAACTAGAAGCTTACCTGCTAAGATTAAGAACAAAGCAAGAATGTCCCTTCTCACCACTCCTTTTCAACATTGTACTGGAAGTTCCAGTGAATACAGTAGGACAAGAAAAGGAAAGAATAGGTATACAGATTGGGAAGGAAGAAATAAAACTGTCTTTCTTCACAGATGACATAATCATCTTTGTAGAAAATCTGAAAGAATTGACAAGAAGACTCTTGGAGCTAATAATGCAATTATAGAAAGGTTGCAGAATACAAGGTTAACATACAAGGGTCAATCACTTTCCTATATACCATCAGGAACAAGTGGAATTTGAAATTTAAAACACAATACTATTTATATTAGCACCAAAAAAATACTTAGATATAAATCTAATAAAATATATACAAGATCCATATGAGGAAAGCTACAAAACTCTGATGAATAAAGTCAAGGAAGAACTAAATAAATGGAAAGATATCTCACGTTCATGAATAGGAAGAATCAATATTGTCAAGATGGCAGTTCTTCCCAACTTGATCTATAGATCCATCACAATTCCAATCAAAATCCCAGCAATTGTTTTATGGATATTGACAAACTGATTCTAAAGTTCTGTAGAGAGGCAAAAGACCCAGAATAGTCATCACGATACTAAAGGAGAAGAACAAAGTCAGAGGGCTGACACTACTTGACTTAAAGACTTACTATAGAGCCACTATAATCAAGACAGTATAGTACTGGTGAAAGAATAGAAAAACAGATCAATAGAACAGAATAAAGACCCAGAAATAGACCCACATAGTATAGTCAACAGGTCTATGATAGTCTTTTCAACAAATGATGCTGGAACAACTAGACATCCACATACAAAAAGAAGAAAAAAAAGGAATCTAGACACAGACCTGACACCCTTCACAAAAGTTAACTCAAAATGGATCATAGACCCAAACGTAAAATGCAAAACTATAAAACTCCTCGAAGATCACATAGGAGAAAGCCTAGATGACCTTGGATATGACAATAACCTTTTAGATATAATACTAAAGGCACAGTCCATGAAAGAAATACTTGATAAGCTGGACTTCATTAAAATGAAAAACTTTTGCTCTACAAAAGACAATGTCAATGAGAAGACAAACCACAGACTGAGAGAAAATACTTGCAAAAGACACATCTGAAAAAGGACTGTTTTCCAAAATATACAAGAAAAAAACCCTTAAAACTCAACAATAAGAAAACAAACGACCTGATTTAAGAATGGTCCAAGGATCTTCACAGACACCGCATCAAAGAAGACATACAGATGGCAAATACACATGTGAAAAGATGCTCCACATCATATGTCATCTGGGAAATGCAAATTAAGACAACAATGAGATACCACTACATACCCATTAGTACAGCCAAAATCCAGAACACTGACAACACCAAGTGCTGACAAGGATGTGGAGCAATGGGAACTCTTATTCATTGTTGGTGAGATTGCAAAATGGTACAGCCACTCTGGAAGATAGTTTGTGATTTTCATTCAAAACTAAACATACTGACAAAGGATTAATCTTCCAAATTTACAAGCAGCTCATGCAGCTCAATATCAAAAAAACAAACAACCCAATCCAAAAATGGACAGAAGACCTAAATAGACATTTCTCCAAAGAAGATATACAGATGGCCAACAAACATATGAAAGGATGCTCAACATCACTAATCATTAGAGAAATGCAAATCAAAACTGCAATGAGGTATCATCTCACACCAGTCAGAATGGCCATCATCAAAAAATCTACAAACAACAAATGCTGGAGAGGGTGTGGAGAAAAGGGAACCCTCTTGCACTGCTGATGGGAATGTAAATTGGTACAGCCACTATGGAGAACAGTATGAAAGTCCCTTAAAAAACTAAAAATAGAACTACCATACAACCCAGCAATCCCACTACTGGGCATATACCCTGAGAAAACCATAATTCAAAAAGAGTCATGTACCACAATGTTCATTGCAGCTCTATTTACAATAGCCAGGACTGGAAGCAACCTAAATGTCCATTGACAGATGAATGGATAAAGAAGATGTGGCACATATATACAATGGAATATTACTCAGCCATAAAAAGAAACGGAATTGAGTTATTTGTAATGAGGTGGATGGACCTAGAGACTGTCATACCGAGTGAAGGAAGTCAGAAACAGAAAAACAAATACCATATGCTAACACATATATATGGAATCTAAAAAAAAAAAAATGGTTCTGAAAAACCTAGGGACAGGACAGGAATAAAGACGCAGACGTAGAGAATGTACTTGAGGACACGGGGAGGGGGAAGCGTAAGATATGAGAGAGTGGCACGGACATATATACACTAAGAAATGTAAAATAGATAGCTAGTGGAAAGCAGCCGCACAGCACAGGGAGATCAGCTCGGTGCTTTGTGACCACCTAGAGGGGTGGGATAGGGAGGGTGGGAGGGAGGGAGATGCAAGAGGGAGGAGATATGGAGATATATGTATATATATAGCTAATTCACTTTGTTCTAAAGCAGAAACTAACACACCATTGTAAAGCAATTACACTCCAATAAAGACGTTTAAAGTTTTTTTTAAATAAAAAAAATTTATAATTGATCAAACAAACAAAAAAAACCTAAACATACTTTTGCCATATGATCTAGCAATCACACTTCTTGGTATTTACTCAAATGAGTTGAAAAATTATACCCACACAAAAACCTGCACACAGACGTTTACAGTGGCTTTATTCATAATTGCCAAAACTTGGAAGCAACCAAGATGCCTTCAGTAAGTGGGTGGATAAATAAACTGTGGTACATGCAGGCGATGGAATATTATTCAGCACTAAAAAGAAATGAGCTATCAAGCCATCAAAGGCATGGAAGAAACTCCAGTGCATAATGCTAAGGAAAACAAGCCAATCTGTAAAGGATACATATTGTATGATTCCGACCATGTCATTCTGGAAAAGGCAAAACTATGGAGACAATAAAATGATCAGTGGTTACTAGAGGTTGGGTATGGAGAAGGGATGACTAGCCAGAGCACAGGGGGATTTTAGGGCAGTGAAATACCCTGTAACTTCTAACAACGGATACAGGTCATTACATATTTGTCCAAACCCATAGAACATACAATACCAAGAGTGAACCATAATGTAAACTATGGACTTTGGGTGATGATGACGTTATCAATGTAGGCTCATCAACTGTCACATAGGTACCACATTGATGGGGGATGTTCATGATGGAGGAGGCTAGACAGGTGTCACAGCAGGGGGTATATAAGAAATCTTTGTACCTTTCTCTCAATTTTGCTGTGAGCTTAAAACTGCTCTACAAAATGTTTTTTTTAATAAAATAAATAAAACCAGAAACTCTAATACCTTCAGAACTCTCTCACAGCCTCTCTCTGAGAGCAGAAGGCATTATTTCTCACTGCAGAGTAACTTTCTCAGCCAAGGGAGGCTTCAAAGTTTCCTACAGCTTCAGGCTCACATTTTTATATGAGTGCACTTCCCTCCTCCCCTTGACATTCATTAAAAAAAAACTTCCAAGAGAGATTCTGATTGGTCAGGCTTGGGTCAGGGTCCCACTTGTACCGGGAAGCAACAAAGTAGAAGTTGCACTGGTTGCCTTCACTAGACGTAGTGGCTATAGTCAGGCTGTGAATTATCAGGCTGTGCTTACCCCCATAGAGAGGAGGGGGCTGGGCAGGTGAAACAGTAGATACCCACCTCCTCGCATTTGGCAATGTTTAGGGGTGCAGGGTACAGGTATTGCTTTTATCAATCACCATCCTTCCCAGTTTGATGAAATAATTTGGTGGAAATATTCAGAGTTGAAGAAGTTCAAGTTCCTACAGTATTTGTCATCTTTAGAATATAGCATTTGAGGGCTTCCCTGGTGGGGCAGTGGTTGAGAGTCCACCTGCCGATGCAGGGGACACGGGTTCGTGCCCCGGTCCGGGAAGATCCCACATGCCACGGAGCGGCTGGGCCCGTGAGCCATGGCCACTGAGCCTGCGCGTCCAGAGCCTGTGCTCCGCAATGGGAGAGGCCACAACAGTGAGAGGCCCGCGTACCGCAAAAAAAAAAAAAAAAAAAAAAACCTTGCAGATCTCGTAGCAGAGGTGGGAAATGGTCTTTGCCACTGGATTGATTGCTCCATGAAAGCTGGAGCTGTATCTGCCTTTAGCTGTTGCCTACTTGTTGCTCTAGGTTCTACCCCAGAGCCTGGCACACAGAGTATCCCTTTCTTTTGCATAAGCTTAGACTCTGTTGAGCTGGCTTGGGGTCATGGCAGGGGCAGGGGCGGAAGATGAGGGCTGAATATGGGGTCATACTCATAAGCATAAGGTTTTGCATCTCTAACTCTTGCTTCAGCTAGAGAATTTCCATTTTTATCTGTATAACATATCAGGCATCCTAATGAGTCTTTTTGAGAAAAGAGCTGTGCTACCAAACAAGTTTGGCAATCAATCACCAGACTAGATAATGCCTCCGCTCCCTTCCAGCTCTGACAATCAGCAAATTAACACCTGGTCCCATTAGGGGAGGTGGAGGATCCCCGAGGACAGGTTCATGGAAATTTGTTATTTGTATTCTCTTGTGATATTCATTCACAGCTCTCAAGTTATTCCAAATAAATGACAAAAACTAAGTGCATTTGATTTTCAGTCACTTCTTGGGTGTCTAAACTTGGAATGTGTGTGCTTGGAGTAGAGACATCTCCAAAGAGGTTGTTGTTTGGCTCATGGCAGCGGCGGCAGCAGTAGTTAACAGTGAGCAAAGCTTGCAGTTCATAGCCAGTGCCATATAATTATTGCCTTCTCTAGCACTAGCGTTCAGGCAATAAAAAAAAAAAATCTCTGTCCATCTTTTTCTGTGATCCAATAGAAAAAAAAAGTTATATGCTGTAAATTGGTGCAGCCGCTATGGAGAACAGTATGGAAGTTCTTTAAAAAACTAAAAATAGAGTCACCGTACAAGCCTGCAATCCCACTCCTGGGTTTATATCCAGAGAAAACTCTAATTTGAAGAGATACATGCACCCCTGTGTTCATAGCAGCACTGTTCACAATAGCCAAGACATGGAAGCAGCCTAAATGTCCATCGACAGATGAATGGATAAAGGAGATGTGGTACATGTACACAATGGAATATTACTCAGCCATGAAAAAGAATGAAATAATGCCATTTGCAACAACATGGATGGACCTAGAGATTATCATACTGAGTGCCTTAAGTCAGACAGAAAGACAAATATCATATGATATCACTTATATGTGGAATCTAAAATATGACACAAACGAACTTATTTACAAAACAGAAACAGACTCACAGACATAGAGAACAGACTTATGGTTACCAAAGGGGAAAATGGGGGGAGGGATAAATTTGGAATTTGGGATTAACACATACACTATACTGCATATAAAATAGATAAGCAACAAGGACCTACTGTATAGCACAGGGAACTATATTCAATGTCTTGTGATAACCTATAATAGAAAAGAATCTGAAAAAGAATATATGTATATATATATATATATGTATAACAGAATCACGTTGCTGTACATCTGAAATTTTGTAAGACAACTATACTTCAATTTGAAAAATTATATTCCTATCATTGACATTATAATTCTTCTAAGGGAGGGAACTGCCTTTGTTTGGGAGCAACACCTTCATAAGTTGTTTGTGGGAAGAAATCAGAATGTTAGCTGGTTCAAAGTTCTAAAGGCATGTGTGTGTGTGTGTGTGTTGGTGTGGGAAGGGAAGAAAGTTGTTATACATAAGACAAGGAAAGAATTTGTTGCTCCAGTGGGGGAGGTGGAGGGATGAGAGAAGAAAGAAATGGGAAAAGACAGTCCAAGTCAATCCCATTGAGGACACCAGGGACTCACTGAGTCCCTGGTCAGCGGTCACGGAAAGACCCCCACAGAATAAAGTGGCCAAAGGATATTTTAAGAACTGTGAAATCTGCTGTTGCATTTAAAGTTGTTTGCACTTTTATAATATAAACATTTCCTCTGCATTCTCTCGCTGCTCCATAAACAAACAGAATTTTTCATAAATACTACTGTTTCACGATTCTTGGAAAAGTCTGTGAAAAGTCAAAAAAAGTCTGTACTTTTTGTTTGTTTGTTTTGTTTTTCTGGAGACACTCAAAAGTTTTTGCTTGGAAATGCCAAATGGAGACAGTACCCAAAGAGAAAAACCCAAGGAAATGAATGCCCAGGAGGTGAAGGGGGTGATAATGTAAGCCCCCGGAGAGAAAACTTTGGACTTCTACAGGCCCTGGAAGGGGAGAAATTGGGATAAAATTGATCTGGCTTTTAGGGAGCAAGACCTAGCTGACTTCTAGGTTGCCTGTCCTCAAAACATTTTATTATCCACACATAGTCTAGGAAGTTCCCTTAGACTGTAAACTTATCTGGTGTGCCTGATGGGGGTCTGATGAAGATAGGGGGGAATCTCCTACTAATGCCTCAAGACAGAACTTGCTTATTCTGGACAGTGATGCCCTCAGACCCAGGCAAGAGGTGCCCTGCTCTGGGCCCCGCACTTCAGAGGATGCGACATGTCAAAATCACACGCAAAAATGCATTAGCTAAATATGACCCAGTGTTTTAGTATCTGTGGACTGGGCACACAGCACAATCCATGCCCCTAAACCGCCACTTCTCTGCTAACACCGTTCAGGCCCCTGGAAAATGCTTCCACATCTTCTGCTTTCTGTCCTTGAAACAGAATGCAGGTGCATTCAAATGCTGGGAAGATTTGCGTGCTGTACCATGATCGACATTGGAGTGATGCTGCTTCAGAGAGCAGAGTGTGTGAACCATGGGAGGGCTTGGGTAAGAGAAAACACAAGTTCATTAACTCGCTCAATCTTTCTCCTCGGATAGTATGAATGGATGGTTTTACAAAATGCCAGGTTTCCCATTTTATGACCTCTCTTCACTTTCCAAATCAGGGTTCTAAACAATGAGTTGACATTGAGTTTGCATCAGCTGCACTTGGAGACTGAGAACTTTGCAATATTAAGCAATGGATTTGACACTCTCATTTGTACAGATAGAGGTCTAGGTGTAACATGCATGAAACCTGCTACTGACTCTTTATTTTAGCAGTTGGATGGACATTGAAACGTTTTTGGAAAATGTTTAGATGTGAAAATGTTTAGAATATTTTAAACGTCTGCCTTTTATGGAAGGAAATTCTGACACATGATGAAGCTTGACGCCACAGTAACTGAAACATCAGTCACAAAGGGACAAATACTGTATGGTTCCACTTATATGAGTTCCCTAGAATAGTCAAATTCACAGAGACAGAAAGTAGAATAGCAGTGGTTGTCAGGGGCTGGGGGGAAGGGGGGATGGGGAGTTGTTTAATGGGGACAGAGTTTCTGTTTTGCAAGATGAAGGAAATTATGGGGATTGATCTTGGTAATGCTTACACAATATGAATGTACTTAATACCACTGAACAGGTTAAATTTTATATTACGTGTGTAATACCACAACTTTTAAAACTTGTAATACACAACATTGTAAATCAACTATACTTCAATAAAATTAAAAAACAATTTTAAACTTGCATAAACTTACAAATAAATAAATCATATTTTTAATCTGCTTTAAAAGTAATTTCTCTTTGATATTTATCAATTATAATTTATATTTTTCCTTTTAACTTGAATAGATAACTTTGACATTTTTAGAAGAAAATTTATTTCAGATAATATATATAGAAAAATAATTTTTATTGCTTAATTTTTTCCATTTGCTTTACATTTCAGATTAAATATATTCACATTTTGTATATTTTGAATAGAAGTATGTTTACTTAATAGGCGGGTAGCTTGATTAATTATTTTTAAACCTTCAGACACAAGATAAGGTGTGCTCAATTTGTCTCAAAAGCAGGACCTTCTGCTGGTGATGATGGGTCCTCCCTGTGTGCCCTGCTGCTTCCCAAGCACCTTGGTTTTCTTGCTGCTCACACTGCCCAGGAAACCCTTCTGTTCATTCTCTGCCTCCTGAATGCCTAACTATACCTCAAAGCCCAGCTCCAACGTCGCCTCTTCTGGGAAGCCCTCAGTCATGTCAGGCAGAATAAATGTGTCCCTGTCCATTCCCTGCATTGTCACACCCACCCCTCACTGACTACACACTTTCTGTAACCCATCAGGACCCTATGGGGCCTTCCCAGGGCAGACCCTTCCCCCGTATCCTCTGCTTTAGCTCCTCTCTGAAGTACCTAGATAATAGTATCTGATGCACATTTCTTGAGTTGTTTTACAGATGTGAAAAAACGCCACCACATGGAAGATGTTAACTACTTGATGACCATGAACACATAGCCCCCAGGCCTCCTGGAGCCTAAATATTGATAATGTTCACCCCTGTGACACCACCCTCAACATCAACCAATTAGAGAATTGTGCACCAGCTGATCACATACCCTGCGATCCTCCTCCCTCACCTGGCCTTTAAAAAGGCTTTGCTGAAACCCTTTGGGGAGTCCGGGGGTTTGGGGGCATGAGCCACCCTTGCACGTCCCTGCAATAAACATTTTTCTGTTCCAAACTCCGAAGTTTCAGTTTGTTTGGCCTCACTGTGCATTGGGCACACAAATTTGCCTTCAGTAACAATTTCACTGCATTTATTCGTTTTTCTCACATCTCTTTCCTGCTCCAGGCTATAAGCTCCTTGCAGTCTGATACGTGCGCTTTATTCGTCTTTACTTCCCAGTTTCTAGCCCAGTGAAGATGATCACCACTGGCTGTTGAATAAATTTGTTTTCTTCATGAGGCAAAGTCATCATTTTAAATATAAGGAGCTACTGAGCTGAATAGAGCTTAGCACTAAAAGTCCCCTCTAGACTTTGCTTTTTGGGGTGAAGCATCCTCAGGCTGCCGTTTGTCACTGCTATCTGCTTGGGCTCCACACCTTTCATCATCTTTCTGATTTGCTGCTGGAGAAAACGAAGAACAAGCAAGTTGTACGTAAGGAGGAAATGACGGTTCATCTCTGAAGAGGATGCTTGGATTTTAGAGCATGAGCGACAGCTGGTCCAGCTGCATGCAAGACTCCACTCCTTACTCCAGCTGTATAAAGATGCCATCTCAGCAGGGTAATCTTATATCCTTGTTTGCCTGGCACAGCCCAGGTTTACACCTATTGTCCCGACATAATTATTCATATTACCTGCTTATCACTCTCAACGTGTCCTGGTTTCACAAGGAGTCAACTACAGTGAGTAATCTTTGATGATGTTACATTGCCTTCCTTACTGCATGTTGCCATCATTAAAAAAAAAAAGGAGAAATGGAAAATACGTTCTAACCTTCTAAATTCTGAATGGTGAGTGGGTTTTTCTCACTCTCTCAGATCAATCCATGTTCATCACCCCGAGAAACCTGAGTCGGGGGAGCTGCCTAATAACCCCGCCCCCTCCCCAGCTTGACTCACCTCCCTCCACCTCCCCCTGCACACCCATAAATGTGTGTGAAACTCAGGAAATCATATTCTTAGAAGTTATTGGAATGTAAACGGTTGAAGGGCAAATAGTATCCTGTTCACCTTTGCCAAAGACAATGTGGGATGGAATAAATTTGCGTCTGGAAAACAATCTCAGTTTGTAACCTGGGCGGACACATGGTTGTCAAGAATCTTTGATGGCATAACCAGTCAGTTGCACAAAATATATTACCCAGCACTGGTTCAGGGAATACAACCCGAAACGTAGCCTCCTTGGAGCGCCCCTGGATGGATCCTTTCCACATGGCCCTTTGGTCGTGTCAGGGATCCACTGTGGTCTGAATGATACTAAACTTTTAGATTCATTTATCCCTTTAAGGAATGAGGAAGAGGGAACTCAGAGGAAAATATCAATTCATACTGTATCTTTTACAAGACCAAAAAAAAAAAAAAACTGAAAGAGAAGAAAGAGGGAGTGATGATGACTCTCTGCCCTCAGGTCCTGACGGAGTGGTGAGTCTCTCAGACACTTTAAGCAGGCGCCATGGATTGTGTAAGCGCTGACCGGCTGGCGGCCTGCCTACTTCTCATGACAGTGATGTCTGATGGTTTTGGCAAGGGAGGTGGGGTGGAAAGGTGCCTGGGATCTAGGAGATGAAGAATGGGGGAAGGGAGGGGACCATGAGAATCCTGAAAATGAAGCATACAAGGGGCATAGATATCTTGATGCCAATGGCATCCCTTTATTCCACGCATTAGGGACAGCACCCCACTTTGTGCTGGGGCATGGAAATGAGGGCTGCACCCCATAAAGGATGAACCCACATCGCTCCTTACCCACGATCCTCATTCCCTAGCCCTGGTTTTCATTCCCCGTGTATGGAGAACGATAAAATGTCCCCTCCTGCCTTCCTGCCGGGGTGGCTATCCACCGCCCACAGCTCAGGGTCCTGCTTGGGAATTTTGAAGATTTCTGTTTGTTGCAGAATGGGAGCAGACAGAGGCAAAAAATGGGAAGAGGATATAACACCAAGTTCCCACTTCCTGTGTCTCAGACCCTGTCCTGGGTACAGCCACACGTTTTTCTTATGTAATCCCTGTCACAACCAGAAGTACTTCCTTTCCTGTTGTACACAGAAAGCCAGAGGCTCAGAGAATGTGAAAAGTCTAGTCCAGCTTTGCCTGTGAGTGGCAGAGCCATGATTTGAACCCAGAGATTTCTGGTTCTTTCCAAAGGGCTTGGCAGCTGTGTGACCACAGGTGCACAGAACATCCTCCACCAATGACCCACTGTCACCTCCCTGCATTTCTTGCCAGTTCTCACTTCCCAGACTAGGTTCACACTGTCCCCCCACACACACTGCCCCATTCTCCACCTGTTAAGGTCCAGTGTAGATGTCCTGTTTACCTGAGATGTCCCAATCTCAAGGTCACTAGTACTTCCTATTTCCCCAGCCCTGTATGGATCTTTTGTGAGGTATATTACTATTTTTTTAATTGCTAAGAGAAACACTTTCCCTATTTTATCTTCTCTGATGTCAGAAAATGAATATATAATATAGCAATATATTTTCCATAAATTTTTTCATTAAAAGTTCCTATTAAGTTCATGGGTCAGAGAATGGAACACAAACAGCCATTCATCCTGGCTGGGGTGAGAATTAGTCCTTCATCCATCTCCCTCTCCACAGGTTGAGTTTCTTGGCAATGCCCCGTGTTTGGCCATCTTTGTGTCCCAACGCCAGCCCAGGGCCTCTGAGTAATTGCACTTAGTAAAAATGCTTTTATGTGCCACTAAGAGAAAGTTCTTATTTAATCCTTGGATAAATCCTGTGAAATATCTATTATTATCCTGCTTTGCAGGTGAAGAAACTGACTCAGCTGAAATTTAGGGATCCTGTGAAGGGGAGAGACTGAATTTGGACCCATACGTGTCCAATGTCTCAACACTCTCTCCTCTTCCTGCTGTTGGATAGAACGCCACTAGATTATGGGAAATACATGCTCCGTTAATGAGTTAAATACCAACGTAAACGATTTCTCTCTAGGGTGCAATGTGCTATTAACTTGTATTCTTTACCTGTTGTGTCCCTGAAGGTCATAACATCCATCTCACAGAAGGTGAGCTGTATTGCCTTATGGACTGATTGACTGATTGATTCATTCATTCATTCAGCAAGCCAGCAAGCCAGCAAGCCAGCACGTGCTGGTCTCATCTCTACTGCGTACAAAGTCCTGCAAGTTTGTAATGATGGGTCCAATGTGGTCCATGCCACAAGAAAACTAAAGCTTAGAATTGAATTCGATTTGATTGCAGGTATCTATTGAGCATCTACTCTGTACAGGAAACTGCTCTAGGATTTGGGGAAAGGAAGATGAACAGCCATGGTTCTTCCTTCTGGAGCTCATTAGAGTTGCATGCAAAACACCACTATATCCAGACCCTGTGAATTCTTTCCACTGAGCTCCCAGTTAGCCCAGGTGTACAAGCAGGACAGCAGGCTAGCTATTTCATAGCTTCTACACAGTTACTTCAAGTCTGGCCTTCCATCTTCTCTTCTGGGGCCCTCAGGAGCAAACATGTAGACACTCCATCTGTTTCTTCCCAGTATCATAGTAATGATAATAATTTAGGCCCTTTATTACATTTTTGAATCCTTACCATGACCCTAGGAAGATCATTACTCTCTCAATTATACAGATGAGGAAATGGAGGTCCTGAGAGGTTAAGTCATTTTCCCCAGGTCACACAGCTAGGAGGTGAGGGAGCTGATTCGAACTTGGGCAGTCTGGGTATATTGACACTGGGAAGCAAATATTACATGATATGGAAAGGGGGAGAGATGATAACACTCCAAGTAACTGTAAACAACTATCCAAGGCATACTAGAGCCCTATGTGGGCTTCAAAGTTGACTTCTTGGCCTCGTTTATGTATTAAACCGTCTTTACAGGGGACGCTGATTTTACAAATACAAGCCTAGTGCCAGTCAGTTGGTTGCAGCCAAAATGAAGCGAGAATTAAAGCTTTGGTCTGCCAAATTCTGACCAAAAGATTGGCTACTGGGGGGCAGAGGGGAAAAATTTCCTCTACCCTGCTTCCTCCCCCCAACCTCGCCTTGGCTTAGCCTGGGACCAGGGCTTCATTTAGAATTGCAACTTCATTTAGAATTGATGGTTCATTGGTTGGCAACTGTGCCAGGTGTCGCTTCACATGATATATGTAGATATATATAAATGTCCTGGTATTCTTTGGCACCGGGCCATTTCATTAAGGGGACTTTGCCACACTTTCAAATCATCCAATAAGGCCTGTGTAATGGGTCAGTCATTTGTGCTGGCTGGTTAGAACGCCAGTGCTTTATATCTAATCCTTGAGGCCAGAGCCAGGGGGAGTAGAACAGGTATTTCAAGCTTCTTTTCTCAAGACAGTGAAAAGGAACATAACAATGCACAACATCAGGTCCCCGCAGAGGGGAGCCAGACACCTGTCCAGCAAAGCAGCAAATGAATGAATGAATGAACAAATGAAATACATAGTTCTGCCGGTGTTGTACGGACCAGCCACAGACTGTACCAAATATGAGATTATGGTCATGTCTGGCCTTCAAAGTAAGAGTCTGGCACAGTGGTTAAATGGCCTGCGTTCTGAGTCAGAAGATTGGATTTGTCTCCTCCTAGAGACCTTGGACAAATTCCTTCCTTAATCCTTGAAAACCTTGATTGCTCTGTGGTATAAAGAGACGGTGACCACAGTACCTCCAGCAAGTCCAAAGCCCATAACCCATTGCCCAGGACATAGTCAGCCTCAGTACACATGAAAGGCAATCATTTGTCATTTTCATATTTTTAATAAACTTTATTTTTAGAGTAGTTTTAGGTTCACAGCAAAACTGAACAAAAAGTACAGAGATTTTCCATACTTACACCTCCTGCCCCTCCACATGCACAGCCTCCCCCAACTATGGACATCACCTACCAGGGTGGGACATTTGTTACGATCCATGAACCTGCACTGACACACCATCATCACCCAGAGTCCATAGTTTACATTATGGTTCACTCTTGGTGTTGTACATTGCAAGCGTCTGGCCAAATAATGTATCCACCATTACAGTATCATACGAAGTATTTTCACTGCCCTAAGAATCCTCTGTGCTCTACCTATTCCTCTTCCCCCAATCCCTGCCAACAACCACTGATCTTTTTACGTCTTCAGAGTTTTGCCTTTTCCAGAATGTCATATCGTTGGAATCCTACAGTGTGTAGCCTTTTCAGATTAGCTTCTTTCACTTTATAAAAAAACATTTTAAGATCCTCATGTCTTTTCACGGCTTGAAAGCTTATTTCTTTTCAGCGCTGAATAATATTTCATTGTCTGAATGTACCACAGTTTATTTACCTACTGAAGGACATCTTGGGCACTTCCATGTTTGGACAATTATGAATAACGCTGCTATAAACCACCATGTGAAGATTTTTGTGGGGACAGAATTTTTCAACTCATTTGGGTAAACGCCGAGGAGTGCAATTGCTGGATCATATGGTAAGAGTATGTTTACTCTTGTAAAAAACCACCAAATTGCCTTCCAAAGTGGCTGTGCCATTTTGCATTCCCACCAGCAATGAATAAGAGTTCCTGTTGCTCCATATCCTCATCAGCGTTTGGTGCTGTCAGTGTCCTGGAGTTTGGCTATTCTAATGGGTGTATAGTGATATCTTATTGTTGTTTTAATTTGCCACCCCTAGTGACATGATGTTGGGTCATTTTCTTTTTCTTTTTCTTTTTTTTATTACCCCATAGGGTTTCTGTAAGGACTAAATAAGCTAACAGAAAAGGGATTAGCATGGTCTCTGGTCCATAATAATTGTTCAATAAACAGTAGGCTTAAAAAGGAAAGTGCTATTATTGGTACACTGAGTCACCTTGTTTACTGGGGCTAAAGGACACAGGGTCCATTTGGTGCCCATGGCTGCTTCCCATTCAGTTACTACTCTTGTTAAATACCCTTTACATACCCAAGTCAGAGCACTCACCAGCTAACATCATGATTATCTATTTTCATAGCTGTCTCTCCCATTTTAGGGAAGCTCCTTGAGACCAGGGCTGTATCTTCCTTCTATGTTCACCCCCTTCACCTAGCACAGGGTTGGTGCCAGGTCATATTTTTTAAACTAAATTGAAAATACTGACTAAACTGACTCATAATGGACTTTGGTCCTGTCCATACATAGATTGGATTTAGAAAAAATTAGTCAAAGAAAGCACACTGTGGAGTATGCAGCGCTGGCCACTCTCTGCCCTGCATACCCTCTTCACCTCCCAAGCCTTCTGCCATGGACTCTTGTGCTGTGACAGATCAGAGCAAGCTCCTGTCTTTCCCGCTAGGATGTGAGCGCCATGGCCAAGATGGCGGAGCATGGAAATGAGCATACTGGATGGCATTGAAATGAGAGTTTTCTCTCTATGCCCCGAGAGTCCAGGCCCTGCCCTTCTCCTTCCACAACCACTCATCTCCCCTCCTTCAGTAACATACAATAAAATAAAACAGAATGGAATGAAATAAAATAAAATATTAAAATAAACACTGCCCTCTTTCTTTCTCTAATGGAAGCCTTGGCTTTTGAATGCAACAAAAATTCTCGCAGAGAAGGCAGCCAATTACCAGTAAGGAAAAAGTTTATGAGAAATTGCTGCTAAGTCATAAATTTGCTAGTATTTTAAGCTCAGTGATTAATTGAATTCTCTCAAGGCACCTTGGAGGGGAATGATTACAAGTGCATTTCCCTACATGGCCCAGATCACGATCCCAAAGTTAACAGAATTAACAGAAAAAAGGAAAGCTTTTTCAATGTTCTGAGGCAAAACTTAGAAAGAGAATAAGCCCCCACTCCGTGCCTGTTCCTAATGCCCTGTGCTCCCCACAACTTACTCCTCAGTACATTTTCCATCAGACATTCTGCCCCAAGTTTGATTTATTGTTCAGTTGACATCAAACCCAACAATAGTATAATTAGAAGGTTGAGATGAAGGTGCCTGGAGGGAGAGTAATTATTTGCTGAAAGATGAATCGTGATAAAGGAAAAGCACAAGCATATTTTTCTTAGGCCAAGACCCTGCTGTTCCTAACTTGTTGACACCAAAATAAAGGGATATTTTGACGAACGATGGCAATTTTTCCTTAGAAGATGCAGTTTACATTTTCTCCGGTGGAGACCAGGTTTACCAGGCTCCATCCTGACTCCGTTCCCCTCCTGGGTCCACAGAGAGAGCTGGGAGTTGAAGCTCTGGGGACCCAGACTTGTCAGACCCAAGTGCTATCTCCTGGGACAGCACTCTGCCTGCCCGGGATGATACCACCCTTCCCAGTGAGCATTGCACTTGCTGCTGGAACTAGTTGCAGAGTCTTGGCGGGGGGCGGGGAGGGGGGCGGGGTGGGGGGGCAGTGAACACTGAAGGCAGGCTCAGACCTGGACTTGGGGGAAGAGTTATGCACAATGAAGGGAATTGATATTTACAAGCATCTACTCCTGCATTAACCCTTTTGATCCTCATGGAATATTGGGAGGCAGAGATTCATCTACCCATTTTACAGATGAGGAAATTGAGGCTCAGAGAAGTTAAGAAGCTCATCCAAGACAACACAACCAGTAGTTAGAAAGGTCAGGATTCGAACACAGGTCTGTTCCCTGCTTTTTCCTCTGATACAGTCTGCCTCCCCCAAATGGGAGAAGAGCTCCCAGAGGGCTCAGACAGAACACATCAGAAGGCTGATCACCTCCAGGACTCTTGGGGCCCCCACTCTTTATCCTTGGTTAGGTCCTGGTTAAAAGACTGCTGGCTTTGTCTTTGTAATTCCTTGTCCTGGTGAGGAGGGACACACAGCTCATGTTGACTTTACAATGTGCTCTGTCCTGGGTCATGGTGACCCCACTTCTCCCCCACTCTGGGTGTGGTTCCTCCGGAGGAGAAAGGCCAAGCTGTGGGTTGAGGTGTGTCAAAGAGCGGGCTGAGCTTCCCCACAATTGCCAGGCCCGGGATTTAGGCTGGATGGACCATGGCCTGGCCTCTCGTGAGGCCCCCTCCCTGCGGCGCTGCAATTGAGGGGGCCTGGGCAGCTGACATTTTCCCAGTGCAGGTTTTGTGCCAGCCACAGTCTCATGGGTTCCCTGCCTTTGTTATCTCACTGAATCCCCACATATGCTCTTTGAGGTGGAGATCAGCAGTCCCATTTTACAGAGGGGGAAACTGAGGCTCAAAAAACCCAAGCAACTAATTATACATCATACAACAAAGGAAACCATGTACAAAACCAAAAAGAAAACCTACTGAATGGGAGAATATATTTGCAAATGATATGACTAATAAGGGATTAATATTCAACATATATAAACACTCATACAACTCAACATCAAAAAATCAAATGACCCAATTCAAGAATGGGCAGAAGAACTAAATAGACATTTTTCCAAAGAGGAAATGCAGATGGCCAACAGGCACGTGAAAAGATCCTCAACATCACTCATCATCAGGGAAATGCAAATCAAAACCACAATGAGAGATCACCTCACACCTGTCAGAATGGCTATCATCAAAAAGAACACAAATAACAAACGTTGGCAAGGATGCAGAGAAACGGGAACCCTTGTACACTGTTGGCGGGAACGTAAATTGGTGCAGCCACTGTGGAAAACAGTGTGGAGGTTTCTCAAAGAACTAAAAAACAGAACTACTATATGACCCAGCAGTTCCACCCCTGGGTATATATCGGAAGAACGCAAAAACACTAATTCAAAAAGATACATGCATGCCAGTGTTCATAGCAGCATTGTTTACAATTGCCAAGATATGGAAGCAACCTAAGCGTCCATCAACACGTGAATGGATAAAGAAGATGTGGTACACACACACAATTGAATGCTACTTAGCCATAAAAAGAACGAAATTTTGCCACTTGCAGCAACATGGATGGACTTGGAAGGTATTATGCTAAGTGAAATAAGTCAGAAAGAGAAAGACAAATACAGTAATGTACCATTTATATGTGGACTCTAAAAAATACAACAAACAAGTGAATATAACAAAAAAGAATTGGACTCACAGATATAGAAAACAAACTAGTGGTTATCAGTGGGGAAAGGATGGGAATACACTATACCTGTGAACTCAAACAGACAAGGAAATGAAAAGCTCTTGGAACCCCACACAATTAATGGCAAAACTGGGGAACCATGGCATGGAAAATGGGTGAGCCAAGGAAACTAGTGGTGGCAGGAGTCCAAGGTTTTTGTAGAAATTGTTAAGATACCACTGCTGGTGGGCACTGGATGGTGCTGATAACACTGTCAGAATTCATCTAAATTGATCTGGCATCTTTGGGTCACTCCCTTAAAATGCAAAGTCCTAGGCAGGGGCATCTGGTTTCAAAAGTTGGAAGCAGCTAAAATATCCTTCAGTAGATGAATGGATAAGCAAACTGTGGTACATCCATACATACAATGGAATATTCTTCAGTGATAAAAGGTAATTAGCTGTTAAGTCATGCAAAGACAAGGCTGAATCCTAAAAGTATATTGCTTAGTGAAAGAAACTAGTCTAAAAATTCTATGTACTGTATGATTCCATTTATATGGCACTCTAGAAAAATGCAAGCTATATAAACAATAAACAGATCGGTGGTTCCCAGGGGTCCTGGAGTTTGAGGGGATATTTTTAGGGTGGTGAAGCTATTCTGTATAATACTTTAAGGATTAATACATGACACAGTTTGCTTGTCAAAATCTATAGAACTTCTTAACAGAAACAGTGAAACAATGCATGCAAATTTTAAAAAATTAGGAATTTGGGGATCCTAGGCTGAAATGCAGACTGTGACTAAATAATCCAACTGTATTATAATTGTATAAAAATAACCTCACAGAAGGGGATGGGGGAAAAGGTCCTCACCTAAGTAACTGGAAATGCCTGGAGTCTGTAAGACTAAAGGCAAAAGGAATTACACATAAGCACTGTCCACTAGTTAATAAAGTTTTCCTATGTGAGTACAGGTTAACAATTCTGAAACCACCGTATGTGTAAACTTAAATTGAACAATTAAGTAAATGGGTGGTCGGTGGTGATAGCCAAGCTTCTCACTGTTGGAGTGGAAGATAACAGGCAAACAGAGGGAAAAGGCTAGAATAACCCATGGAATAATGGATTGGAGCTGGAAACATCAGTACGAGCTTATGTTTAGTTTAATATAGATACAGATGCATATATGTAGATATATTTATAGATGTAAATATACATGGGTTAGTATATACACATATATTTCCTTTTGCTGTCAGCTGAGAGGGCCTGGAAGCAATGAGCCCTCAGCAGCAATGAGCACATCTAACACCCAGATCTTGGTTTCTAACACCATTCTCCACTAAAGAGAATGAGGGCTCTTTGGAGAAACGACTGATCTGGACCTGGAACATTTTATAGTGCCAAAAATTAAGGAATTGCTAAAAAATATTGATAATCTGTTAAAGGAAAGAACTCCCGATGGCTAAAGCTGGAATAATTTAAAGGAACAAAATAAAGCAGTATTATCTTATAATCTAAACTATAAAATAAATATCCATGAATTAATACTGACACAAATAAAGTATTGAATAAATAAATACATGGGGAGAAGAGACAACATACAAAAGGATCCCAAAATATTTACATAGCTACTCCATCCTCAGGGAGGTGGGATGTGACCCCTCACCCCTCACGTGTGAGCTGTGCATAACATCTGCCTTCCAACTAGGATGGTACAGAAACGGGGGAGGGGAAGAGACCTCATAGTGGAGGAACCTGGCAATCACTGCCTCAGCCACGTGATCAAGGTCAACATCGACATTGCTAAGTCATGTCGATAGCGTGCGCCTTTGATAGGGTGTGATAAGAATGGCACTTTACCTCTGTGGTCTTACTCTCTAAAGCCTATAATTCCATTGTAATCATGAGAAAAATGTCCGATAAATCTCAATTGAAGGACATTCTACAAAATATCTGCCCAGTGCTCCTCAAAACTGTCAAGGTTACATAAATAAGGAAAGTCTGAGAAACTGTCGCCATGAAGAGGAGCCTAAGGTGACATGGTGACCAAATGTAATGTGCCGTCCTGGATGGGATCCTGACACAGAAAAAGGACATTAGGTAAAAACTAAGGAAATCTAATAAAGTGTGGGTTTTGGTTAATAATTATGTGTCGGGCTTCCCTGGTGGCGCAGCGGTTGAGGGTCCGCCTGCCGATGCAGGGCACACGGGTTCGTGCCCCGGTCCATGGGGATCCCACATGCCACGGAGCGGCTGGGCCCGTGAGCCACGGCCGCTGAGCCTGTGCGTCCGGAGCCTGTGCTCCGCAACGGGAGAGGCCACAGCAGTGAGAGGCCCGCGTACCGCAAAAAAAAAAAAAAAAGAGAGAACACTCTGTATTGTCTTTGCAACTGTTCTGTTAATCTAAATCTATTCCAAAACATTTATCTTCTTAAAAAAGTTTTTAAAAATAATAAAGGTAGTTGCATCTTTAGACTCGGGAAGGCTGTGCGGGAACCAGTGTCTAAAATAGACAGGTTATCTCCATGACACCAAGGTAGAGACTTGAACCCTACGATTCAGATGTGAAAACCGAGGTCTGAGAGAGACAGCAGATTACCAAAGGCCACACAACTGACAAGGGGCAGAGCTGGGATGGAAACCCAGCCATGGCAGCCACTAATTCCCACGCTCTTTCCCCGCCGCCTGACAGCGCGCACCAGACTGGCTGGCCACCAGGTTAGTATAGGCAGGACTCTTACACACACACGCACACACGCACACACTCCCAAGCCTTCTTCAGCCCCAGCCCAGCCAGCTTTGCAAATCACCTTCAAGCTGCCTCTGACCTCGGGATTTGCATTGGCTCCCCTTCCTTTTCCAGTCTGCCTCTTCTTTGACGATTCCCAGGCTGCGCCACCATTTCCCAGGCTCCCCAGGCTCTTGTGTGGGCCGCTAAGGTGCCCTGAGGCCTCTGTTTACAATCTTGCTGTCCTTTGTGAAACTTTGAACCTTCATTGGAGGAGGAGGTGGTTAGAAGGAGGAGGGTGGAGGAGGGGTTTGGGCTGCTATTAAAGGGCAGTGTTCACGGATGAAGGTGCTTTAAGCCCATAGCGGTGGTTGGAGAAAACCCTCTCCCTCAGTGTAATACATACACCCCGGCATGAGGGACATGCGGCAATTTTAAATTTAGAAATTTTCTATATAGTATGTGATCAGTGATGGGAGCCTACACTTTGATGTTTCCCCATCATCCACTTATCTACAAGCTCTTTGAGAGCCTTTATTGGTCTAGTCAATGAATAGTTGCTGAGCGTCTCTCATATGTCCTGAGCCTGTCGAGGTCGCCCTGCAGCCGCAGGAGCTCAGGGATGCCTGAGGCCAGCAAGCTGTGTTCCTATCAGGCCTGAGTGGGTAGGCCAGCGAGTCTTGGAATTAAGTGGCTATTGAGTGAGTATATCCCAGGACTCAGGGGAAATGCCCCAGACACTGCTTTCCATGTCACTTTGGGCTGCAGTTCCAAAGTCCCAGGTTGTTGAATGCTATCCCTCAGCTATAGAGAAGTATTACAAAGAGGGGTGTGACCATCAGGACTCAAATCCCGTAGCATCTGGAGGCTGGCCTAAACTTGAGCATAGGGACAAGGCCATCCAGTTGCAAATATCTTTCCACAACTTTCCAGTTTGGCAAATGACCCTTCTCATCTTCCTCCTCCATTTCTAATTCTGTAGAACGTCACCGTCAAAACAGGTATGGAGGGCTTCTCTGGTGGTGCAGTGGTTGAGAGTGCCCCGGTCCGGGAAGATCCCACATGCCGCGGAGCGGCTGGGCCCGTGAGCCATGGCCGCTGAGCCTGCGCGTCCGGAGCCTGTGCTCCGCAACGGGTGAGGCCACAACAGTGAGAGGCCCGCGTACCGCAAAAAAAAAAGAAAAAAGAAAGAAAAGATGGCCTGGTTGTGATTATATTTAACAGACAGTTTTCGTGCTGGCCCAGGGTTATACCCCTTACGTATATGTTCCTCTTAATCTTCCCAAAGACCCTAAGGGATAAATATAACTGGGCTCACCGCTGCTGCTCTGGTCAGCACTGCCTTGTGCCTAGGTTTCTCTGTAGCCTCCCAGCTGCTCTCCTTTCTCCCGTCCATTCTCCGCACTGCAGCCAAAGAATCCTTCTAAACTGTACATCAAATTATGACCCTCCAGGAATCTTCAAGGGTCTAACTCTCCTCTCCCTCCACTCCGGCCACACTGGCCTCCTTGCTGACACTCAAACCCTACCAAGCTTTACCCCACTCACCTGGGAACTTTGCATATGGTTTTGTTTCTGTCTGAAACGCTTCTTCCCAAGTCAGGCACTGGGTGCCTCCTTCGATTTCCCCAGTTCCCATAGTATCTTATCAGTGTGGGCTTTCCCAGATGAAATAGCAACCCCATGCCCCTGTACAATCTTCCCCTTACTCTTCCCGGCTTCGTTGTAACCTTATCACCACGCAACATACTATAGATTTACTTGTTCCTCAGATTTTTATCTGCCTCCACCCCTTGGAATGGAAGCTCCAGGGGCCAGGACTTTGCTTTGATCACTTGCATCCTTTTTGTGCATCCTCAGTGCCAAGAACAGGGCCTGACGCCTGTGAAGCTCAGTCAGCCTTTGTTCAGCGAATGAATGAACTGATCAGATGACTTAAAGGCATCCAGAGCCAGGATCCAAAACCAAACATTCTTGACGGAGGTGCCAAAGACAGTTTAAAATATGAGGACCTCTGTACGTGCGTTTTCTCAAATCCCAACATAACGGTTCTCATTTCCCTTTTACTGCTCCAGAAACAGAAGCTCAGAGAGCCTAAGTCACCTGCTGCAGGTCACACAACTGGTAATGAATAGAACCAGGATTCTAACCCAGGTATATCTGAACCCCGAACCTTGCTCTTTACCACCACCACTCCATACTGGTCAGAGCTGCTGGAGGTCTGACACGTGATGGGTTGTGGATCAGGCAGCAGAAAGGCTGGATCAAATAGAGAGCGTCTCTCTCTTCTGGAATGTTCTCTTCAGGTTTTCCCATGGCCAGCTCTAGCTCCACATTCAGATCTGCTTTGTGTGTTTCCTGCAATACTTAAGAACGTTCGATTCTGCTTTACTGAGAGCAAGAGAAACAAAGAAATAAGGCGGCTGGCTGAAACTAAGTCAGAATAGTAAGTAGCTTGTGAGCTGCTTTGGACACAGATGAAGTGAGCTGAGCATCCGTGTGTGAACATGGGTGGGATGGAGTGAAGGGGCCAAGAAGCATCAAATTGTAAATATCCATGGGCACTCAATGTTCACAGGGTCTTAAGTTGTCCACCATGAACGACACCCATTCTGGCCAAATGTGTCCTGCGTCCAAGACACTCGGACAGAAACCACAATGCCCAGCAGGCTGCATGGTAAGTCACGGTTCGGGCTGGGGGGATTAGCCCCGCAGCTCTCTGGCGGAACACACGTGTGCTGGCTCCGGGCATCTTCCATCTTCTGAGCCCCCTCGCTCTCCCTCAGCTCTAGTCTCTGTAACCTTACTGTCAGTGGGGTAGGCTGACAAGGCAGAAAGAGAGAACACAGAAGCGTCGCATAGCCCATTCAGGGGTTGTATTCCTGTGACCCACTGCAGCCTGTCCTAAGTGCATTAACCAACCCCAGCTCTCTCCTCTGGCTTCTCACCATATGTTTTAAATGAATTTAATAAACTGTGTGCTTCAAACACCTTCATTTGGTCTGTGAGCCTTTCTGTTTGGTGGTCTCTGGGACAGCCTGCCCAGCAACATAGCTGGGGGCTACTATTTGATCAAGGGGGGTCTCCCATGGAAAGATCTCAGCTCAGATGTCACTTCCTTCCATCCCAGGAGGAGAGAGGAACTCAGAGGGAGGCGTGGCTAATGCCAGCATCACTGGGTTTTTTTCCCAGCATGGCTAGGACAGAGTGGGAAGCCGTTTCCTCCCAGCCACAGTACATGGAGCCACAGAGTCAGGATTCATGGCAAATTAGGCTGCTGATTTGTACGTTAAACAAGGTTAATTCCATCCATTAGCAAAGATGCTTTCAAAGCACCTGGCACTAGAGCGAGAAGCAGTTAGTGTCTTTGTATTAGTGGATGTGGGCATGGGGCCAGGATGTTAGGGGAGGGGGATGAAATTTATACAGTCTTTATGATATCATCAAAAGTAAATGAATTATGAAAACAAAAGAGCCAATCTGAGGCTGCCGGGACTAATTACCGGGTAGGACAGAAAGTTCACAGCGAAGGAGGGAAGAACGATCCTAGAAGCACGAGAGTGCGACCAGCTTGATCCACAGGTGTCTCTAGACGAGACTGTGGCTTCCACAGCTCCACCTCCAGGTTCATGGTAAAAAGCTCTGATTTTGCTTCAAATAAAGAGGTTGGATCGTGAGGGGTGATTTCATTTGTCTTGTTGTCTTGGGTTTTGGCTTTTAATTTTCTTCCTGGTCTGAGCCTTCACAGTGCTGGACAAGTTGGTGGACTTGATGCAGAGGGTACTACAGACTTGTTGGACGTAGTTAACTCACAAAGCCCCAGAGCCTGCTGCTTTGTGTACTGACGATGGTAATCATAATACATCCCATCTGCAAAGAGCGCAAGCTCTTTCTCATGCCCTGGGGGATGCAGTCTCGAGTGGGCCACAGAGCCAGCCTGGGGATACGTGGAGGCAGTGGGCTCACCCTGATTGGAAGAGGTGACATGTGGGCGCCATAGTACATGCGGGTGACATTCAAGAACACCGGCTTACCCTGGGAAAACTATTTCCAGTTCAATTTTCTTCCAATTCTTCAAATTAGATCAAGGGAAAGAGTTCGGCAAGGTGCTAGTCTGCCTTTAATTTCTCTCTTAGCAATGGCTAACCCTCTTTTTAACAGAAGTCTGGCAGGCAACCATATCAAACTAGAATTTACTAAGAAGTTTTCTGTGTTTTAATGTATCCATTTGTACAATTACCTTCTGTTAATGTCAAATGATCATGGTTTTCCATCCATGGTAATGCTGCAAAGTTATAAAAATAGCAAATTGATTTTTAAAATGATCAAGTATATAATTTTATAAATGATCATACAGCATAATGAAATTGATACTTGAATAACCAATGTCTGAAAAATACCAGTGTAAGGGAAGGAACGCTGCCTGGAGGGATTAGGAGAATGGTTTCTTAGGTGCTGTTCCATTGCTGTGTGACCTTGGGCAAGTCTCATAAACTCTCTGTGCCTCAGTTTCCAACTGGACAATCCAACACAATGCCAGTTGGACAAAATGCTCTCTCGGAGACCAACAGGCCATGTTACAATCCTTTCTATCCCCAAAGTTGAGGTGAGGAAACCGAGGCTCAGAAAAGGTGAGAGGCACTCAGGGTGGCCAGAATGCCAGCGCTAGGCCTGGCACATAGTAGGTGGGGCACAAGCTGGCCCCACCTCCCTTTCCTCTCTCCCTCCCCCACCCCAATCTTGCCAGAAATAATCCTGACTGCATTTCCCACTGATGGAAGAGCTACAAACACCAACAAGTGAAAAACCAAGTGCAGAGTCAGTGAAACAGCCACTATTTTGAAAAATGTCTTGTCCCTGTTATAGCTGATTGTTTGGAAAGCAAGAGAGGTGTGTCACCCACAGAAAACATCTGGTAAATGTTACCACCGGTTTTCTAAAAGCTTTTGGTAACAGCAACTGGTTGTTTTTAAAATAATTGGCTGTGTTGTAGGCAGAGGGAAAAAGAAGTCAGGAGAAATATATAGAGAAAAGAGATAACACCCGTCAGGAAATGCCAGAGGAATTGGGATGACTCTCTATATGTTCATCAGAAGCGTGCATTATGTTTTGTAATCTGACAGGGGGAAAACCAACAAAGATATATATATATATATATTTTTTATATTTTAAATCAATGTCATATACTGATGCAAGGGGAGGGGGAGGGAATGATGCAGTATCTTTAATAGGGATTATAAATTCCAATGTTTATGAGGTCCAGATAGAAATGTACTTAATAAAGCACAAATCAGTGAAGCAGACAGATAGGAACTGGGGGAAGTAAGGGGGACTGGTGGACCCCAGACAATTGCAACAGCAAGTGTGGATCCAGAGATGTCAGATGGTCCAATCATTAAAAAAAAAATGGAAATCCAAACGTTAACGTGGAACACTTCTCTTATTGGTAGCTTATTTCTTAAAGATTCTATGTAAGTTAAACAAACTGAACAGAGAGCTGCCAGATTGAAGTCTCTGCTCTAATACCTAGAAAATCCATCCAGGGGCTCCACTTCCTTCCCCTCCACTGGGGAAGTGAAGAAACATGGCACCGTCACTCCATGGACTTTTCTGCTCTGGCAGATCGTGGGGCGGGGGTAGGGGAATCTCAGCACCTACTTCAGATACCCCCTCCTCTGGACCCTTACAGTTCCAGGTTTGCCAGGCTCCAGAATAACCGCTTTCAGCCTGCAATTCAGAGTAGAATTGGCCTGCTCTCTGTTTGCCCTCCTGCGCTGTGAGTGCCCTGACGGCTGGGCCCTGGGGGCTTATCTCAGTTTCCTGGCACCTGCACTGGGTCAGTGGGTATGTAGTGAAGTTCTGCTGAATTCATGAGGAAATGAAGAAAGAGAATACATGAGTTACTTAAGGGGGACTTAACTGAACATAGATTAATGCAGTGGATGAAGGGCAAGAAATCACAGAATAGTGGCTGTGTCTGTTTCCGTGGCCACATGTCTTTGCTAACCAGCCTGCTTGGTGTTACACCTTTGAAGGCCTCTAGACGAGCATTTTCCTAAAAGTGGTTTGAGAATGTTATGTAAAAAAAAGGGACTCATGCTCAAAGAAGTTTTGAAAATCTTGGGTTTAGCTTTTTTGAAAATGTACTTTTTAAATTGCAGGCCTTCTCAGAGCCTTTAAATGCTAATGATTTTCCAAACTCCTTTCACTCTTTTGACTGAGGAATAACTTACTCTGACAAGTGTTCCAGGGTAAACAATTTCAGAAATGCTGTTCTAGGAAATGAAAGTTTATTTTTTTTAATTATATCCATTTAATGGGTATGAAGTGGTATCTCGTTGTAATTTTGATTTGCAATTCCCTGTTGGTTAGTGGTTGAGTATCTTTTCATGGACTTATTGGCCATCTGTAGTATCTTTCTTGGAGAAATGTCTATTCTATTCCTTTGCCCATATTTGAGTTGGGTTGTTTGGGTTTTGTTGTTTTTGCTGAGTTGTAGGAGGTCTTTACACACTCTGGATATTAATTCTTTATCAGATATAATTTGCAATTTTTTTCTTCCATTCTGTGAGTTGTCTTTTCATATTCTTGATAGTGTCCATTGATGTACAAATTTTTTTTTACATTTTGAATGAAGTCCAGTTTATCTATTTTTTTCCTCTCGTTGCCTTTACTTTCAGTGTCATATCCAAGAAATCATTGCCAAATCCAATGTTATGAAGATTTTCCCTGTGTCTTCTTCCAAGAGTACTAGCTCCTACGTTTAGATCTCTGATCCATTTGAATTAAATTTTACATCCAGTGTGAGGTAAGGTCTAACTTCAGTCTTTTGGATGTGGTTATTCAGTTTTCCCAACACCATTTGTTGAGAGACTGTTTTTCCCCATTGTGCGTATTTGGCACCCTTGTTGAAAATTTGTTGACCATCCATGTGAGGGTACTACTGATTTTTGAGACACTAGACCATAACAGGCACGGTGCTAGATGTTTTCGTAGGTGTTAATGTGTCCAAGGTCACACAAGGGGCAGGACCAGAACTCAGATAAAAATGACAATGATGAAACAATAAAAACTAACAGCCATTTGGCACCTGCTCTGTGCCAGATTTACTGCCAAGAGCTCTTACTTGCATGTTCTCACTGAATCTTCCTGACAACTCTATTATCATCTTCATGTCACAGATAAGAAAACAACTCTCAGAGAAACAAAGCAACTTGTCCAAGGTCACACCACAGGTAGGAGCAGAAGCTGATTTCAAAGCTCACCCTAGTATCCACTGGGCTGTCCTGTCTTGGACTTACACTTCCCTGCTCCCAGCCAGTGTTGGGCCATATAATGGTGATAAATCAGAACACCACGGTTTCCATTTATGTGCAAACTCACTGAAGTCTCAGCAGGACCAGCTGCATAATTTGCAGGGTCCAGTGCAAAATAAAAATGCAGGTGCCTTGTTCAAAAAGGAGAGAAAGAGCTTTTCCCTTTCTTCCAAGATCTCTCTATTAAGTTATCATGATGATTTTCATTTGCTATTTAATGCCGTGTTCCCTTGGTCATGGGGATACTTGCAGGGTGAGGGCAGACCCTCAGAGATGCCAGGAGCTCTGCCTCACAGCTCATCCAATGGGGTACATGCACCCAATCCCAGCCCCCTCTACTTCTGTTCCCAGGCCCCTGCCAGACACAGAGGGTGGCCTGAGTCACTGGGTGGAGTAGAGAAGTGGCCGACTGAGAATCTGTCCCCAAGGGGGAACGGGAGAGGTGGGACCAGGTCTGAGCTGAGACTCCACGTCTCCAGCGCATGCTCCATTGTCTCATCAGATTTCACCTACAAAAAACAAAGATAAAATTATTGAGAATTGCGAGGCGGTGGCCACAGAGCATTAAACCTTCAGCCCTGTGTGACTGGGCTGGTTACACACCCACGAAGCTGACCCTGAGTCCCATAAGCACGGAGTCTGTTTCTTTAGTAGAAAAATGGAAAGTGAGATTCATCCATTTCTCTCCCCTCCATGTTCCATGGAAGACTGATTCTCCCCTGCTCTGACCCCACCACCTCCAGAAGCCATGGGGTCAACAGGGAGGGGTGCCACGGGCTGGGAATAAACAGTCACAAGCCTGCCCTGTGCAAAGAGTGACACTCACACCTCCTCACATGACCTTCTCTATAGTTCCTGAGGGCTACGTAGGAAGTATTACTGTGGGAATACTTCCAACTTGGGATTCAAAGATACTTAGCGCATCCCATGTCCAAGAGCCACACAGGACCAGGATGTAAATGGAAAATCAAAGCTGTTTTCTTCCAGTTAACTAAAAATTAAGACCCTGATTATCTGCTTTTGGGGATAAGAGCCCCCTAACCAAAATCAGCTGTGGAAACTTCATCTCCCTAAACAAGCAAGGGGCTGGGGATCCAGCAGACGTGTGGCATCAGCCTGTGGCCAGGAGCTGGAGTACTGACTTTCTTCTCTCTCCCAGAAAACACGTAGTAGTGGGGAGGGCTCCAGACCCACGCTGGAAGCCCCAACTAGCTGTGTACACTTCGCTCCCCACTTCCCCCCCTTGGAGCCTTAGTTTTTCCTTTGAAAATGGGCTGACAGGGAATTCCCTGGTGGGCTAGTGGTTAGGACTCGGCACTTTCACTGCTGTGGCCCAGGTTCAAGCCCTAGTCGGGGAACGAAGATCCTGCAAGCCACCCGGCACAGCCAAAAAAAAGAAAATGGGCTGACAATCTTCACCACAGAGGTTTCCTGTGACTTTCTGAAAGGAAAATTGTTTAGAAGCTGTTACTTATGACATACACGTTTGTTATTATGGTTATTCTACTTCATCCAGCAAAGACGGAACCAGCACAGCTCTAGGCACAGCAGTCTAGAGGGAGAACACAGATGAATCGGATGTCGCGAGGTCCTCACACTCCCAATGTCCTGGAGGCCCTGGGGAGACACAGAGTGAGCTTGGGCTCTAGAAGCAAAACCCAGCTCATCGTCGGATTTACAGTACACACGTGTGCCATCCCTACCATCCAGACAGGAAGCTGAAGTTTCGAGAAGGTAAGTGAGTTTTCTAAAATCAAACGGCCAAGTGAGAACTCACAGGGCTTATCTTGGAAGTGTGATCTCGAGGAGTCGCTCTATCTCTGTGTAAGATGGGATGCAGAGAGGAGCCTGCAGGAACTATTGAGAAGGTCACACGAGGAGGTGTGAGTGTCACTCTTTGCACAGGGCAGGCTTGTGACTGTTTATTCCCAGCCGACGCCACCCCTCCCTGATGACCCCGCCTCCGACCACCTGTGACTTGACAGAACGTGCACAAGCTGGCTTTGCAGACGTCACCCCAGCCTCCATGCAAGGAGAAGTCAGGTAGAGGTGGGCATTCTCCATGACAACACGGTTGCTTTCTCTCTACTTTCTATTTAAATTAACTTGATATAAGCCTGTCCCTCCGTTAGGCTGTCAACTCTGGGTTTCAAGACCTTGGTGTGAATTATCTTTTATCCCCTCCGTATTCCAAGACCAGTTTCCTTCCTTCTTGTTTCCCATCCACTCATGGAATCGACTAACAACCCTGCTCTGGACACTAGGGGTGCTCACGGAATGGTGATGATGAAGGAGTATAAATCATAATAAGATGAAGATGGGGGCTTCCCTGGTGGCGCAGGGGTTGAGAGTCCGCCTGCCGATGCAGGGGACACGGGTTCGTGCCCCGGTCCGGGAGGATCCCACGTGCCGCGGAGCGGCTGGGCCCGTGAGCCATGGCCGCTGAGCCTGCGCGTCCGGAGCCTGTGCTCCGCAACGGGAGAGGCCACAGCAGTGAGAGGCCCTCGTACCGCAAAAAAAAAAAAAAAAAAAAAGGTGGAAGAGGTGGAGAAGGAAAAGATGGGGGGGGCGGAAGAGGAGGGGGAGAAGAATAGTTAACATTTATTGATTAATTTATAGTTAATATTTATTGCCTACTTCACGTAATATTTGGCACATTTTTTCCCAGTCAATCCTCCTTGAGCTCTGTATCACGCGTATTATTATCTTCATTTTACAGATGAGGAAACTGAGGGTCAGAGAAGCCAAGTTTCCGCAGTAAATAGCATCTGACTTGAGGTTTGAAGCCAGGTGTGTCTGCTTCTAAAGATATGCCTTCTTCACCACGAGCCTCCAGAGACAGCACTAAATGGAGACTGTGGTGGTGTGTGAAAAGCACAGTACCTCGTACCCAGTAGGTGCTCAATAAATGCCTTGAATTGAATTGTATTAAGTTGGTTTTAAACTGCATCTGAGATGGCTGAGTTAGGGGGACTGGGCCAGACCTTTCCGACTTCCCTCTGGGAGCCCAGGGCTTGTGGGAAGAGAGACAGGTGGGCCCTGCAGCCCCCAGACCCAACGAGAGGGCAGCTCCCAAACTCCCGCCTGTACAGAGCACCCTTTGTGTATTGTGCCTTCGCATCCTACCCAGTAATTAGCATTGGCAGCTTCATATTGAGCTTTTGTTTTCATAATTCATTTGCCTACGATGACATAATAAAAGGAATATTGATTCAATCCCGGCTCCTCTTGGCCAGAGGCCCACATCAACCAATAAACAAGAATTGCTAATTGCAGAGTGCGCTTACCCAGCTAAGGCATTAGAGCAGCCGTTTAGATAGTAGGCGGAGGGCAGGCAGTTCAGCTGCTGGACTCCCTCATACCCACCCAGCCCGGTCCAGGCACCGTGTGCCTTCATGGGCCCGGGGCCTCATTCTGGTGTGAGGCCAAATCCAGCCTTTTCACTGTATCAGCGAGAAGAGCCAGCAGGGCCGCCAGGGTGGAGCCCTGGGAAGGAAAATCCTCCACAGGCCTGTTGACAGATGTGGTATCAAATGAATCGTTCTCTGCTTAGACACGACTTTGATATTTATTGGTTCAAATTGCTCAGCTGACTCAGTGTTGCATAAGTCTCCACGGTCCGTTTTAATCTTGACGTTTGGGGAAGCCACAGTGATTCGGGTAATAATGGGGTTTACCTGGCATCAAAATGAAAAAGGAGAAGGTGGGGATCTGGAATAATTAGAGTGGGGCAATGTATATTTTTGTGTAATCTGGAAAGGGGATTTATGAGGCCGATAAAAATGATGATATACCTGAGCGGAGCCGAGATGGATTAGCTGCAACAGAGCTTTCTTTGCAGGAAATGAAGGAGGTGGGCAGGGGGGCTGTTTATTAGACAAATAATTGTTCAGGATCCATCTTTTTTTTTTCACTTGTCTTCTGAAATTACTGAGATAAGACACATCGGTATATAGACCATGGTCCTCCTTAGGTTACTATTCATTAGGATTTCTGTTTCCGGAGGGTGGGATTTGTGTAATTAAGACCAGAAAGGATGACTGGGGTGGGAACGGAATCCCCCAACCCCCAATGCCTGCTCTATCTTTAGAATCAAAGCGCAGCCCCAGCTGATTTAGTTAAACTTGGCCGGAACAAGGATTCTCGGTTCCATGAGGAAGCTTATATAACTTCCTGGGAGGTCTCCCCCTACCAATGCACATTTGCTGACCCAACTGTAAATGAATCAGAAACATTTAGATGCCATCCCTCTGAATTGGTGGTTCATAATCACAGCGGAAAAGAGTAGGAAAGAAAGCACCCAAGTGTTTGCTGAACTCAAGGTGGGAAGACAGTTATGAGAAGTGTTTAGTTGACCTATACTTCTTCGCCCTCGTCCTCAAAATGTTCCTCATGTCCTCAACCCCAGAAGTGCCCACCAAGCAATGGTCCCCACCCGAGGCCCACCCTGCCCCTGGTGGGACACAGAATACCAGTGACAAATGAGTCAGCATCCACAAGATTCATGCTGAGCCACACCAGTTCCATACATGAGCATCCACCCGTGAATACCTTATCTGGGACGATATGAACTTCGCATTTTGTTCATCCTCCCCATCTACCTTGACAGGGAGACCACAGCCCTCCTTCCTCATGAGCCCAAATGTGGTCCAGGAAGATTGGACAGAATTCCCCCGGCAGCCACGTCAGAGTTGGTCCTTGAGGAAAACCCACCCCTGCTGGAAGTCATCAGATACCTCTCTGGTACCTGGTACATGCTCCTGGCACCGTGCCAGACACTTGGCATCTTTGTTCTATCCACCACCCACACGACCCCTGAGGCCAAGATTTACCCTGCTCTGTAGGTGAGGAAACTGAAGCACAAAGAGGTACAATAACTTGCTCAAGGTCACACAGGCAGTAAATGGTGGAGCTGGAATTTGAGTGCAAGTCTGACGTTGGTTTCAGTTCTCAGGTACCCCCAGGTGGCTTGGACCAGCTTGAGTAAGAGTGGCTGCTGCGGGATGATCAACCCTCTATAAGGAAGGAAGAGAAAGAAATATTTTGAAAATTATGCTCGTTGACCCATGTGATGAATGTAATTCATGTACATATTCATCATCTAGGTACAAATGGCCTTATAAGTTACCTGGCAAGGGAGAGAAGCCGTGAGATTGGGAACCACCTTCAACTGAATCAGTCAGCGGAGTTTTAACGCTCTCCCCGTGATCAAAAGTTTTACCAAGGTCCCTGATAGATTGCTTCTAGGCCTGTGGTGCTGGATGGATGGAAATACATTAGATCTGAGGTGTAGCCCATCTCTGCTTCCAAAGGGAAAATAAAAGAAGGTGCATGTATTTATGCCTATGGTTGTAAAAAGGCAACAGAACTATAAAAAAAAACAACAACATAATTTTCTACCTAGGAACAAGGGAAGTATTGCAGGCACGTAGAACTTCTACAAAATGAAATGCAAAAGGCTTTGTTCCCTTGGAAGCAAAATAATTTATCTGTTTATTTATGTACTTATTTCATTGTGATGTTGTGAATCAAAATGAGAGAGAGAGGGAGGGAGTTAGGACAGTAGGACAGTTAGAATATCTATGCATTGAGATAATGTATATGAACACCCTATGTGCTGTGCCTGACACCCTGTGAATGTTAAGTGAGAGATTCATGCCCTGAATGGATGTTTATTGAGTGTTTACTACACAGCAGGCTCAGTGCAAGGCTCTGAGAGAGACAGCAGTCACAAGACACAGTCCCTGTGCTCAGAGAGGGAGGGAGAGTTTGGAGACACACAGAAGCACATGCGCAAAGGCCCAGAGGCAACTGAGGGCAGGTCCAAGTGTGACAGCTTTTCAAGACACAGTGTGGAGTTTAGATGCTTTCCTGAAGGCCACAGAGCTTCTGAAGGTTTAAGCTGGAGGTGACACAATCAGATCCTGTTAGCTGAAATGGGGAGGTTGGATTGGAAGGGGACAAGTGTGGAGGTAGACGAATGGGTGGGAATCCAGGTAAGAGACGACAGCCTGAACTAGGGCAGAGTAATGCAGGGAGGCTCGTAGCTATTGTAATGACCCCTTATAGCAACTTATACTCCATTCAGTTTGCACCGTGCTTTCAAACAAATGATTTTATTTCTGTGTTAACTCTATAAAGAAAGGACCACTGTGCCCCACCTGTTAACAAGGAAGTCAGGGTTCAGAGGGTTAAGTCCCAGGGTTCAGAACTGAATCAGGTTTCAGGTCCACATCATTTTACTCCCATTTGAGGTTCATGTAACTCAACAGTGAAGCGATTGCTGTGACAAAGTGGGACCTCCATAAGTGATCTGCCTGTGAAGGAGGGAAATTATATCTTGGGAAAGCGATTTCATCAGCCTTTCCATTCTTCTCTTTTGCTGGTCATCACGATGATTCCTTGAGGCTTTATTGTCCCCACCTTTCAGATGAAAAACCTAAGTGCTCAGAGAGTTTAAGCAGCTTGCCCAAGCTCACAGAGAGCAAGGGAGCCAGACCCGGGACTCAAACCAAGATCTTCTGACTCCAAGTTCAATTCTGTGTCTTTATGTGATTCTAGGAATCGAGAATTTGACAGGGGCTTCCCTGGTGGTGCAGTGGTTGAGAGTCTGCCTGCCGATGCAGGGGACACGGGCTCGTGCCCCGGTCTGGGAAGATCCCACATGCCGCGGAGCGGCTGGGCCCGTGAGCCATGGCCGCTGAGCCTGCGCGTCCGGAGCCTGTGCTCCGCAACGGGAGAGGCCACAGCAGTGAGAGGCCCGCGTACCGCAAAAAAAAAAAAAAGGAAGAATTTGACAGTAAAGAAAGTAAAAAAAAAAAAAGAAAGAAAAGATGGATACATTTACAAAACTCACATTTCTTTTGCTGTGATAAATCTGCCACTATAAGCTTAATGGGGTCACAAGTGTATATGTATCCAATACACATTTATCGACTACCTACTATGTGCCAAGCACTGAGTTAAGTTCCTAGACATAAAACATCTCTATCCGATCACCCATTAACTCTTTAAAAGATAAACATTGATTATGTGTCATCTGCAAGCCAGAGTTATCATTTACTCACCCTCACCGTGCCAGGTTGTCATTCGAATTAAACTTTTGAAAGGGGTGGGAGTTGGCCAGGTCGAGGGGTATCCAGACAGAGGACAGAGCACATGAGAAGGTGTTGCATAAAGTGGTGTGATGGTGTCTGCAGGTATCGGGGAGCAGTGCAGAACATAGTCAGAGGGCAGAGGTCGTCTCCTCTGGGGAAGGGTTGGTCCAGGAGGCAAGAAAGTTTGGCCTGGATTGCTTTCCCGCATTCAACCTTGAGGCTATTTTCTCTTTGCTCTATGCCACGACCTCCAAACTGAAACACAGTTAGCTGGTGATATCCAAAAGTGAAGCAGGAGGTGGGGATGAGATTGGTTGGGAAAGGCCATGAGGGGAGAAGATAAACGTTCTGTATCTTGTAGGGCTTTGAGTTCATGGCTGTATGCATTCGTCAACACTTATAGCATAGTATACCTAAGATCTGTGCATTTCATTCTATACATAAACCTTATCTCAACAAAAGGAACCATAAACAAATATTGAACTCTAGTTAATGATATGCACATTGAAGTGTTTAGAGGTGACATATGAGACCTCAGCTCAACTCATCCCCTAATGGAGATAAACCCTAGCTCCATGGGGCTCAGCCAGGCCTTCCAGGGCTGACCATGGGCATGGCTGTGGAAGCAAGCATCCTGGACCCTCCTTCCTCCCCCTGCACAGAAAGGACTCGGATGGACAGTGTCTCAAAGGGCAGTTGGATGATGCTAGCAATAGGGAGAGTGGGTTAAGGCATTTGCACCATGCAAACAAGTGGTACCACCCAAAATATTGGAATCAAACTCATGAGGTGCCTTCTGTGGGGCTGTAAGAAGGTGGAGAAGAAGGCTGGGAGGATCAGGGACTCTCAGGCCATGGCAGGCTGCTTTCTCTCACACTGAGTTGGCAGACATCGTGGCCCACTGTGGCCACGGGAGCTCGAGACTGCTTTAGTCCCTTCTCCAGCAGTTTCCAGAAGGCCAATAACAGTGATAGCTGTCATTTATTAAGCACTCACTGTATGCTAAGCTTCACTTCAGCCTGCTGATCTAGGCTTTATTTTTAGCCCCATTTTACAGATGAGCAAAAAGAGGCTCCAGGAGGTGAGGTGACTTCCCAAAGCCTCACTGCTGGGGAAAGTGTCCTTGGCACAATGCACGTTCTCTAAATGGGCTTTTTTTCATGGCAGAAGTAGGACGCTGGTGGTCCTCATGCCAAATCATTTACACATATGATTTGCTTGACAATTTGTTATGGATTGTTGACACAAAAATCAGAAGACTTCACATACAAACGGGAGGATCTGGCACCACTGAACCTATAATCACCCACGACAATAACAACCAAGTAAGAGAGACCCACAGCACAGTCCCCAGTACTCCCTGCTGTCTTATCCCTAGCTTCCCAATTCACTTTTCTTCCCAACATTATGAAGCCATGAACAAGAATTCATATGTCAAATCTTTTTGTTTTAGACTTTGGCAACTATTTTAAATTAAAACTAAAACAACAACACTGCAAGCCAAAATGGACAATGTCTGTAGGATAGGCACAGCCTGTGGGCCACCGGTGTGCATCTCTGTTTATTTTGTAAACTTGATACAATTTGTAATTACATGTCCACTGGAATGTTGCCTCGCTTACTGTGAGCGCCCCATTAGATTTTAAGGGACCACAACTGCTAATTTTAATGTCTTTGTTGCCAATATTCATTGTGGAGTCTTGGTCAGTTCTATGCCTTTGGGTCCCCACGTGTAAAAAAAGATTAGACTAGGCTGGTCTTTCCAAATTTCCCTGATCAAAATGCTCAAAGGGGCACAGAAAAGGAGGCACAAATGGCTCTTAAATATGTGAACAGGTGCTCAGCCTTCATTCATCCTAAAGAAATGTGCATTAACCTGACGTGGAGATATTTAAAGGTGATAACGTGGACGATGTGAAGAAAGCATTGTCCTCATCTACAGCCGGTGGTGTGCACACTGCTACAGCCTCCCAGAGGCAATATGACGATGCCCATTCAAATGACAAAGGTGCAAACTTTTGGCTCAGGCCACTTCTAGAAATGTTTCCTAATCGTGTACGTACGAAGTTACTTATTTCAGCATTGGTTACATTGGCGGATTAGAAGCAACCTAAATGTCCATCAACAGGGGACTGATTAAATATGCTACAGTTCATCTATACAGTAGATTGCTGTGCAGCCATTAAAAAAAAAAAGGAGGGTGGGCTTTATCCAGCGGTATGCTGGTAAATGTATAACAACCAGTTCTCCAACTGGGAGTGGAGACTGGGGGGTAGCCAGATTGTAGCATTAGTCCATGGGGTAAATATCACCATGGCCAGTTTCAAGCTTCTGCTGACATGGGGTTATTGAAATTGGGCTTGAGAAGAGATCCATCCCTGTTGGCTCCAACACATTACTGCCTTTATTAACTGATATAAAAAGATCTCCAAGATGTATTAAATGAAAAAAAAGTAAGATACAGAACAGCATATAGTATGCTATCATCTATGTAAAAAAAAAAGAGGATTATTTATATAAAAAATAGAGAGGAGAGGATAAAGAATATAACATATACATATACACATACTGGCTTGTACATCACAGATTTCTCTGGAAGAACACACACACATACACACAGAGAACCATTAACTTTGGTGGTGATGGGAACAGGGGCCAAGTGACTGGGGGACAGAGTGGATGGAAGCCCTTTATTGTCACCCATTTATACCATGTCAATTATCGGTGGCTCAATGATGTGAGTGTCTTACGTATCCAAAACATTTATGTTAAAAATGTCGCGGGTCACCAGGAAGATTTACTGACACTCATTCCCTGGACTCTCTGGGGAAGAGTCTAATCTGGTATCCTTTGTGTAGGGTTGAGGACATTGGTTTGTAACAAGTTTCTCAGATGATTCCGAAGAGTAGGCAAATACGTGCGGCACTGCCTAGCCCAACCTTTCCATTTTATGGGGACTGGAAGCCATAGGCCACAGAGAAGGGCCTCGCCTCAGGGCACCCAGGGAGTCAGGGGTGAAGGTAGAGCACCCCTAGCCCAGGGGCAGCCCTCAGAGGCCAAGACTGAGATCCAGGGAGAGACGTGATGTGTCTGGGCCCTCACGGCCACAGCCCAGGAGAATTCTACCCAACACACACAAGAGTGCACCACACACTGTCCTGTCTTCTTGTTCTCCAACCCACATCCTGAACAACCGGGCTCAAACCCACCGGTCAACGTTAACCAGGCTGTTATTCTCAGATGACAATGCTGGACCAGATGACATGGGGCAGGGCACAAGACAGATCCCTTTTTGTTAGCTCTGGCACATAAAGTATCATCTATTACCTTCCCAGCACTCATCACCAGCTGCTATTTCATGAAGAAGAGAGGTGGGAGTGGGGAGGGGCAGTGAGGGGAGAGAAAGAAAAGCCACTTCTCCCCAAGCGTTTTGCCAGTAACATCTGATACGCTTGGCTGCAACTCGGTCTCTCTGTGTCACCTGTGTCACTGTACCTGCCTTTTACCCACACAGTTAACCGTGTGTTTTCAAACATGGCACATCATGCCTCCATAGGAAACCACCAACTCAGTCCCGAGACAAAGTGAATCAAGTTCTTCTCGTGTTCGTTTCACTTCGATTAACACGAAGACTGGCGTGTATCAGAGGTGCAAATCTCCGAGCGTTATGTGACCACAAACAGGGATACAGCAGAATGTACACCCCGAACTATGTCTTTAAGTGCTCATTGGAGACTCTTGTAATCATGTTTTATTACTGGTCTCCTTCCCAGCATAATGAACTTTGATGAAATAATGAAACAGCCCTGGCGCCTGAGCAGTCGGGCTGGCGGCCTCACCAGCTAAGACCTCCCATGAGTACGATCGCTCGAGCTGGGCGCCCAGCTCCGGTGGCAGCATCGGGACGGAAAAGCTGGCACTCCGCCCTCCATTCCCCACCTCCTGCCTACCGGGCCTGCCCCTTGAGTCGCAGAAATGCCAAGGCCAATTGGAAATGGGAAACGGGCCAGGAAAACTGGGGCTCGTGGAGCCAGAGAACAGGAGTGCAGGGTAGGAGGTGGGCGTCTTCCATCACCTCCTTCTGTGCAGATGGAGAAACTGAGGCCCGGAGAGAGGAAATGACCCCACCAAGTTCACAGGGTGGCAGAGAAGGGATTAGAGGACAGATTTCCCGTCTCCTAATCCAATGTGTTTCCTCAGCTCCTGCAGGGTTCTCTTAACCAGTGATTCCCCAGCCCCACAGAAGCTTCGAGATGCTGTCCTACACTACTCAGAAGTAGGGTCCTATCCCTGAGATAACTGATGTGGGAGGCCTATTGGCAAAGCCAGGCATCTGCGCTTCCCCAGTAATGCTGAAGGTTGGCCAGATGTGGGGTGGGGGGGAGGGCGATTCAGAGGTGATAGGAGATTTGAAGTCCTTGCCAAGTGAAGATGGCTAGCTCTTGCAACTTCAGGTGCAGCCACGTCCCTGCAGCATCACTTGGGACATCTGGGATCAGACTCTGCATTTTAGCACGACCTCCTCCAGTTTGAGAAGCACTTCTGTATCCCCTCTGTGCAGCCCAGAGTATGGGCTGAAGATCAGACCCCATCATTATAGAGAAACAAGGCCGTTTCTGGGTCATAACAACATCTGTCGTGAACAGCTATGGCCCAGATGCCGGGCCCCGCAGGGAGTTTAGATTATCCCCATTTCACAGATGAGGGAAGTGAAGCTGGTCTTCCAAGGTAATTTTTTTTTTTTTTTTTGTCCTTCTAACCCCTTCCGTATTGCCTGTGTGTGTATAGGAGGAGGGGGCGGCTCACGCGCATTCTCACTGTAAACTACTGTGTTTTCCAGAGATGTGTTTGGAGGCTTTTCAAGGAGAACCCTAAGCCCCTTTGGTATCGATGGAATGAACTCGTTCTTTCAAAAGCTCGAGTAGGTAGTTGGAGGTGTCGAAAACTCCTTAGGAAAGAAACCTCATTTCTTTGTGTTATATCATCTCTACCTTGATTTTAAATGCAGTATAAGCAGTGTGATGAGTTTATATGTGAGGTGATCATTTTTCCTTTTTAAATAAATTTACTGAAGCACATTTTACATACCACGTAATTCACTCATCCCAAGTGTACAATCCAATGATGTTCTAGTAAATCTCCACACTTGTGCCCTACCACCATAAATCCGTTTTTAGGACATTTTCCTCACCCCAATAATATCCCTCATGCATATTTACTGTTAGTCCCTCATGCCCACCCCGGGCAACCCCAGTTTTGCCTTCTATCTCTATAGGTTTGTTTTTTGCTGGACACCCATATTAATGGAGTGGTCTCTTGTATCTGGCTTTTTTCACTGAGAGTAATGTTTCTGAGATTCAGCCATGCCGTTGCATGCAGCCACCGCCGATTTTTTGATTCCTGAATAGCGTTCCATTGTATGGATGTACTACATTTTTGTCTATCGTTATATATGAGTTCATTGTGTCTACAGCCAGGGAAAGATAGTTAACATTCAAAGGACCTTCATCAGGAGTCAAGGCTCCACAGGCACCTCAAATATTCTGATGTAAATCTGCACCAGATGGCTGGTTGTATAGGATACACGATATTAAGGGTCATTTTCCTTTAGCGAAACACTGCTCAAGAAATGTGGTGGCCTGGCAGACTCACAGACACAGCAGTCCTCTCTGTCCAATGCTTCTTCTTTTAAGTGTGGTCTCTGTTTCCTAGCTCCACTGGATGATGGGCTAAATATGCCAGGAGGGTGTGCAGCACCCAGGATGGAGTGAGCCTGTCCTGAAGTGTACCTGTCAGGACCCTAAGGACAGAGAATCAAGACCTCACTATTTTTATAGGAACTGATTCTCACGTGCATCTGTTGTTAGGTGACATTTTTTCCCTTACTTGCTAAGAAATGATGTTCGTGTAACAAAACTCAACCTGAGACTTCCTTCCATTATACCATACAATCCAGTAGTGAAGCTGTGAGGATGGAGGGGAGAATCCACAGCTCTCACCTCCCCAACCTGCCCCCCAAAAGAAACTGACTGTCAGTCATATGAGCTTAGACCATTTTGCCACACTTCCAAGATTATTTACTGAGTGCCTGGGTACTGGGCTGTTGGGCTGTACCCCACAGGCTGGCAAGTTTTGTGGTTGCCCAGCCTCGAGACCAAAGAAATAGCCCGGAGGCAGTGACGGAGACATCAGTGGTTTATTGGACAGGGGATCTTACACAAAGGGTCCTGGAGCGACACCCCAGGACATGGCAGCGGTATTTGCTACTCGGGGAAAGGAGGCTACCGTTTATAGGGGAGATTGATATCAGGTGGGGTCATCAGTGATCGGGGACTAATTAAACCTTATAATTTAGAGGACTGGATAGTCATGTGAGTGAAGCAGGTTCTGGTTGGGCAGGGGATGTACAAAGAGCAAGAGAGCAGCCATGTTGAATGGCCTGGCCATATATGGGTGCTGGATATCAGGGTGTGGGAGACATTACCGTCACCAGCCCCTGAAGTTTGGCATGGACAGGTAAGTGGTCCTGGCTCGTAAGAAGTGAGCAGACGTGTCACTTCTAGTCTACAGCGTTACTGCCAGTCTCAAGACTCCACCCCTCCTGCAGGGAGCCCTGAAGCCTGAGCTGAGAAGCCCCCTAAGATGAAGAAACGTCCATCAGCCTGGGTGCCTGAATGACTACCTTGAGCAGAGCCCGTGCCCACCTGTGGTGGCCGTGCAGCTCAAGCAATAGAGAAACCTTTATTGCTTTAAATCACTGGAACTGGGAGTTGTATGTTATTGCAGGCTAATCTAGCCTGTCCCAATGGACTACAAAGATAAGCGTGCTCAAGCCTGGTCCTTAGACTCAAGAAGCTGGCGGTGAGGTAGGGAAGTCAGGAGTTCTCCAGCCCGTTAAAAGAAAAAATGGAGAATCGCAAACTATGATAGATGTATGGTGAGTTCAGAATATACCTGGAAGGCCCTGAAGCTTGTTGAGGGGAGTCACAGAAAAATAAAATGTTAGCAAAAACTCTCCAAACGAGATTCAGTTTCTCCTTCTGGGGTAACACGGGTGTGATGACCCAGGAGCTCAGAGGTCTTGCTAGGTGTTCACTGAAGCTGGCAGTGTCCCTGTGAGGCATGAAGACCAGTCACTGCACACCCCTGCCCCTCCCCTCCCCCAGGTGAGGAAACCAGGGCAGCAGGAAGGGCCACGTCCAGCCTGGAGCTGGTGCTTAGGCTCTGGACAGGCCCCTCTCTTTGAGCAGCCCCGTGGCCTAAGAGTTGACCAGAGACGTGACCCTGGAGCCCTCTCACACCCAATGCCTCAGGATCCTGGCACTACCAGTTCTCACTGAGGGAACCAAAGGATCAAGCTGCCAATGTAATAGTTCTAACTACAACGGAAAGTTGTTATTCACACATGTGATACTAATAATACTTTGCCTTTGTACTGTTGAGTTTACAAAACACTTTCTTCATATTAAACATGCTTTTATGTATATTAGAAACACTCCAGCAGCTTCCCAGAATAAAATGCAAATTCCTTAGCATGGCTGATGAGGCCCTGTAAGATGCCAGCCCCGCCCACCAACCCCATCTGCCCCTCACTCACATAGCTCCTTGCAATTTCTCACGCCACCCACATTTCCACTCAGAGCCTTTGCACGTGCGGCTCCTTCTGCTAGAACATTCATTCCATATATATTTATAGGAAGGCCCTTTCTTTCCTCCTTTGGCTCAAGCGTCCTTTCTTCAAAGAGAAATTTCCTTGCTGCTGGGTTAAGTCGCTATTCCACTTCCCGTCGTATCCAGATACTTGATATTAGTATCTTGATTGCAAGTGCCACCATTTAGTGTAAATAATTTACTTCTCTACCATCTTCCTCCCCATCCTGTGAGAGTGGAGACCTATTTCTCTTGTAAACCCAGCACCTGGAATGGTTCATTGGCTTGCCACCCTTTGAGAAGTACCTTATTTCCACTTTTGCTTATGAAGAAAGAGAGGTGACATGGTCTGCCCACCATTCTGGGGCTGACAGTTAGTTGGAGGGAGAATGAGATTCCAGATTTTAGCCCCTGAGTCTGTGTTTTTTTCCCCACCCAACCGAGCCAAGCCTCACTGTTCAGTGTCTCGTGCCCTGGGTTGGTTTCATGAAGAACCTCTCTCAAGTGATAGCCACATTTCAACAAGTCTGATGAACTAATTCACTGTAGAAGGTCACTGATTTTCTGCAGCCCTTCCCAGGAGGACTTGGATTTTCATAAAGCAGTGAGAGGAGCAGCCTGACCTCAACATAAGCACATGGGTCCTGGCCTGAGACCACCGGCTCTAAGTCTGAATGAAACCACTTCAGAATGAAGGTCATTATCACCTGGAAGCCATTTCACAGGGAATTTCCTCAAATCGGTTCCCAGGTCAAGGTAGTGAAGTCCTGGCCTGTCTCAGGCCAGGCTTAGGTGGTCTTTACACCCAGGCTGCTCATTCACTGAGGGCCTCAGTTCAGATCTATCAGTAAACAAGGCAATATACATCCGTCACACTGGCCTGTAAGAAAAACATGTTCACTTTACAGCTTCAAATCTGTGCCCCATTTGGGGACCACACTTAATATTTTTGAAACAAACTACTCGTTATTGTATGAATAACATAATTACATTGTAACTCTGATTTGTCATTTCTGCCTTTTTAAAATAATGCCCAGACTCTCACAAAGAAATCACTCCAATTCTAAGAGCCCCAAAAAGAAAGTGGCAAAGCAGAACATGAAATTATTTGGAATGCCAACTTCCGTTCTTTGTGAGGAGTCCTAGAGCATTCTGAGTTGGAGATGAGGTATCATTCTTTACAGGAGGTAAGTGACTGCCTAATGGAAAGGGCTTGTCCTAGGTCAGGAGCCCCACAAAGGACCAGGACTAGAGCCTGACCTTGACTTAACCATTACAAGGATCCCTGGGATCTCTCTCCTGCGGTTCTTGAGCTCAGCCAGAGGTGAGAACAAAGCTTGGGTTGCTGCCCTCCTGCTATCAGTGGGCGGGGTCTGAGCCCTCTCCGGCTGAGCTCTGGGTACCTGCCTAACCGTCTGTGTTGTTGTCTGCTGTCCGGAGGGAACACCGATAAGAGAGGAGGTTAGGTGACTAACCCTACTCCCTGCACAATGCCAGCATGTAACTCATTGAAGCTTAATGGCTGGATTTAGTCATGAAGGAGACCGGCAGAAGGAGTGATGTCAGGAGCGCAGTCCAACTGGTAGACGGAAAAACATGTTCAGTAAGATGTGTAAATGTGCCTGTGTGTAAGAATACAACATATTGTGTGCACTCACATGTATATGTACTAGGGAAGAACAAATCTGACTCCATATGAAATCTGTTTCTTTTACTTTAACCTTTGTATTCCATTACTTTTGCTTCAGGGTAAGAATGTTGCCTATAGCCTGAAATATACAGGATAGCCCATCCTCAAGGCTCTGACCTTTAAGGGTATAACACTTTTCCATTCATATAGAGATAAAAAAGTTGCAGAACAGAGAATAACACTTGTCTTGTTGGAGGTTTATGGAACCTCCAACAAGGAACATGGTGACCTGACCTGTGTGGACAGCTGCAAGAACAAAGGATTCCAACACCAAGAAATCTGCAACAACAAACCACACCCCTCCCTCACCTTGCCTTTAAAAATGCTTTGCTGAACCGCTTTGGGGAGTTCAGGGTTTGGGGGCATGAGCTACCTGTCTCCTTGCACGGCCCTGTGATAAACCTTTCTCTGCTCCAAACTCTGACGTTTCAGGGTGTTTGGCCTCACTGTGCATCGGGCACACGAACTTGCATTCAGTAATGTATATTTGTATGAGAGAGGACGGAGACAGAGAGAGAAAGAGAGCACACCAAAGAACAAAAGAATTGGAGATCATCTAGCACCTTCTTTTACAGATAGGGAAACTGAGGCCTAAGTGAAGGAAGGGCCTTCACATAGAAGAAAGATCTGTCTTCTAAGAGGTCTGTTTCCTACTCACAGAAGAGAGTGGAATTTTTCTGGCATTACTTGCCACGAGTTATAACCATTTTATCTCTCCCAGGAGACCTCTGTTTGCCCTGTGCCTGAAGCCTGCTGCTGGGAAACAAAACATTCCTAACATGGGGCTGGCAGGCACAGTCACCACAGAGCCAGGCGGGTGGCTGCTGGTGAAGCAGAGCAGCTGGCAGGGTGTGGACATATGGGAGTGGTGGGGACTGTGGTTCGTAGCAAGAATGCTGAAGGGGGCAGCTGCCACTCAACACCAGACAGGTGTGGCCATGGGGGATGCAGGCCCAGGGTTGCCAGACCTCAGGAGTCTCAAGAGACTCCAGAAACCTACTTTTTCTTAAGGCACAATCTCTACTTTTTAAAAATGTAGGCAACTATTTAAAACTTTTTTTCAACTCTCTGACCCAAGCAACGCATCTGCCGTCAGAAGGGCACATAGCCCTATTTGTGACCACGGATGGTTTTATTGAGGGGAACACGGGGTCAGGAGAGAATCAGAACCTGAACTGGGGTCTTACACTTCCTTGTACTGTATCGTTTTTTCCCACTGCATCATGTGTATGTGTGTGTGTGTCTGTGTGTGTGTACAGGTGGGCACAATCTGATAAAGAACCAGAGCTCCACATACCAATATCTACAAGCGATTTATGGTAGAGAATGATCTTTTCCCACATCATCAGTATAACTGCAATAATGCTGTAAATGTTTACATGTGGCTGCTCACTTTTCACCCCAGGTTGCACAAGCATCCATTACCTATCACTGCGTGGGGCTCCCTTACACATATTTTCTCATTTGTATCCCTGACCCTGGGACAGAGGAGACAAGTAATATCATTATTCCCATTGACCAGATAAAGATACTGAGGCCCAGGGTGGTGCACTGACCAGCCCAAGGTCACATGGGGATTGAGTGAGAGGTGGAGGTAGAACTCAAATGCCACCGGTGTTGGTTCTCCCACGCTACTCTAGATTTGTGTTGTTTCACTTCCCGACACACAGGACCTACTTCTGTTCCTTCCTGGTTTGTGTCCCTTCAGACATTCTGAGCACATGAGCCTGGGATCCTCCCTAAACTCCAGGGAGACAGAACCCTCCCCTTCCCCAGAGACACTGGGAGGCAGAGGGGCTCAGAAGAGGAAAATCCAGATCTTCCCCCTCTTGTGGCCTTGAAGCACAGTTTCATTATTCTCTGAGATCCCCCTGGAGGAGTAGGACTTGGATGAAGAAAAGACCGTAATTTTAACCCTTTAGTGCCTCCCCACCTCTGTCATGGGACTAAAGCAGAAGATGGACTTCTGTAGCACAAATTAGCAACCAAATTCGAGATATTTGCAGAGTCTGGGCAAAATTTCAGCATGAGGTCCCCAAGGACAGGCACCTGGTTTATCTCATTTCCAGTGTATTCTCAGAGTCTGGGAGAGAGCTTGGCACATAGCAGGTGCTCAATAAATATAAGGGAGGAAAAAGGAAAGAAAGGAGGGAAGAAGAAGAAGAAAAGGGATAAGAAAGGAAGGAGGAAGGGACATTTAAGTGGGGATGCTCAATCCTTAGAATTAAACTCCAAAAATTAAGGCAGCAGCCAGCTACCTGCAAATATCTAGAACACTGTGGATAATCATAGCAAAGAATTCCAGCTTCAGTTATACTCCATAGATAGGTGGCAGTAGGGAGCAACAGGTAACATTTTATGAACTCTGAATCAGTCCTAACTGTGCCACTGACCTTGGGCAAGTTTTTTTTTTTATCTTTCTCAGCTTCAACTTATCCACTGTATTAGTTTTTCTACTGTCACTGAAAAAAATTACCCAAACTTAGAGATTTAAAACAACACACATTTATTTGCTTACGGTCCTAAAGATCAGAAGTCTGAGATGGATTGGTGTTCTTCTGGAGGCTTTAGGGGAGAATCTGTTCTCTTGCCTTTTCCAGCTTCTAGAGGCTGCCTGCATTCCTTGATGGGTAGCCCTTCATCTCTCCAACCTCTGCTTCTGTTGTCACATTTTTAACTCTGACCCTCCTGCCTCCATCCTATAAGGACCTTTGTGATTACGTTGGACCAACCCAGATGATCCAGGGTAATCAATCCATCTCAAGAACCTTGAGTTAATCACATCAGCATTGTCCCCTTTGCCATATAAGGTAACATATTCACACGTTCTGGAGTCATTATTCTCACACACACACACATACACACACACACACACACACACACATACACACACACAAGATATTACTTCCAGTATACTTTAATCAACTCTAGATCACTCATAATACCTAATACAATGTAAATGCTATGTAAATAATTGCCAATGCAGCCAATTCAAGTTTTGCTTTTGGGGATTTTCTGAATTGTATTTTTTGGAATATTTTCCATCCACAGTCAGTTGAATCTATGGATTCAGAACCCCCAGATACAAACAGCTGACTATACTTCTTACCAGGTCTCAGGATTCTGCACTGTGTCCTGCCTTGAGGACCATACAATTCTAAACATCTTTTCCATGCTGAGAAATGTGATACACTATCAAAGGAATACTTGGACAAAATAAAAATTCCCCACATCTCACTACCCGAGACTAATTCCATTTACTCTTATCCTTCTAGTCTCCCCCAGAGAGTAGATATATTTGACATAGCTACACTCATACTGTACATGACTTTTTTTTTGTTTTTTTTTTGTGATACACGGGCCTCTCTCTGTTGTAGCCTCTCCCGTTGAGGAGCACAGGCTCCCGACGCACAGGCTCAGCGGCCATGGCTCACGGGCCCAGCCGCTCCGCGGCATGTGGGATCTTCCCGGACCGGGGCACGAACCCGTGTCCCCTGCATCGGCAGGCGGACTCTCAACCACTGCGCCACCAGGGAAGCCCCCGTACATGCCTTTTTATCAGATTTGCTTCTTCACTGCTTCTCATGGACCTATTGGCCTTGTTCCTTGTTACACTGTCCCAAAGTCATAACAAAGTGTCGTTTGCAAAGGGCTCTATCACCGTGCACTGTAACTTCATCTGCCCTCCCCTAGAGTCGGACAAGATCAAGGTTACTCTAGTTTGTTTGCTGTTTCATATAATTTTGTTTTTACTGTTTTCAATAAACTTGCTAAGAGTATCTTTATTGAGTTCACAGTAAAAGTGAGATATTACATATTTATATAAATGTATATATTACATATTTATATAATGCATATTTATTATAGTATATATGTGTATAATAGATGTATACATTACATGTATATTATATATTTATATAAATATTTAAACAAATAAAATTATAATGCATATTTATAGATATAAAAATGCTTACTGAGTAAATGAAGGAATGGGCAAATTAGTACATGAGTAAGAGAGTCAACATACGTATAATGAATGAATGAATTTAATTAGTAAGCAAATTGCTGAGTCATTCACTTGTTCCTTCTACAAGTATTTGAGCAACCAAGGACAAATACTCAGACAAGAACCCACCCTCATGAAACTTACATTCCAGTGGAGAAGAAGAAAGCATGAGCAAATAAGTAAACAAACAAGGTAATTTCAGACAGTGATAGATCATCTTAAAAAAAAAAAATGACTGGAGAAGAGGGCTAGAGAGGGAGAGGAGAGGTAGGGGGTGAACAACTGTAGATGATTTGCAAATGCTCCTCTGAGGAGGGCAGCTCCAAGCTGAGACCTGGATGATGAAAGGGAGCCAGTTTGCAAAGGTCCCAGGAAGCGGAGTCTAAAACAGAGACAACAATAGGTGCAATGGTAACTGAACCAGGAAAGAGCTTGGTGTTCAAAAAGCTTGGTCACAGCACAGTGAGCGAGGGTGAGGATCTTACTCAAACAAGGCTCAGAGAGGCCAGGGTTCAGGTCAGGAAAGCCTTGAAGTGCCAAGGGAAGCCCCCGGAAGGTTCTAAGCAGAGAACAGACATGTATACGTTACATAAATGAATGAAAAAAGTGACTGAATGGGTGAATGAATGAGTGAGTCATTAAGTGTTAAAGACACGAGTGCATAAATGAGTGACCGTGGTTAAGGGAGTGTGGGGTAGGTACTGAGATGCACCATTCACATGGCCCTTCAGGAACAAGGAAGGACTTTTCATTCCAGACACTGGCAGTGCTGCCAGCAGACAGCGCTCAGCTCTCAGCAGAAGAAAGCCACCTTGCCTCCATCATACCCCCTTCCCAGGGCAGCCTACATCTGATGATGGGTAGCCTGGGGGTATGAGGCCTGGCCCCCTTCACCTGGCTCAGGAGAGCTCTGAAGGCTCATCCCACGTTCAGAACTTCCCCAGGGAGGGCTGAGGACTCCACTAGACTGCATCACAGTTGACTGTAAGATACTCCATATGAAAGCTGCTGTCTGCTTCCCAGGGGACCTAACCTGAGGCAATGTGAGAGAGAGAGAAAGAAGAAAGGAAAGAAAGAAGGAAAGAAAGAAAGAGAGAAAGGAAGGAAGGAAGGAAGAGAGAGAGAGAGAGAAAGAAAGAAAGAAAGAAAAAAAGAAAGAAAGAAAGAAAGAAAGAAAGAAAGACAGACAGGAAGGAAGGAAGGAAGGAAGGAAGGAAGAAAGAAAGAAAGAAAAAGAAGTGAGGAGCTAAGTGAATGAATAAACAACTCAAATGTGTGGGATTCAGCCCCCTTCCAATTTGCACCCTGCAGATTTGCACAGCATCTGCTGAAAGTCCCCCCCCGAAAATGTCGCCTTAAGTTTCTCCCAAGTGGGAGTTTCACTCTCCCTGCAGATCTGCACGTGAAGTTAGCACTTGACTTCGAGAGCTGGGAATGGCCATGGCAGACAGAGGTGTCTAGAGGCCCTGCTGTCTACCCAAACTCGATTTCTCAGCCCTCCAGCTGGCCCAGCTCCCACCCCCAGGAGCCTCCCCTTCTCCCAACAATGTGTGTTGGGAGCACAGCACAGGGTGTCCTTTGGGAGATGTTTTTAAAACAAATTTTTGTTTAACCTCCTCTGTGACCCACAGAGTAAATCCATTCCTGAAATATACTCGATTTCTGTTTATTTAAAGAATCTTTGCTTATTTGGTGCTTGCTTGAGTGGAACCAGTGTTATTATTCACTTCTCTGTGAGCGTTAACCTGACACGATTTGCCTGGCATCTTTAATTATCCAGATATTATTTTTTTCTCATTTTTCTTTTTATTTGTTTTTCTATGTTGGGGGGAGGGTGCAGGACAGGCAGCTAATACCAACTTGAAGGCCTGCTCTCGCTTGGTGCTGGTCATTGAGGGTCCAGACTGCACTGTCCAGTATGGTAGCCCCCAGCCATGTGTGCCCAAGGAACACTTGAAATGTGGTTTGTCCCCATCGAGATGTGCTGTCAGTGTACCAAGTTTCAAAGAGTTAGTGCAAAAAAAGTACAGGCATACCTTGGAGATATTGCAGGTTTGGTCCCAGACCATTGCAATAAAGCGAGCCACACAAATTCTTTGGTTTCCCAGTGATTATAAAAGCTATGTTTAACTATGGAGGTTCCTTAAAAAACTGAAAATAGAGCTACCATACGATCCAGTAATCCCACTCCTGGACATATATCTGGAGAAAACTCTAATTCAAAAGCATACACTGCACCCCTGCAGCACTATTTACAATAGCCAAGACATGGAAACAATCTAAATGTCCATCAAGAGAGGAATGGATAAAGAAGGTGGGGTACATGTATACGACGGAACACTGCTCAGCCGTAAAGAAAGAATGAAATAATGCCATGGGTGGCAACATGGATGGACCTAGAGATTATCATACTAAGTGAAGTTAAGTCAGACAGAGACAAAGATCATATGATATCACTTATATATGGAATCTAAAATATGATACAAATGAAGTTATTTATAAAACAGAAACAGACTCACAGACATAGAAAGCAAACTCATGGTTACCAAGGGGGATATTGGGGGGTGAAGAGATAAAACAGGAGTTTGGGAATAGCAGGTGCACACTACTATATATCAAATAGACAAACAACAAGGACCTCCTGTATAGCACAGGGGACTCCCCTCAATATTCTGTAATAACCTAAATGGGAAAAGAATCTGAAAAAGAATAGATACATGTATATATAAAACTGAATCACTTTGCTGTACACCAGAAACTAACACGACATTGTAAACCTATACTTCAATAAAAAATAAATAAATAAAATAGACAAACCCTTAAGGACAAAAACAACATATGTTGTGTTTACACTATACTGTAGGCTATTAAGCGTGCAATAGCATTATGTCTGAAAAAAACTATGTACATACCTTAATTTCAAAATTCTTTATTTCTTAAATGTACTAGACATCATGTAAACCTTCGGTGAGAGGGAAGAGTAACAGCAAAGATCCCTGATCACAGATCACCGCAAGAAATATAACGATAATGAAAAACTTTGAAGTATTGCGAGAATTACCAAAATGGGACAGAGACACGAAGTGCTGGAAACATTGCACTGATAGACTTGCTGGACGCAGGGTTGCCACAAACATTCAATTTGTAAAAAACGCAGTATCTGCAAAGCACAGTAAGTCAAGTGCGATCAAATGTCTGCCTGTAAACATAAAATATCCCATTCATCCGTCTTTATATCGATGACCTGTTGAAATAGCAGTATCTAGGGTATTTTCTGTTAGAGTTTATCGTTAAAATTAGTTTACCTGTTTCTTTTGACTTTCTTAATGCGACTACTAGAAAATTGAAGTTACCCTATGTGACTTGTGTTCTATTTTTACTGGCCAGTGCTGACTGGCCCCAGGTTCCTGTACCCTGTGCCCTGGTGGAGTGAGGTCTGGAGTAGCACCTTCCACTTGAAATGGGCTGCCACTGCCTTCACACAGTCGGACTCTCAGAGAGGAAGACTCTCCTCTTCCCCACCAGCCTCTTCCTTTTCTATCTGAGTTTGCCATGTCTTCTGCACACTTCAGACCAACTGTTTGCTCCATTCGCATTTGCAACGGCTGTGAATTCTCTCTCATTATTTTTGTCCAGCCCTCCTGCTGACGCCCAGCTTGCACTGCCATTCGGGAGGTGTCAGGGAAGGCGGGGGTGCAGAGGCCTGCGTTGGTGTTTGTGGGATGCCAGACATTTGGACCGCTGGAAAACTTTTGCACCGACTCTGATTCCTTTCTGCAGCTTCCATCCAGCTGTTTGGCAGTGGGGACCACCGCATCTGCTTGACTTAAGAGTGTGTGGGAAAAGCTGTGTTTATACAACTGCAAACCCCGAGATTGAAAGTAGGCAGGGTATGTTCTTGGAGACTCCAGTGGCTCACTGGCTTGGACAAATTGTTGGATTCAGACGATCGGGCAGAAATTCATTACTGGAAAGAACACAGCAAGCAGAATAGCTCCAGCCAAACCTAGCCTCTCAAAGTCTATTGGGCAACTTTAAGATTTGCCCTGGCTTTTCATGTGATGGTGCTACTATTTGCAGACATCATCTTTATCTATGACTTTCCCCAGAGTCTGGTTCACAGACCAGTGGGATTGGCATCTCCCAGGAGCTTGTAGGAGATGTAGAATTGCCCATCCCCTGTATTAGTCAGGGTTCTCCAGAGAAACAGAATAAATATATACATATACAAGGTATATATATCTTATATAGACCAAATATCTATATATACATATTTACCTATGCATATATATCTATATTTATACCTCATTCATATGTGTTTATATGGATGACACGTGGAAATAATAATAGGGTATTTTCTGTTAAGCAAAATACATTATTAAAATTAATTTAACTGTTTCTTACATCTTATTAAATTTATAAATTAAAATATATTATTAAAATTAATATATATGTTATCTATAGGTATCATCTATCTGTGTATCTAACTAGAGAGAGAGAGAGAGAGAGAGAGAAAGAGAGAAAGAGAGAGAGAGAGATTTTAAGGAATTGACTCATGTAATTTTGAACGCTGGCAAGTCCAAAATCTTCAGGGCAGCTTGGCAGACTGGAGACCCAGGGAAGAATCGATGTTGCAGCTCAAGTCCAAAGGTGGTCTGGAGCCAGAATTTCTTCTTCCTCAAGGGACCTCAGTCTTTTCTCTCAAGGCCCTCAGCTGATTGGATGAGACCCACCCATATGATGGAGGGTACTCTGCTTTACTCAAAGTCCACTGGTTTCCCTGTTAATCCCATTTAACACAGACCCTCACAGGGACATCTAGACTGGTGTTTCACCAAACAACTGGGAACCTTGGCCTAGCCAAGTGGAGACATAAAATTAACCGTCACACCCTCCCACGCTCAACCCTACTGAATCAGCTTCTGCATTTTAACAAGCTCCCTGGGAGAGTGTAAGTACATGAAGGTCTGGGAGGTACCGCCTTTGAGTTTATCCTGGACATCTCCGAGAGCCTCCTCTGGATAAGTGGGACCCCCTTCCCAGGCCCCTGCCACCTCTGCCATGCCTGGAACTTGGAACCAACACTGTGCAAGGAGGCAGTGAGGTGCTGAGGCCATCACACAGCGAGACACACAGTCCAACATATTGTGATTGGACCCCAGAGAAAACCAAAGGCCCAGAAGTACTTTCTTGTGAGCCCCAAAAACTTCCTGTGAGAAGATCAGGACATAAAAGCAAGAGCCACATCTGTTTCCTTTCCCCCTTTATCCCCAACCCCTGGGGCATAATGCCTGACACACGACAAAGTGCCAATAAACAGTATTGAATAAATCCATTATCTAAGCTTCGGTTTCCCATCTGTAATCTGCTGACGACACTCCCCTGGTTGTTGGTGGAGAAGCAACCATGTATGGGAAACATGTGGAAGCCCAGGACCCTGAGCTGGACACTTAGTAGATGCTCAGGAAGTCGGAACTGAGGGTGGTCAGTGCATGTTTGTTGAGTGAATAATGAGATCACGCTTTGGCTTGCAAACACTCCGGGTAAAGCAAGCATCCCGTGCCCTGAGTGCAGAGAGCGGAGCCCTAACTCGGTGCCTTCTTGTGGGATCGGTTACACCTCCCAGTAGCAAACAGCATGTGCAGGGCTCTGGGCATCTCACACAGTGAAATGCTCTATAGGTGTTATCTCCTGAGAGCCTACAGCAACGCTGGTAGGCATGATGATTATTAACATTGCTGTCGTGTCACTTTACAGAGAAGCAACACTGAGGCTCAGAAACATTCAGTGCCGTGTGTGAACACATACAGCTGATAAGAGGATGGAGCCCAATCTGGAAACACTTTTTCCCTAACTTCAATATCTCCTACCATCCCTTCCTCTTTGAAGGGCGGGGCAGGGAGAATACACACATGTGTCTGGGTGTCTGCCGGAGTCTACGCACATGTGCCCACATGTATGGGTGTGGGTGTGGGATGCACAAGAGTAAATATGGGGGCTAGAGGGTGCGGAATGGTTTAATCTCCTCCTCTAAGGGCCAGTAGAAGTCTTAGGTGTCCCTCGAAGTCAAGTTTCTTTCCAGGTCATCAAAGTTGACACTTGGGCCATAACACACGTGTAATTAACTGAACAAATATAATGAATCTGTCTGCAGTGACGTGGTAGTTGGTGCTGAATCCTATTAAAGCGCATTTAATTAAAAATGTATTAAACCTTCAAGCTTCGGAACACACCCTGCCCTTCTTCAAACCCTTCCCCTCCATTAAAGCCTTCCCACTATTAACTATGACTCAGCCTATGACCCTATGGGCATGACCGGGTGAGGTGAAGCGGCTCTTAAATGCCTGAACCAGTATATCACAGGCACTAATGGCTTTCAATCAGGGAGATTAATTCCATTCATTTGGCCCCTCCTTTCAGAAACAGCTGTCATGCTGAGCCTAATTGCTGGAGATGCTTGACGGCCCCGGGAGGTTGGAGCCTCTTAAAGCTGGTTGGTGGTCAACCATCAATTATTTGGGCTACTGTGTCAAGGGGATGTGAGGATGCTGAAGGTCCACAGACAACCCAGTGGCCCTGGTTTACCACTAGCTTCTGTCTTCACCGTCAGCGGAGTTTCTCCGAACCCAGTAGGTAGTGAGGGGTGGTGGGAAGCTGTCTGGGTTTGGACCCCAACTCTTCCTGCCTATGGGCCAGACTCCTCCAGCCATGGGGTACTGCAAAGGCGATTTCCCTCCCAGACTGCCTTTCTCCTTCCTCTTTGCCTATTTTGTTCCTATTCACCTTCCAAATTCTGCCCGAATGAATGGACAAGTAAGGAAATGAGACGAGCGACCAAGAGTCTCCAGAAGGAGAAAAAGCAAAACCGTACACTTGTGAAGCAGTGGCCCATTGGAAAAGGGTTTACCCAGGTGTCATCACCCTCATTGGCCCCTGACGCCATCCTTTCTCCAGGACAGCCATTCTTGTCCTTTTCCCAAGGACGTTTCTAAGGGGCAGAAAGGGAACATGAAATTGCTCGCTGTCATTGAGAGGGAAGGGGCAAAAAGCCAGGATTCAAACCCCCCAATCTCTTGCCCCATTTTATGCCACCTCTGAGTCATCTCCAGGCACATTGCTCCATCAGCTGCTGACTCATGCAGAGCCGGCAGGACAAGCTTCTTGCCGAGGCAGAAGGAGAGAAGGCTGGTCTCCAAGCAGAAACTGGGGGGAAGGGAGGAGGAGGTGAAGGTAGGAAAAATCTATCCATAATTTGTTCCCTAGAGGGCCAGGGTGGCTACTCCTGCCCCGGGTCCAAGCCTTTCTGGTCGGTGTGAAAAGAGAAGGGCCCCATGCTTGCTTTAACTCTCTGCTACCATCTTGAAATTCTTAGTCACTTTTCACAAAGGGCCCCTAGTTTTCATCGTGCACTGAGCCCTGCTTGTTATGGAACAGGTCCTGGTGCCGAGGGCAGGTGTGGGGAGTGAGCCCTGCTCAGTTTCCATGAAGATGCCCCCAAACTCTCCCCAGTCCTCCCTGATTCTCCAAATGCCTTCCCAGGAAGCCTTTTCCTTGAGACTGTCTTCACTTCCGTCTTCCATGGCAAAGGTGTCTTCCTAGGGTAAAGCGCCCAGCACGTAGCAGATAGAGAGAGACACGGGGTATACGGTAGCTATGCCAGCATCCTCATGCATCCACTGAACTCTTGCAGACTCCTGAAGCCTTCCGAATTATCAGTCTTTTTTTTTTTTTTTTTTAGCTCCATGGCAAGTGCATGATCCAGGAAGGCATTTCCAGAACTTTGTTCTGCAGAGCGTTTCTCCACTGAACAGAAAGTGCTCTGTGGTCATGTTCGATTCAGAAACGCTGCTCCCCTTGTCTGCACTGAGAGTGCACACGAGCAGATTCAAGGCTCTGAGAAGTCCAGCCACAAAGAAACCTTTAGAGTTTGTTGATTCTAGCCTTCCTCAAACTTACATGACTCTGGAAGCTTTTTTTTTTTTTTTTTTTCCTGATACTTACTCACCTCCCATGGAACATTTAGAAGAAAGTTATCTGGTCCTAAAAATGTAGAGATGAATATGTGGGTGGAGGGGCAAGAGATGACAGCAAGAAGAGGGAAATGCATGCTGTGATGGGGAATCTACAACACCTAAATCTGTACCTATAATGCTAACAGAACTGGGCCCAGACTGTGTTGCTTTTGCTTTGATTCTTTCTTTCACTCTGGTCAGATTAAGAATTTACAACAAGACAGTGACTCATTGATGAGGCTGTCTTAGCCCGCCCTGGGTTATTCCAGTAGCAGAGGTCTTAACTCTGTCTGCAGGGTGAGTTGCCCAGGAGACAGGAGAGCAGGAATTTCAAGGGGGCTGGGGACTTCACACATGCTCATAAACAAATGAGATCACTCTGAACAAAGTAATCAAAGTATCAAATGATACAAACACTTTGGTTAGAGCAAAACGTGAATCATGCTGTGGTTAGACATGCACAGATCAGCTGCAAAGAGCAACCTGATCCCGCTGGGCCTCAGCTCCAAGGACTGGCGTGAAACGTGGACAGAGCAGTGGCAGGAAGCCTGACTACACAGCAGCTCGAGAACTGAGCTCTAACAAGGAAGGGCCTCAGCCATCTCAAGTCATACCTCTTCTCGGGAGAATGAAAACCTAGCACCTTCTGAGCAGAACGGAACTTTAGAGATGGGGATGCTGACGACTGGGGAGTTGGGAGAGACTTCCCTTGCTAGTTAGGGACAAAACTAGGTCTCAGGTCCAAGTTTGTAAGTTCAATTTTGAATCTTTGCAGCAGGTGCAGAGTCTCCCTCCCAGTGCCCCTCCTCGCTCAGCATCCAGATGGTTTCTTCCAGCAAGCACTGGGGACCCTTTTCTCAAGGGCTCCCTCTGGCTGCAGAAGCATGATGCTCTGCACACAGGCCAGACCAGAAGTGTCGAGAGTGCATCCCTCAAACAATGAGATCAGGAGTTGATGTAAATAGCACAGCTCCCGGGCTTCCCTGGTGGCGCAGTGGTTGAGAGTCCGCCTGCCGATGCAGGGGACACGGGTCGGCAGGGATCCGGGAGGATCCCACATGCCACGGAGCGGCTGGGCCCATGAGCCATGGCCACTGAGCTGTCGCATCCGGAGCCTGTGGTCCGCAACGGGAGAGGCCACAACAGTGAGAGGCCCGCGTACCACAAAAAAAAAAAAAAAAAAAATCACAGCTCCCATGCGACTCAGGGCTCTGAAGCGTGTTCTACAAAATCTCACAGGGGTCCACTGTGAGGCTGTATTTCAGGTGCCCAGTGCAGTTGCCTGTTCATCAATGCAAACTGTGCTGGATTCGGTCCTTTCCCTAGCTCTCTTCTCTGACCCCCAACCATGCTTTCCGGGGATCCTCTTCCAAATACACTGCTTGAACTCAAATCCCTGCCTCAGGGTCAGCTTCTGGGGAAGTCCAACTACAAAAACTTTCTTTTTTCTTACACGAAAATGATTTAAGGAATCTCTGACCTTGAGACTCTTGCTCCTATGATAAGGAGACTTAGAGAGAGGACATCTCAAGTATATGGCTCCTTTGAACAGATAAAAACTGATCTTTCCAATTTTATCCAGTGGTTACAGTAGTTGGCAGGAGATGCTAAATTGTCATTCTTTTCTTTAAGCCATGGCATTTATTGATCTTCATGCTGGTCAGGCATGGACTGGACCCTGGGTGTGTAGACTGAGTCAGAACCTTCAAGGCTAGCAGAAGAATGGCGATAGTTATCTACTCATTGATCTATATGTGTTCTTTTATGTAACAAATTTCTATTGAGGACCTATTTTGTACCCAGAATGGCTGGGAATACAGAGGGAAAAAAAAACATCATTTCTGGCTTCAGCTCATCATGCAGTAAAAAAGGAATACTTGAAACAGACAAATATAGTACCTGGAGAAGTACCATGTGAGAAGAAACCCATGGTGTCCATGATCGTATAGGAAGAGCTGTACCCAGGTTTGAGGGGTCAGGGATGACAGCTGGTGTCAGAATTACAATCATGAAACCGTGATCAAGATGCGTATCCTGTTAATTGCTCCCGACTGAGAACAGAAACACAAACTCCTTTGAAACTGCATTGATTTGAGGGAAATGGGAACTTTTGACAAAGTGTGGATCTTATACAATGATGTCAAAAGTTCCCTCTTACCAGCAATCTAGACTGCATCATAAAATCAGTCAAATGGGAGGGCAAATCACCATTCACTGAGCAATTCTGGGACAACAAGCATGGTGTGGAAGTGTTCTACACATCACCTTCTCTAATCAGTTGATTGGGAATAGCTACATTTTACAGAGGACTGTGGTAGGCAGCTTCCTAAGATGGTCCAAATCATTCCCTCCTCCTGGTAATCCCCTCCCCTTAAATGTGGGCTGGACCTAGTAACTTGCTTCTAAGAAATAGAATCTGACAGGACTTCCCTGTTGGTGCAGTGGTTAAGAATCCACCTGCCAATGCAGGGGACATGGGTTCAATCCCTGGTCCCGGAAGATTCCACATGCCGTGGAGCAACTAAGCCCGTGTACCACAAACCACAACTACTGAAGCCCTTGAGCCTACAGCCCATGCTCCACAACAAGAGAAGCCCACGCACTGCAACAAAGAGTAGCCCCGGCTCTCGGCAACTAGAGAAAAGCCCATGCACAGCAACGAAGACCCAATGCAGCCAAAAATAAGTAAATAAATAAATTTATGAAAAAAAATAGAATCTGACAGATGTAATGGGATATCAGTGGATTAAATTGGTAATCAGAAACCTCCCGTCAAAGAAAAGTCCAGGACCAGATGGCTTCACTGGTGAATTCTACCAAACATTTAAGAAAGAATTAATGCCAATCCTCCTCAAACTCTCCAAAAAAAATTGAAGAGCGGGGAACTCTTCCAAATGCATTCTATAAAGCCCGCAATAATACCAATCACAGACAAAAACACTCTAAGAAAACTACAGGCCAATATCTCTGATGAACAGTAATGCAAAAATCCTCAAGAAATACTAGCAAATAGAATTCAACACACATTAAAAAGATTATGTACCATGACTAAGTGGGATTTATTCCTGAAATGCAAGGATGGTTCAATATTTAAAAAATCAATCATATTAACAAAATGATGGAAAGAAAAACATAAGACCATTGCAAATGATGCAAAAAAAATTATTAATAATATTCCACACTCTTTCGTGAAAAAAACCAGTTCAACAAACTAGGAATACAAGGAAATCACTCCAACATAATAAAGGTCATAGATGATAATCTCATAGCTAACATGTTACACAGTGATGAAAAACTAGAAGTTTTTCTTCTGAGATTAGGATTGAGACAAGGATGATCACTTTTGCCACTTCCATTCCAAATAGTACAGTAAGTCCTAGCCAGAACAATCAGGCAAGAAAGAGAAATTAAAAAAAAAAAAATTCAAATTGGAAAGGAAAAAGGAAAATTATCTCTGTTCATAGATGACATGATATAATATACAGAAAACCCTAAAGATTCCCCCCAAAAGTCCTGTTATATCTAATACATGAATTCACACAGTTGCAGGATACAACATCAACACACAAAATCAGTTGTGTTTATATACATTAATGATGAACAATTCAAAAAGGAAATTAAGAAAACAGTTCCATTCATAATATCATTGAAAAGAATGAAATAATTCAGAATAAGCTTAACCAAAAAGGTGAAAGGCTGACAAAGACACTGAAAACTGTAAAGCATTGTTGAAGGAAATTAAAGATTACAACAATAAATGGAAAGAACTCCTATGTTCATGGATTGGAAGACAATATTTTTAAGATGTCAATACCACCCAAAGTGACCCACAGATTAAATGCAATCCCTATCAAAATCCCAACTGCAGAACTATAAAAACCTATCCTAAAATTTATATGGAAACTCAAGGAACGCTGAATAGCCAAAGCTATCTTGAAAAGAAGAACAAAGTAAGAGATCTCACACTTCCTGACTTCAAAACTTATTACAAAGCTACAGTAATCAATATAGAGTGGTACTGACATAAAACAAACACATATACTAATGGACTAGAATAGGCAGCCCAGAAATAAAAACTCACTTATATAGTTAAATAATTTTGACAGGGATGCCAAGACAATTCAATGGAGAAAGGACATTTTTTTTTAACAAATGGTGCTGAGAAAATTGGATAACCACTTTTAAAAGAATGAATTTGGATCCTTCCTTATATCACATACAAAAATTAACTCAGAATGGATTGAAAACTAAACATAAGACCTAAAACTATAAAACTCTTAGAAGAAAACATAGGGGAAAACTCCATGGCATTGTATTTGGCAATGATTTCTTGGATATGACACCAAAATCACAGATGACAAAAGTAAAAATAGATAAATTGGACTATGTCAAAATTAAAAATTTAGGTGCATCAAAAGACACAATCAACAAAGTGAAAAGGCAACCTATGGAATAGGATAAAAATATTTGAAAATTATATATATGGTAAGAGGTTAATATCCAGAATATATAAAGAATTCTTACAACTCAACAACAACAAAAAAGAAGTAACCCAATTTTAAACATGGGCAAAAAACTTGAATAAACATCTCTTTACAGAAGATAAACAAATAGCCAATAAACACATGAAAAGATGCTCAACATCAGTAATCATTAGGGAAATGCAAATAAAAACCATAGTTTTTTCACACCCATTAGGATGGCTGCTAAATTAAAAAAAAGAAGAAGAAGATGAAGAAGGAAAAAAAAAAGAAAATAGCAAGTGTTCTTAGCAAGGATGTGGAAAAATTGGAACTCTTGTGCTCTGTTGATGAGAATGTAAAATAGTGTAGGTACTGTGGGAAACAGGAAAACCATTCCTCAAAAAGAATTAAAAATAAAATTATCATATGGTCCATCATTCCATTTCTGTGTATGTACTCAAAAGAATTGAAAGCAGGTCCTCGAGATATTTGTACGCCCATGTTCACGGTAGCATTATCCACAACAGCCAAAAGGTAGAATTAACCAAAGAGTCCACTGATTAATGAATGGATAAACAAAATGTGCTATATACATGCAATGAAATATTAGCCTAAAAAGGAAGGAAATCTGATACATGCAACAACATGGATGAACCTTGAGGTCATTATGGTGAGTGAATTAAGCCATTTATGAAAAGATATATACTGTATGATTCCACTTGCCTGAAGTACCTAGAATAGAGAAATTCACAAAGACAGAAAGTAAGATGATGGTTGCCAGGGGCTGTGGGAGGTGGGAATGAGGAGTTATTATGTGATGGGTATAGTTTTTGTTTTGCAAGATAAAAAGAGTTCTAAAGATGGGTTACACAACAATGTGAAAATATAATACTTAACACTACTAAACTGTACTCTTAAAAATGGTTAAGAGGGCAAATTTCATGTTTTGTGTATTTTACAACAATTTAAATTTTTTAAGTTTAAATATAAAAAAGACAACAGAACAAGAAGAGATTCACAGAAACAACAAAAACAAAACAAAATAAAACAAAATGATAGGATGTCACTTCTGAGGTGTAGATTGTAAAAGACTGTGACTTCAATCTTACTGCCTTGCTTGCTCTGAGAAAGCCTGCTGCCATGTTGGAGAGGCCCATGTGGCAAGATATTGAGTATGGCCTCCAGCCAACAGCCAGCAAGAAACTGGGGCCCTCAGTTCAATATCCTGCAAGAAACTAAATCCTGACAACAACCACATAGGTGAGCTTGGAAGCAGATTCTTCTCCAGTTGGACCTTGAGATGACTATAGCCCTGACCAACACCTTGATCACAGCTTGTGACAGACCCTGGGGTGGGGTCCAGCTGCACTGTGCCCAAATTCCTGACCCACAGAAACTATGAAATAATACATATTGTCATTTTAAGCCACCAAGTTTTGGAGTAATTTGTTACACAGCAATAGCTAGCTAATACAAGAACATTGAGATTGAAAGAGAATAAGCATGTAACAAGTGAGTGATGTCTGAAGCATGTCTGGCTCCAAAGTTCCCTTTCTACACCACTGAAATTCTTCCCCGTATAACCTCTTCCTGGGTGAGAAAGCAGTTGAGGGAGACCATAGCATATTTCAACATTTTCAATGCATGCAGGGAGTCCTCCCAGGGAGGACTAATGGTTCCTTGATGTGCAGGAAGCTGAAGTATTTTCTTGGTAAATATATATTTTAAAAACTAGAAATACTATATATATATATATATATATATATATGGTTATATCCTCTGTGCGTGTGTGCTAAAACCTTTTTAACTGATTCAAACAATTTGGAAACTGCCATCACTGTAGGGAATATAATGTCAGTCATAGACATCTGAAGCATTCACTTTATACCAGCTTACTCCATCCTTCCAGAAATGAGAAACATCTGAGAGTTTACAATTAGTAGAAAAGAAATCAGTGTCTTCCTGATTCCTAGGAGGAAGTTCCACATTTGAAAAAGCTAGTTAAAGACTGTAATCTACATTCCAAAGAAAATCCTGTTACTCAGAGGCTTGGCCTTAAAAATCTAGGTTCCAAAATTAGAATGAGGGCGTCCCCCTAATTCCTGACAAATAGAGCCAAGGGCACTGCTGGCCACGGCCATCATCAGTCCTAGGCTACTCTCAATAGCAGGGGCAACAGGGCACTTGGCATCATCTGTGAGCTGCTGATAATGATGAGGATAAGGATAGGCACCCAGTTCTGAGTACCTCAGATATCCAGGGCTGCAAGTCCACTGCACTTTTGGAAATAATACAGAGTAGTGCTTCAAAGTATGGGCTCTAGGGCTTCCCTGGTGGTGCAGTGGTTAAGAGTCCGTCTGTTAATGCAGGGGACATGGGTTCGTGCCCCGGTCCGGGAAGATCCCACATGCCGCGGAGCGGCTGGGCCCGTGAGCCATGGCCGCTGAGCCTGCGCGTCCGGAGCCTGTGCTGCGCAACGGGAGAGGCCACAACAGTGAGAGGCCCGTGTACCGCAAAAAAACAAAGTATGGGCTCTAGAGCTGATGGCCAGAGCTGGAATCCAGGCTGTGCCACTCCCAGATGGGTGACTTTGGCAGGTTTTTTGGACCCTCCTTGCCTGTTTCCTTGCCTGTAAAATGGGCTTATAATTGTTACTATCTCATAAGGTAATTTTGAGAATTAAATAGCATAAAGCACATACATCACACAAAACAGTGCCTGGTACAGAGCAAGCAGTCAATAAATGTGTGAATAATACACACCCTCATTATTTCCTAGAATCAGGACAACAATAATGCTAGCTCGGATTCAGGAATTGGGTTTTCTGTTTTCCAGATGAGGAAATGGAGGCTCAGAGGAGTGAAATGCCTTTTCCAAGGTTACAGAGCCATTGAGGGATGACATGGGGCTCACCTCCAGGTGTGTGTGACTCCAAGGCCAGGGTGATATTTCCACTACCCCCAGGCTCAGGTACTGATACACCCCATTCTCTTCTCATTCACCTGGTGCCCGTCCCCCTTGCTTTCAAGTCTTACTTGACTTATTTATAGATTCTGCAGGCCTGCTGCTTGCGTGGTTTGAGTAGGGGCCAAAACTGGATCATGGAAAGAAGTAAAAGACCTTGGGAAAATTTGTGGGGTGAGATGGAAGAGAAGGCTGCTTCCTCCTTTGGGGAATATGTAATACAGGAACAGCCATTTCATGAATGAAGTTTCCACGTATGCATTTGTGTAACCTTTACCACATCCCAGTGAAATGTAAATGATCATGCCTTTTTTTTTTTTTTTGGCGGCTTGCATCTGGGTGTTTTATTTATTATTTTTTTTAACATTGCTATTGGAGTATAATTGCTTTACAATGGTGTGTTAGTTTCTGCTTTATAACAAAGCGAATCAGCTATACATATGCATATATCCCCATATCCCCTCCCTCTTGCGTCTCCCTCCCACCCTCCCTATCCCACCCTTCTAGGTGGTCACAAAACACTGTGCTGATCTCCCTGTGCTATGTGGCTGCTTCCCACTAGCTATCTATTTTACATTTGGTAGTGTATATATGTCCATGCCACTCTCTCATATCTAACCCTTCCCCCTCCCCGTGTCCTCAAGCCCATTCTCTATGTCTGCGTCTTTTTTCCTGTCCTGTCCCTAGGTTCTTCAGAACTTTTTTTTAGATTCCATATATATGTGTTAGCATACGGTATTTGTTTTTCTCTTTCTGACTTACTTCACTCTGTATGACAGTCTCTAGGTCCATCCACCTCACTACAAATAACTCAATTTCATTTCTTTTTATGGCTGAGTAATATTCCATTGGATATATGTGTCACATCTTCTTTATCCATTCATCTGTCGATGAACACTTAGGTTGATTCCATGTCCTGGCTATTGGAAATAGTGCTGAAAGGAACATTGTGGTACATGACTCTTTGAATTATGGCTTTCTCAGGGTATATGTCTAGTAGTGGGATTGCTGGGTTGTATGGTAGTTCTATTTTTAGTTATTTTAAGGAACCTCCGTACTGTGCAAGAGGGTTCCCTTTTCTCCACACCCTCTCCAGCATTTATTGTTTGTAGATTTTTTTTTTTTTCTGTGTTGGGTCTTCGTTTCTGTGTGAGGGCTTTCTCTAGTTGTGGCAAGTGGGGGCCACTCTTCATAGTGGTGCGCAGGCCTCTCACTATCGCGGCATCTCTTGCTGCGGAGCACAGGCTCCAGACGCACAGGCTCAGTAGTTGTGGCTCACGGGCCTAGTTGCTCCGTGGCATTTGGGATCCTCCCAGACCAGGGCTCGAACCCGGGTCCCCTGCATTAGCAGGCAGATTCTCAACCACTGTGCCACCAGGGAAGCCCTGTAGATTTTTTGATGATGCCCATTCTGACTGGCGTGAGATGATACCTCACTGTAGTTTTGATTTGCATTTCTCTAATGATTAGTGATGTTGAGCATCCTTTCATGTGTTTGTTGTCAATCTGTATGTCTTCTTTGGAGAAATGTCTATTTAGGTCCTCTGCCCATTTTTGGATTGGGTTGTTTGTTTTTTGATATTGAGCTGCATGAGCTGCTTGTATATTTTGGAGAGTAATTCTTTGTCAGTTGCTTCATTTGCAAATATTTTCTCCCATTCTGAGGGTTGTCTTTTGGTCTTGTTTATGGTTTCCTTTGCTGTGCAAAAGCTTTGAAGTTTCATTAGGTCCCATTTGTTTATTTTTGTTTTTATTTCCATTTCTCTAGGAGGTGGGTCAAAAAGGATCTTGCTGTGATTTATGTCATAGAGTGTTCTGCCTATGTTTTCCTCTAAGAGTTTTATAGTGTCTGGCCTTACATTTAGGTCTTTAATCCATTTTGAGTTTATTTTTGTGTATGGTGTTAGGGAGTGTTCTAATTTCATTCTTTTACATGTAGCTGTCCAGTTTTCCCAGCACCACTTATTGAAGAGGCTGTCTTTTCTCCATTGTATATTCTTGCCTCCTTTATCAAAGATAAGGTGACCACATGTGCGTGGGTTTATCTCTGGGCCCTTCCTGGACTTGATTGACTATTTCCTTTCCCATATTAGGGAAGTTTTCAACTATAATCTCTTCAAATATTTTCTGAGTCCCTTTCTTTTTCTCTTCTTCTTCTGGGTGCATTTAATGTTGTTCCAGAAGTCTCTGAGACTATCCTCAATTCTTTTCATTCTTTTTTCTTTATTCTGCTCTGTGGCAGTCATTTTCACTACTTTATCTTCCAGGTCTCTTATCCATTCTTCTGCCTCAGTTATTCTGCTACTGATTCCTTCTAGAGAATTTTTAATTTCATATATTGTGTCTTCATCATTGCTTGTTTGCTCTTATTTCTTCTAGCTCCTTGTTAAACGTTTCTTGTATTTTCTCCATTCTATTTCCAAGATTTTGGATCATCTTGACGATCATTACTCAGAATTCTTTTTCAGGTAGACTGCCTATTTCCTCTTCATTTGTTTGGTCTGGTGGGTTTTTACCTTGCTCCTTCATCTGCTGTGTATTTCTCTGTCTTCTCATTTTGCTTATCTTACTGTTTTTAGGGTCTCCTTTTCACAGGCTGCAGGTTCATAGTTCCCATTGTTTTTGATGTCTGTCCCCAGTGGGTGAGGTTGGTTCGGTGGCTTGTGTAGGCTTCCTGGTGGAAGGGACTGGTGCCTGTGTTCTGGTGGGTGGGGCTGGATCTTGTCTTTCTGGTGGGTAGGGCCACGTCCGGTTGTGTGTCTTGGGGCATCTGTGAACTTATTATGATTTTAGGCAGCCTCTCTGCTAAGGGGTCAGGTTGTGTTCCTGTCTTACTAGTTGTTTGGCATGGGGTGTCCAGCACTGGAGCTTGCTGGTCATTTAGTGGAGCTAGGTCTTAGTGTTGAGATGGCGATCTCTGGGAGAGCTCTCGCCAATTGATATTACGAGGGGCTGGGAGGTCTCTGGTGGACCAGTGTCCTGAACTTGGCTCTCCCACCTCAGAGGCTCAGGCCTGACACTCTGCTGGAGCACCAAGACCCTGTCAGCCACACGGCCAGGTGCGTGGGGAGTTTCTTGCCTTTTGGGAAGCCTGAGGTCTTCTGCCAGCATTCAGTAGGTGTTCTGTAGGAGTTGTTCCACATATAGATGTATTTTTGATGTATTTGTGGGGAGGAAGGTGATCTCCAGGTCTTACTCCTCCACCATCTTGAAGGTCCTTTGATCATGCCTATTTTTTCTTCAGTGACACTATATATATATATCTTTAATTTATTTTTGAATTTTATTTTATTTATTTATTTAAATGTAAAAGTTTATTTAAAAAATTTTATTTCAACCAAAGCTTGAGTTGGCAGACTTTTTTTTTTTTTTGACATCTTTATTGGAGTATAATTGCTTTACAATGGTGTGTTAGTTTCTGCTTTATAACAAAGTGAATCAGCTATACATATACATATATCCCCATATCTCTTCCCTCTTGCGTCTCCCTCCCTCCCACCCTCCCTATTCCACCCCTTTAGGTGGTCACAAAGCACCGAGCTGATCTCCCTGTGCTATGTGGCTGCTTCCCACTAGCTATCGGTTTTACATTTGGTAGTGCCGATCATGCCTATTTTTAATATCATTTTGTCTCGTTTGAATGAATGAATGAATAAATTGGCTGAGGCTCAGAAAAAAATGCATCTATTTTTGTTTGAATGAGTGGATGAATGAATACATTTTCTGAGGCTCAGACAAGTCAAGTCATTTGCCCAAAGTCTCACTATTTGAATCTAGCAGAACTGGGACTCAAACCCTTCTCCTCTGACTCTATGCAGTAGTTCTTGTCATCGTGTCCCATTTCACAGATGGAAAAACTGAGTCTCCAAAGGCCATATGACTGGTTCCTGGTCATGCAGCTGCAAGGTGATAGAGACAGGATTTAAGCCCAGAACTCTCTGGCTCTGAAGGCATTGATCTTTTTTTTCCTGCATTTTATTTTTTAATTTTTATTTATTTTATTTTTTAAATTGAGGTATAGTTGATTTACAATGTTTCAGGTACACAGTAAAGTTATTCAGTTACACATACACACACACACACACACACACACACACACACACACATATTCTTTTTCAGATTCCTTTCCACTATAGGTTATTACAAGGTATTGAATTTAGTTCCCTGTACTATATAATAGGACCTTGTTGTTTATCTATTTTATATATAGGAGTGTGTATCTGTTAATCCCAAATTCTCAATTTATCCCAATCCCCCCTTCTGTTTGGTAACCATAAGTTTGTTTTCTATGTCTGTGAGTCCATTTCTGTTTTGTAAATAAGTTTTTTGTATCATTTTTTAAAATTCCACATATAAGTGATATCATGTGATATTTGTCTTTCTCTGACATGCTTCACTTAGTATGATACTCTCTAGGTCCATCCATGTTGCTGCAAATGGCAATATTTCATTTTTTGTGACTGAGTAGTATTCCACTCTGTATATATATATACCACATCTTCATCCGTTCATCTGTCAGTGGACATTTAGGGTATGAAGGCATTGCTCTTTATACAACACCTGATGGAAGGTGCCTGGTGAAGCGGAAGCTCCTTCCTCATGGCCTTGCCTAGTTGGTCTTCTGCCCTATTAGTCAGACTCCACGGCTAAAGCACCTCTACTTAGGAACTTTCCAGAAGCCAGCAAAGCTACACACCACAGCAAAAACCCTTCAGCTCTGCCCGCCCCAAGTTGGCGATAGTGCATGAGTCCTCAGACTTTGGACTGTTTTCCTTTCTTCTTTGCATTCAATCATCATTATCTGAAATTATTTACTTGTTTTCACTTGCACCCCTCCCCAAATGCAAGTTCTATGGAGGCAGGAACTTTGTTTTGTTCATTACTGCATCTCCAAGTCACTGGCATGGCATGTAGGTGTTCAATAAATCTTCCTTGAATGAATGAATGAACGATGAACATGAATTACATGCAAGACTGAAAAGTTTCATCAGAGAAAGAAGTCATTCTGGCTTTATCTGTGGTATGGATTTTCTCCGTGCTGCCAATCCTCTGGCTAGCTGGGCAAGTTCTGCCTGCCTTGTCATCAAAACTGCCTTGTGAATCTGACAAACCACTTCACCTCCCAGGCTCCGTGGTTTCCTCCCCAGGATAATGGGGGAAAGAGAAGGGGATATGTTGGAAGCTCCTTCTGTCTGGAAGAAAGTGATCAGGATCCAGGTATGAAGAAAAGAAGAGTTCTTGGCATCAAAGATTAGACCCTTGGGGAAAGGAGAGTTTGGGGTGGGTCAACCTGTCTGACCAGCTGAACCAGAGGCCCATCTCTGATCTACTCTGAAGCTTTGTCAAATGTCCTTCAGCCAGACAGCCTGGGCTCCACCCCAGACCAATGCACACAGCATTGGTTCACAGAAGTGTTCACAGCCAGGGTGAGAGGCCTCATTAATTTATTTTTCACTTAACCGGTATTTATCAACTGCCTATCTTTTATGTGCCAGGCACGGAAGATAGTTTAGTGAATAAAACCTCCCCTTTGCTTCCCTTACAATCTAAGTGAGCACACAGTCTAGTGAGTGGTTCTCAAAGTGGGGCTCCTGGGCCAGCAACATCTGCATTACCTGAGAACTTGTCACAAGGGCAAATTCACTCGCCTCACCTGAGACCTACTGAATCAGGAACTCTGAGGTGGGTCCCGTGATCTGTATTTCCTTTTTTTTCTTTTTTTTGCGGTACGTGGGCCTCTCCCGTTGCAGAGCAGAGGCACAGGCTCAGCGGCCATGGCTCCCGGGCCTAGCTGCTCCACGGCATGTGGGATCTTCCCGGACCGGGGCACGAACCTGTGTCCCCTGCATCGGCAGGCGGACTCTCAACCACTGCGCCACCAGGGAAGCCCCCGTGATCTGTATTTTAATAAGTCTTCCAGATCATTCTGAGGCCCACTCCATTGGTCTAGTGTGGGATTCAGACATTATGTACCTAATTAAATAGCACAGCACTTGGATTAATTTATTAAAACACCGATCAGGACTGATGTGAAGAATAAGGGTGCTGAGAAAGTACAAGTCACTGAGGATGGTGACTGGTCTGGAGTTTCCTCACAGATTCCCCTTAGGAAATGAAAGTCATTACAGATAAAGACGCAGCTCTGAATGTTCTGATACCAAATATATGGTTGACAATGGGGAAAAAAAGCAAGGTGCAGGACACAACACTATGTTCCTGTTTTTGTGTGTGTGTTTTTCTTAATTTTAATTTTATATTGGAGTATAGTTGATTTACAATGTTGTGTTAGTTTGAGGTATATAGCAAAGTGATTCATTTATGCATATACACGTATCTATTCTTTTTCAGATTCTTTTCCCATATAGGTTTCTACAGAGTATTGAATAGAGTTCCTGGTGCTGTACAGTAGGTCCTTGTTAATTATCTATTTTATATACAGTAGTGTGTATATGTTAATCCCAACCCTAACCCTAGCCCTAATCCCAATTTCCTAATTTATCCCTCCCCCTACCTTTCCCCTTTGGTAACCACAAATTTGTTTTCTACGTCTGTGAGTTTGTTTCCCGTGTGTGTGTTTTAAAGACACGTTGGCCTTTGTACAATGTATCGATAGAAGGGTACACAAGAAAGTGGTTCGTTGTGGTTGTGTCTAGGAAAGAGGCATGGGAGTAATAAGTGGACAGGAAACGACTTTAGCTTATGTATCTTTGATACACACTTTATTCATTTTAGGACAATGCCGCTCTCGGTGTTACTGCCTGCCATGTCTAGGCAGGTGGCAGGGTCACTTCTGCAGACAGCTGCGGGAGTGGGCTGTTTAGTCCTGGCATCCAACCATCTTCCTTCTTTGTTCCATGAGGCAATCGTTGGTGCTGTCTTCTCCAGACCCCTTCTTGGGAGGAGCTTCTAATTTGGCAGGTGAGATAGACAAAGCAAGGGGGACACAATTACAGGGAGGTGGGCTGAACAGCTTCTGTGCCAGGGCAGGCTCCCCAGAGCATGGGATCAGGTGACAGTTTGGAGGAAAGAGCAAAGCATTGGCTTAAAGACGGGGAGGTGTTCAGGGAGGGGATCAGGCTGTTTCAGAAACTGCAGGTGTTTTCAGGCTCGTCGTGTGTGCATGTGTGTGGAGCGGGGGAGCCGGCTGGAGAGATAGTGTGACCGTCTGTCCCACTTTGCTGGGGACTGAGGGGGCTCTGGGATGAGGGAATTTCAGGGATAAAACTGGGGAAGTTGGTTTCCCTAGGGTAGGAGCAGCTGGTATAGATGAGGCAGGAAAAAGAGGCAGGGCAGGTGCATTTCAGTGGAAATGGTCTGGGGGAGGGACCTTGACTGGGCTTGGCTGAGTCTTGGTGCCCTCATGAAGTCACAGCCTCTGTTCCCCCCAGGCATCTCCATCTTCAAAACGAAAGATCCCAGATTCCTCAGATTTGAAAACGCACCCTCCCTTTACCTGCATATCCTATCTCTCAGGCTTACACAAAACAGCAAATCTTATCTCTATCCATCAGAGCTGATCCATTTTTCATATGCAAATGCGAGCTTGGGGTGCAAACACCCCCCAGCACCAGTGGTCCTGGAACGCTCTCTCCCATTGTAATGGTCGGTCTTCAGGGGGCCTGAGATAAAATCGGGTCGTTTCTAGGACAATATGATGGGAATCAGCACAGTCTAAACTGAATGCGTCAGAGGACTGTGAGATAGGAGCCTTTTACTCCCCCGTGGCCTCTGGCTTGAAATGGGTGCAGCTGAGGGCAGGCGATTACAGCTATTGCCCGGCCCACTGCTTTCTGCTGACCTAAGTGGAAAGGGTTAGTGACCTAATTCTGCTTCCCCTGAGACTCTTGCCCAGCCTTGGGTCACACTGGTAATTGGTCCCAAGTGACCAGGTCCTGGCCTGGGTCCCCTCTGCCCAACTCGACCCAGAGCTTGGTCACAGAGACTTGGGGAGTAGTTTCTCACCTCCACCCCAAGCAAATCATGGATACACCCCTGGGGAGGTACGCCCTTGCCTAGTTCTCTCTGGAAGACATTTTCCAACCCCATTTGCCTGGCTATAAATTGACATCTCTGGGGCTTCCCTGGTGGCGCAGTGGTTGGGAATCTGCCTGCCAATGCAGAGGACACAGGCTCAAGCCCTGGTCTGGGAGGATCCCACATGCCGCGGAGCAGCTAAGCCCGTGCGCCACAACTGCTGAGCCCGTGCACCACAACTGCTGAGGCCTGCGTGCCTAGAGCCTGTGCTCTGCGACAGGGGAAGCCACTGCAATGAGAAGCCCGTGC